>NW_019154105.1:76414076-76544076 GCF_002288905.1 Enhydra lutris kenyoni | reverse complement strand
CCAGCCAAGAGGGTCCTCGGCTATGTGCAAGATAGAAATCAAACATGAGCCAGTAGGAAGTGAGAGCAGAGTTTATTGAGGGTATAAAGAGAGTGCAGGTATAGACTGAGCGTCTGGGAGTCTCAGAGAGTCTCATCCTTGATTAGGGTCAGGGTTTTTATTGAGGATTTTGGTCTGGTATATGTATTCTCTCAAGCATCCATAAATCACTTGGAACAAGGACAGAGGTCCAGGTGTCCTTTGTAAGTCACTTATTCCTTGGAGCAGGGGGGGCTTGGCATCAAATACCTAGTGCCGGTGGCCTGGAATATACATGATGGCTTTGTCTGGTCATTCTTGCCCACTCCTTGCTTAGATGTTATCTATTGTGCTGGAAGACTTGAAAGAAACCATTAATTCCTTGACTTTTACAGGGAGGACATACTACAAGGCATGTGTAATGTGGGGGTGCAAGTCCTAGCAAGAATATAAGTAGGAAAAGGAGCAAAAAACAAAAACAAAACAAAACAAAACAAACAAGGAGGAGGGTTGTTTTGTTTTATCAAAAAGCATATTTTTATGGATTCCTTCAGGTTCCCTATCTCCATAGCAAGAAGTGCAGACTTCCAATACACCTCTGAGAAATCTTGTCCAGGCGTATATTCAAAAGGAAAACAAAGCAAACATTTTGATATCCAAACAAAACAAAAACAAGCATTGGATGCCCATATGCTACTTCACAGATATTAGGAAATATCCTTTCTTTTTTATTAATGATTAAAATAATGCTTAAATTTATATATTCTTATTCATAAACAATATCATAAAGATGATATTGTAAAAACTCTTACACATTTTAAATTATATTAAAATACATTTTAATATATCAAAATCAATTTGCTTGTTATATATATTTTAAAAAATCATAAATTTCTTACAACCAAGTTTAAATAATCATGTTTTTTATTTTAAATTTTATATCCCATATGAAATAATTTCCTTCAATATTTTAGTTCACATCAAAGAAAAATCTACATATTTTTAACAATTTTGTAAAAAAGAGTTTCCTCAAGATTGAGATACAATTAGAAATAAAAACGCTGCACCTTTATTTATAAAGTATTTCATTTGAACTATTTGCTGGTTTGCAAGCTCCTCAGGAGCTTCTCAGATATAATCTGAGAAGGGCCAAAAAGGAGAGGCAGGCTATTCCAGGTTGGTGGGTAGCAGTTCTTTGTTTTTGTTTTTAAGATTTTATTTATATTTCAGAGAGAGAGAGCACAAGCAAGGTGAGCAGAGGGAGAAGCAGACTCCCTGTTCAGCAGGGAGCCCAACATGGGGCTCAATCCAGGGAGTCCAGGATCATGACCCGAAATTAAGGCAGATACTTAGCCCAGGCACCCCGGTAGGTGGCAGTTTTAATAAGCAAAGGGAACATTTGAAGCCTACCTTGGGTAGCAACAAAACAAGTGGATCCCAGCATTCATCTGCCAAATAAAGTCTATATAGAAGCCTTAAATAGGTTCAGCCACAGGTATCATGCAGGTGACCCAGTTCCAAGGTCAAGGGAGAGGGTGAACAGCCTCTGATTGTCCAGAGTCCTCTCATGGGCCAAATGGCTGTCACATCTTTTTTGATGACCTCCCCAACACCACCCCTCATTATCCCCTCATACAATATCACGTGCCTCTTCTTCTTCCACAGTGGGCCCTGAGTACTTCACTGGTATGAAAGGGGGTCTTTTTGCAGCTATCCTCTAGCTGGGGCATCCTCTAATCTGTAGGTTGAATCACTCATGATATTCACTTATGTCCTCATATTTCTTAATGAATATGGCAACATTAGCAGACTCATCCGGTAGGAACACACAGCATTCTATTTGGATAATGGCACAGGTGCCTCCTTTCAGCATAATAATGTCAAGGGCTATTCTATTTTAAAAGACAGGCTTTCTTATCAGAGACATTTTGGTGCTCAGTAAGGAGCAGCTTTGTTGGCTATCATTCAGGGCTTGCTGAGTGAATCTAGTCAGGGCTTTTATGTGTACTAGAACATCCTCCAGGCTGACCGAGGAAACAAAGACACAAGTCAAGTGATCATACCACTGGAAAACAGGTACGTGTCCACCTGGCTATTAGAGACATGATACTATACATGCTGGCCAGGGAAAGCAGCACTGTCAGACATGAGGAGATGGGCTGGGGGTAGGATTTGACAAATGAAGATTCTCTTCTTCTCTCCTCTTTTGATGGTGCATGTTCCATGTCATGTGTGGTACATTTGACAGGTCCAGCCTGAAGCAAGATAAGTAGATCCCAGTGGACACTGAGTAGTTCCCCTTCATCCAGGGGTGTGAAGTAACTCTCCCATCCTGGGTGATGTCTCACTGCATATTCCAATAGATAATTTATTTCACAATTGTGATGGGAACCAACAACATAACATCTTGATCAATGGTGAGTATCAGGACAATGGCTATTTCCCACAACTCCCATTCCTTTATAGTATAGGGTGCTTTGGCAGTGTCCTCAGTCTGGCATATGGACAACAGGCCCAGTGGTTGATCATTCAAATATATTAAAATCTGGGACAGTACTTTAGTCTATCCAGCCAAGGTGGTTTTACTTATTAATAATTTAATCTGTTGTATTAATATTCCATTTTTCTTTCTACCAATCCTGTTGCTTGTCAATTATAGGGGAGATGGAATCTCCGTTCATTGTTCTGTTCTATTGCTCAATCTTGCATGTCTCGATTTTTGAAATGTAACACGCCAATGACAGTCTAATTGATGAGGCTATCAATACATGGTATTCAGCTTTTCTAATCCCCTAATGGTGGCAGCCTGATTTGTGTAGTGGAAAGTGAAACCTTGGATTAGGCTAGGTACAGTGTCCACACAACCCAAGGCATGTTTAGAACCCTCATTCAGAGGGAAGAGGCCAATATAATCAATATGCTAATCCTTACCACTCTGGAGTTTTGGTGGATGGCCTCAGATTCCTTTGGCAACTGTCTTCAGTACTGTTTAGAATACACAGGACATGCTATTGTTATTGCATTAAGCAAGTCATTCTACCTCAAGGGCAACCCAGCATTCTTGGCAATAGGACATTCCATTCAGACATTGTGGTGGCCATTCTTCCTATGCACCCAATCTGCTATACCTACAAAAGGGTCGGTAGCTTGTACCCTAGCTAAGCCATCAGCCTCTTCATTGCCAGGGCATGTCAGTGCCTTATGAGCTTGAGACTTGGAAAACAATGATGACTGCCTCAGGTTCTTGCAAAGGGATCCAAATGTCTTTTCACACCCCTGACCCTTTAAAGGCTTATTCATTGTCATTCTTCCCTCCACTTCCACAGTGCAGCCATAACTTTCAGAACAGCCCAATCATCAGTACAAAGGGATAATGTCCAGGCCTCCAGTAATCACTAGCCAGACTATGAGCTTAGCCTCCTGCCTGCTATGGTTTGTTCCTGCTTCCATCCAGATGGTGTTAACAATGGGCTAAACAGCAACCGCAGTTCATTTGGACAGATTTCCTCTACTAGAATTATCTGTATACAGGCATCCATAGGAATTTCCCCCATCCTCCTCTTTGCAGGATGTAGAGGCCACCACGGGAAAAGGGGCAAGGGTATGTGGAGAATCTGTACTCCACACGACCTGGTAGCATCCATATGTCTAGACATTGGGCTGGTAGACAGGATGACCCTCTGCTGCAAATAAGCATGGCACTTAATGGAATTTTGAGCCATGACAGAGGTGGGTTGATGAAACATAACCTCAACCCACCCTTTGATAGTCAGGGAGGTTCTTACCATAATACATTGTTCCTTAGTGAGAAGCTTTCCCTGGAGAAGTGCTGTGTACATTGCCAGGAGCTATTGCTCTATGGGATTATATCAGTTTTTTGCCCTCTTTCAAACTGAGACTCTCCTTCTGTTGTTTCTGCCATCGGATCCAAACCACATCTTCTGAAGCATAGACACATCTGACTCAAATGGTGCCCTGTTTGGGAGATGCCCAGAACTTTAATCTGTTATGCTAGAATTTTTGCCTTCTCAAAGACTTGTTTCTCTGACCCCCATTCTCATATGTATCCTTTTATTACCAGGTGTTATAAGGAATGGAGGCACTATTCCAAATGAGGAATGAAAGTCCTCCAAAACTCCCAAATCCCTACAAAAGTTGCATCTCTTTCATATTTTTAGGGGATGGACGAGCTTGCATCTTAGCCATCATAGTGTCTGGGACATATGGGCTTTACCCAACAGGATGACTCTCCAAAACCTTACCGGGGTGCCTGGGTCTTAAATTTTCTTTGGGGTTTTTGCTCTCCTTTCCAGATGCTTCAGCCAAGCCTGAAGCATTTCCTGCATCAGAAGCAAATTTTATATGTTAGCATTATATCATCAGCATAATTTGTCTCTTTTACTAGTGCTGGAAAGGAAAACAGGGACAGGTCTGGGCTATCATCCATGACATCTGGTAAGGCTATGCAGGTAATCTTAGGGAGAACTTGAAGGGTCCATTGTTGTTCCTCCCATATGAAGGCAAATAAACTTTGTGATTCAATGACAAGAAATATACTGAAAAAAACATTGCATATACCTAGGACCACAGAGAAGATATCTAAGATGGTGGCAATGTTGGAAATAACCTCATCGATGGGAGATACTACCTTGTTTAGTTCCTGGTAACCCACTATCTTCCCTTGTGAGCCATCTGACTTTTTTACTTTACTCAGACCATGTTGGATATTGAAAGCACCATGGGAAGGGCATACATATCTACTGGGTAGAGTTCTTGGATAGTTTCTCCTTATGCCCCTCAGGCACACTGCTGGCTAAGAGTGATCATTCTTCCCAGGGGTACAGGATCATAAGTTCCCAGTTGGTATTTCTCTTCTAACGTGGAGGTGAATTTCACTGAGAAAAGCTTTCAGAGTTTGACCTTATAAGATATCAACGCCTGATATGTTCTTGGTATTGGAGAGATAAAACCTCATGCTCCAGAGGGGGCAGGTTGAGGGACGTGTAGAGAATGCCCAATTTGCAAGGTCAAAAGAAACCGCCTAAACATAACTGTCTTCCATAGCTATAGATAGCACTGAGAGGGCCTGGAAACTTCTGAAGGTTACCATGTATTAGAGTACATTCATTTCCATTGTCTACCAGAGCTGTCACCTTGTTTGTTTTCAGAGGAACAACAAATAGTGAGCTCAACATGACGCTTCCAGTCCTCTCAGTGGCCCTCACCTGGAGACAATATTGGCCTGCATCCTATAGCTGAGATACGAGAAACATCCACCTCTATAGGACTGTATCCCTGAGGCCTCTGTTGGAGCAAGTGAGGTCTGAGGGAGGGTAGGGGCAGATGAGGCAGGTCTGAACTGTTATTCAGGTTTTAAGGCTTTCTACTAACCAATGCAGTATTGGGTAATCATTCTATCTCCCCTTCAGCCTGGATTCTGCAGCATTGGGGTCATAACACATTTGCTTCCAGGTTATTTTTACTGGACCCTTCACACCCTGTGGAGATCACCTTTTGGCTTTCCAAGATTCCCTTTTATCTCCAGGCTTTCCCACAGCTCTTAGTTGTTCCTGGGATTTGTCAGTTTCCTCCAGATCAGCAATAGATTTCCTAATATCATAAATATCCTGTCTCAAAACTAGGTTCAGCATGGATATCAGTGTTTTCCTACCAGGTGTTAAGAGTAAAACAGAGTATCTTAGTTTTCATTCCTGCACTGAATGTGGCCTGATCAGGGCCTTCAAAGTCAAGAGTGTGGATGACCTATCTCATTCCCAGTTCCCTAGGAACTAGATGCATCTCCCTTATAGAATGTCAGGATCCTATACCCTAGAGAGAGCTCCTCATTAGATAAAGTCTTCCTGTAGGATGGAATGATCCAGTATATAAGGGAGTGAGTGAGTACCTTGAACCTCTTGAGCATCATGTAGGCACTGCTGAATGGCAGGGTGTTTGGTGATGTTGTTCCTTTTTTTTTTTTTTTTTTCTTCCTCCTAGTCAGAGAAATGTATCACCTCTTGTATCCCATAGTTGTACTAACCTAGCCTAGACACTTCCTCTGGCCTTTTGGTGTAATTTAGCATCTATGTCAGCTCAATGGGAGTAATTCTCTTAGTAGGGGTATTTCCAGAACTGGGGGCTGTCCTGATGGGGTTGTTGTTGCTCTACTTTCGTCTTCCTTTGCGTAGGGACAGATAGTATGGGACATTTTGTTTATGTCACTGTTAATCTCCATGACTTCCTCCTTTTCATACTTACCACTCTCCCAGGGATTTCAAGTCTTAGTGTCCCCGTTAGGCTGAGTCACAAGTGCTTAGACCTTGATCTGCCATGGGTTTTGCCTTCCTAACTTTGCAAATCAGCATGCTAAGGTCCCTAATTTTTAACCTGTTCTCCCACCTTGTCTGCCAGCCCTGAGGCCTGCAGGTTAATGGAAATCCATTCATCCTTCTCTAATCCCAGTTCATCTTTTTAATTTCCTACTCCATGCATCAACCTGCACTTGGGTATTGGTGGCCAGCAGAATTGCCCACAGTAGAGGCCAGCCCGTGGTAGCAACCATGAGCTGTCCTTCTCTGCTGTGGTGTGCTAGGTGCAAATCCTCCAAAAAGCACATTAGAAGGACTGATATTTTTGGAGCATCCCTATAGTCACACAGTCTTCCACAAGCATCTAACATGTGGGCCACCCTTCCCCACACAGAAGCTGATGGCCAGCTCAGAATTTCCCCCACAGATGCTCCTTTCCCAAGTCTCCTGGATGGATCACCAATTTTTGTGTGCACACACTTCAGGTGCTTTGAAGGTATAATCTGAATTTGACCCCCATACTCAGAGGGCAGGGAGAGGCCAGAGAAAAAGGTTGGCCACTCCATGTTAGTAGGTGGCAGTTTTAATAAGCAAAAGGAACTTAGGTATGAAGTTTGTCTTGACAGGCAGCAAGAAGAGTGGATCCCAGCACCTGCCTTGATGTGTGTTTGATACATTATCTTTGACAGAACATCATAAAAGGAAATCACTAAAAGATTCTTCTATAGAAGGAAATAAGGGAAATTAAAAAAAAATCAGGATGGAATAGGGAAATAACCACAGAATAAATTTAGAAGTGAAAACTAACAATTACACTTACATTTATATTTAAGAGACTCTGTTAGAGGAAAAGCCCACATATTACCATGTATTATGCACTTCTGTAGTGTTGAGCATAATGCCTTGAATAAAAAGCTATTTAATAAATTAATCAAGGGGCCCCTGGGTGGCTCAGTCCTTAAGTGTCTGCCTTTGGCTTTGGTCATGATCTCAGGGTCCTGGAATCGAACCCCATATTGGGTTCCCTGCTCGGCTGGAGGTCTGCTTCTCCCTCTCCTGCTGCTCCCCTGCTTTTGTTCCCTCTCTTATGGTATCTCTGTCAAACAAATAAATAAAATCTTTAAAAAAATAATAACTTCATCAATTAAATTTTGAGTTCAATAATGCTTACTATTTTCAAAACCTCATTTTACCCATTTATTATTAAATTCCTACTTGGAGTAAGCAACTCATTTGGGAAAAAATCTGTGTGCTCAGCTATTGTAGTGTTAGAAAGGCTAATCCGTAATGAAGAGAAAATCAGGGAAAGGTAGGTAGGATGGAAAGGAAAGAGAAACTGAAACCAAACGTGTTTATACCTCACAACATGAATGAAAAGGTATTTTTTTTGGAATCTATACTTTATTGCCTTAACTTTGTATTACTATTTATTTTTACATTAAGATTTTTTGCATCTTCAATGTTTTTTTCTTCTTAGAATTTATGCTCTTTTTAGAATGTTTTGACCTTGTTGTTAAGAATGTTTGTCCCCCACCTCCAACTGCCCATTAAACACTACCAGCACATTAAATTTAGCACCAACTAGCATTAGTAGCTGCCCTCAGTCTTCTCATGAACACAAGACATTTGTGAAATAGAAATAGCTTAGCAAACACAAGCAACCTAGTGCACTTTGAGGATTGTCATTAAGTCCTCTGTAAATGTCAGTTGCCTTTATAAAATTTATAATTAAAGGGGCATTTTAAAGATCATAGAATAAATACTGAGTCTCTAGCCTTAGCACTTCACTTCCCTGCCATGCAGCTTACACTGAGGTATTTAAACTTCTTATTTCTTGGTTGCACTATCAGTAAAATAAGGCTAATTGAACCTACCCTGCCTGCCTCATATTCATGTGATGGAAATTTGAATAAACTTTTTGTGATTATTTAAATTTTATCATATCATAGTGGAGTGTTGAGAAACACTGAGCCACTTTCTGAAGTTCCGTGGAACAAAGATAAAATGCAATTCTACAATGACATGATTGGGAATACATACTAGAAAGCAAAGCAGTTAATTTTGTTTATTAACAGATTCTGTTCAATTTTATCTTCCTGATGATTGATCTCAGATTTCCCATCATTTCCTTGCCCCCTCCTGTATCATAATTCATGGACTGAGTGGAATTACATCTCTCTGCCTCAGATAATTTTGGACAGAAATTTTATTCAGTGTTAGTAATGCTTTCATTCCCTTATGCAATCTGTATTTCAAAGAAAGGCAACTGACAGGTTTTTTGGTTTATTCACCAATGTCATATTTCAATGTAAAGGAATTGAAGTTCCATGTTATATATAAGCTTTCTGGTAATTTTTCACATTATTTTTATTTTAAGACAGAAACAGTATTCTATTCAAAGACAAAATCACTACCTATTACTGTGTTGGGTATCAGTTTGTATTTACATATTTTAGTAATTCATGAATAAAGAACATACAGCAGGTTATGAAATCTGCATTTTCTTAGGTTGATTTTGTTAAACATACATAATTACCTATGGCAATAATCCTGAGATATTAGCAAACTTTGTGAAAATTTTGATTAAAATAATTTTATACTGAATGTAAATAGAAATCTCAATGAAGAGAGAAAATAAGATGATTTCATTTTCACAAAGCTATTGTTCCATTATATTTATCCATTAAAAAAACACTACTTTTTTAGGGTTTTAGGTTCACAGAGAAATGGAGAAGATAAAGATATTTCTAATATACCCGGTGCCCCCACACCTGTCTAACCTCTCCCATTATCAGCCTCAATCTCCAGAGTGGTGCATTTGTCACAACTGATTAACTTAAACTGACACATCATTATCACTGAAGTCAACAGTTTACCTAAGAGTTCACTCTTGGAGTTGTACATTATTTACCCATTTTTGAAGCCATAATACTTTGAAAATTCTATTAAGCTTTTGCTGTTTTATTTTATATATTTCATAGTTCTAATCCTGACTTTTATAATTTGAGGGTGGAAAAGTAAGCAATGTTCACAACAGTTCTCAATAATAGGGGTACCTGGGTGGCTCAGTCATTAAGGGTCTGCCTTTGGCTCTTGGGATTGAGCCCAACATTGGGCTCCCTGCTTGGCGGGAAGCCTGCTTTTCCTTCCCTCATTCCCCCTACTTGTGTTCCCTCTCTCACTCTCTTTCTCTGTCAAATAAATAAATAAAATCTTTTTAAACAATTATAATAAATTCTGTGTTAGTGTCTATGACACAGATATATTGAAAATAATTTTATCTTTTTGTAGAAGTTTTACCTGTGTTAGGTTCAGTATCCAACTTGAAGCCTGCCACAGAGACTATATACATTTATAAGTCCTGAAGCTGAATATGAATTCTTAAAAGCAAAGAATAAAAAGGCATACACCACTGGCTCATCTCTTACTATTCCTTTTTTAAAATGATTTATTTATTTATTATTTGAGAGAGAGAGAATGGGAGGGAGAGGTAGAGGGAGAGGGAGAGAGAATCTCAATCAGAGTCCCCCCAGGAGCCTGGGGCCAGATGTGGGGCTTGATCTCAAGACCTTGAGATCATGACCTGAGCTGAAATTAAGAGTCAGGTACTTAACTGACTGAGCCACCCAGGCACTGCCTCTCACTATTTCCTATTGTAAAAGTCATTTACATTATAATTCATTGGGTTTATTATACTTACTGTTTCAAACTATAACCTTAAGGAGTGTTAGTGCTTTAGGTGTAAATGAGACTCTTTCTTAAAAATATGTATTTAATATATTTTAATATGCTTAATATATTTAAGTTAGTTGATTAGTTGTGGGTAGTAATGAAAGAAAAGTTGAAATTGGTAAAATTCCTTAGCAAAGTAGGTAAGTGAGTACTTATGATTTGAGTTGTAGGAGTTGGAGTAAGAGTGATATCTATGTATTACCAAGTAAAGATCAGAGCCACCTATAAAGTTATAGTATATCACCACATGTGAAAGTGTATTATTTCATTTTATAATACATTTCTGGTACGCAGCAGGTTTTCAAATATTATCAACCAAATGTATAAATAGCTGAATATAATCATGCAGAGTATTTGGCAGAGGGCATGTTTAGAAGTTGATCTACATTTACATCTTTTTCAAAAAATCTCGTTTCTATGAAGTGCAGAGTCTGACCAAAGAATACATCAGTTCATTATGACATACTGACTTCAAAATATATTATCAATGACTTCACTTCCAAGCATTTTTAATTTGGTTATGTGTTCTTTTTTTAAACAGGAAATATTTTATTACTCAAATAAAAGTGACATGGCATGTAGCACCTATGAAATAGCATAGAGCCCCTTGCTCATAGTGGGATAGATAACTTGAAGATATGCTTTTATAGGTATCGAGTTATAATCTCTATTGATGGAGAAATTTTATCCCCCTAATAATCTTTCTACATATCACTAATATGAAGAAAATGAAGAAATTGTTGGGGAATATGCTTAACAGAAACATTTTATTTCCTACTGAGTTATCATTTTCTATTCCTTTTCTTTCTTTTTTCTAAATATCCATAACAGATTAAGGCATGATTCTTGAATAAGAGAAAATAATTCCCCTAATGTGAGTTTTTTTAAGAGTCAAAATATTCCTTTAGAATTTATAAGCATGTAGTATTTAAAATATCAAATATGAACAATGTGTATAATTCTAAGTTATGATATATCCATACTCACTATTTATTCAGAAAAATAACAAAATATTTTAAGCAGTTGAACTTTTCATTTAGGATTTAAAATTAAACATCAGAGATACCTACAATTTCCAATGCCCTCAAGTTCTTATTTTTCATGTAGTATTTAATATTGACTTTTTTAATGCAAAGATTCCCGAGACCTGTGGTGTATATTTAAAAGACTTCTCCTCTATCCATGGATTGTATTCTTGCTTTATAGGCCAATACAAAGCTGCCATACAATAACTTTTTTCAAATTTTTCTACTTCTTGATATGCAGGATGGTTAGCAGACTCTTGATATAACTTAAGGAGCCAATGAAATGTCAGTGCCAAATATCTGCTCCCTGGGTGATATGACAGTTCACTGGGAACTGTTTATAGTGCCTTAACTTTCCAATATTAGCATCCTTTTGAGGTAGCAAATATGTCATGGGTGAGGTCTGATATAATTTCTCACTGACACATTACTAAGATATCAGGCCAGTATCTTCTGGTTTTGCAGTTTTAAGAAAAAGAGAAGAAAAGTTTTAAGATTTCAAAGACTGTTGAAAAAGGTCTGAACTCCAGCATGGGTACTGTAGCAGATGTTTCCACCTAATAGGAGGCATTTATTTTAGCTAAGTCAAGGTAATGGCTTAATTCTTTGGTGAAAAACAAACAAAAGACAACAGCAAAAACAAGAGCAAAACCCACCAGTTTATTCTTTATTTTAGATTCCGCGTAGAAGTAAAATCATATGGTATTTGTCTGTCTGACTTCTTTCACTTAGCATAATATCCCCTGGGTCCATCCATGGTGAGATAGCAAAATGAATCAAATGGTGAAATCACTACAGTGTACACCTGAAATTAATATATTATGTCAAGTATACATCAGTAAGAAAAGGAGCAAGAAACAAAACAAACAACTTAAATTGGTCAACTAAACTAAGTAGAACTATTCTTGATGCCTAAGTTTTAATAAATAATAATTATGCACTTGAATGAAGCATCTGATAGGTTTACAGAGGCAGAGAAACAGTGCTTTGGCCCAGCTAAATTGTTCTTGTTTGTGCTCCAAGAGAAACAAGAACATTTTATTTCTGTGTTTCCTTTTTATGTTTACAAAGCAAAATTTAGATATACCACAAAATGCACTATATTTATTGTTTTTTAGCATACAATGATCCTTCATATCTAAGTATTTAATTCACTCATGTTAGTACATCTCTAATCCAGTGGAAATGATCTACAGAATTTGACCAACACAAAGGCAACACAGTGATCTACAGAATGTGACCATCACATAAGAAACCCTGCACTTTAACAAAACTGTAATTCTTACTGGATTAATCTAAATAGGTTCAGGCACAAAAAAACTCGAAAATTATAATGCTTTCAGAAATAACCTGCTCTTTTTTTTTTATAAGAATGTTTTATAGGCTCCTATTTTGATTGGAATATATTAAAGTGAGATTTTTCTATATTTTGCTGTTTTATATGTGAGATAGAATTTTGGAGTTTATTTTTATCTATACTGTGTTGCTACTGAATATTGAAGAATATTGAAGAGAATATAGCACTCTAAATGATATTTTTGAGATAGTCACACACACACACTACATAAGTATATGGCATTATCATGTGATATGTATATATATACACGATATATATACGTGATATATATATGCGATATATATGATATATATATCATGTGATTTATATTATATATAATATGTACAATATTTATATATATATATATATATATATATATATACACACACCATATTTCTATGGCATGTGTTATAATTTCATTTCCAAGAACAGAATTTTAAAAATCACAATGTTATTGTTAATAAATTTGACTACAAAAAACCCCAAAACTTTCTGTTAGTCATTCTACACACAATACATTGATATAAGTCAAAATACAGTGTGAAAAAAATTATAATAAACCAACAAAGTGTAATAGCCTGAAGATGAAATATTTATTCAAATTGATGGCCAAATCACTAGGACTTCACTAGAAAAATAAGCAGAATAAAAAATTGCCAATAGACTATTTTTAAACTATTGGTTTTTGAATTTGAAATTACATAGAATCCAATGATTCTAACAAAAGAAAACTCCAATATGATTTCTCTACACTGAAATTATTACAGCAGAAATTTGGGGAAGAATTTTAGCAGTATAAATCAAAAGTCATGAGAATATTTAAAATGTATGTTCCAGTGATTTCATTTTCAGCACTTTGTTTAAAGTATTTATAAAATGTGTACTAAAATTCTTCATTGAGCACTAGTGTGCTTTATTTATTATGGAAAAAAAAATCACAATTACTTTTAGTGAGTAATCACTATGTCCTTGGTACTCTTCTAAGAGATTTAAATATGTTAACTTACTTAATACTCACAACAACACTTCTCTGTCTAATCTCTATCTAATCTGAGAAAACTGAATTCCAAACAGGTAAATTAACCTGTTTGGAAGTTCTAGGACATAAATTCTAGCTGTCTAGCTCAAGTGATCAAAACTCCCAACAGTTATGCAATGCTGCCTTTCAACTAGGAGATGTTGTTATATCAACATACAAAAACTGTTATATTGGAGATGTAATATACAGCATGGTGACTACAGTTATCAATACTGTATTGTATATTTGAAAGTTGCTAAGAGTCGATCTTAAATGTTCTCATCACAAGAAAAAAAATGTATGACAATGTATGGTGACAGATAATAACTAGATTTATTGTGCTGATCATTTTGCAGTGTACATATGTAGCAAATGATTATGTCATACGCCTGAAACTAGTATAAGATTAGATGTTAATTATACCTCAATTTTAAAACAAACAAACTTTTATATAGGAATAACCTATATAAAATACTTAGGTCCAAGCATGGCAACAAATAAGTTTTTATTATTATTACTAAATGCTGGTTATTATTATCATCATTATAATTTTTGCTATGCCATTAAAATAATGTTTCTCAATAATATTTGTTATCAGAGAGCTGATGTAGGTATTATTAAGAAGATCTGAATATAAAATTATACATATATATGATTTTGTATCCACAGTCTACATCTTACTGCATTTTCTACATTTTAATTTTTTAAAAATTTTGAAGAGTGGGTTAAGAGCACCTTCATACAAATAAGATTAAACAAAATAATATAATTGTATATTATAAAAATAAATTGTGACAGGCATTGGAACTTTTAGAACTTCCAAAAACAGGCAGGTCATAATGAAACTAAACCAAAAAAGAAAGGCCCCTCCTGATTGAGTTTCCTTCCAAATCTACATAAATATAATTGTATACTATGTCCATAAACCTGTCTTGTTTCTTTCACTGAGCTGGTTCGCTACATTTTTTCCCCTTAAACATTTATCCTCCTCGAACTAAGGAACTGTTAAGAAAAAAAGAAAGAAAGAAAGAACTTGTTTACATCATGAATAGAATTGGTTTTTCCATGACGTCCATGCAGAAAGAATTGCTAGTTGAATAAAGAAAGAAATTTTCTAGCCAGTTGCATGGGAATGGTTGTTGGCAGAAATTCACATAATAGTTGTATTCCATTGATAGAAAAAATGGTATTTTTTCAGTAGTTATATATGTGTCAGTGATTGGTTGTGTTCTTACAGACCATCCAGAAGGACACCTGAATCAGACTCTTGAAGATTTGGAGAGGAAAAACAAACAAACAAACAAACAAACTCAGTTTTGTTTCAGTTTTGTTAGTAAACCAAACTATAACTAGTTGCACCCAGCAAAAGCGGTCTTGACTCACATTTATGGGGGAAATATCTCTTATGTGGCATCTTTCTCAGAAGGTAAATAAAAATGTCAGTCTGAAGTCACCACACACATCTCTATAGAGAGAAATTATCTGTTGTACCTATATCCTGATCTTAGCACAACACAACAAAGTTATTTTTCCAATATTTCTATGTCTGAATTAAATGAGCTTTAAAAGTTACCACCTATGGCGTTTCTCTGGGACATATTTGCATATGTGTGTCTGTGCTTGCGTGTTTTTGCACATATAAATTCTTCCTACAGGAAAACATAAGACTTCATTGGAGTCCTTAGAACTGGGTTCTATATTATTTCCCCAGAATATCTCTCAGCAAATAAAAAAATGTTCTTTAGCTTTAAGTTCATCTAATTAATATATTTTTCTCTTTTATTATGAAGGCATATTAAAATTGTTTTCCCTTCTTAAATCCTGAGGTTTGAATTAAAATAAATAACTTTCATTTTTTGATGTAGCTTCAAATATGTCAAAAACCATATTGAACTGACAGTATTATAATAATAATATTGTATTAAAATTGGTTTTGAAAAACATATTTGTAATAAAATATTTGTTTTTTCCAAGAGAAATCAGTGGATCTGAAATTAGAGCTATGGACTAGTTCTATTTTCCCTCATATTTGATTACACTTTGCCATTGATACTTGTTTCCCATATTCTTATTTTCATTTAATGAATAGAAAGGAGAAAACTATTTTCATTTTGAAAGCACCTGTATTTTTATGCAATTTAGTTCATACCTCTTAACTTAAATTTACTTATAGAAAACAAAGGTGAAATGATTTTCTAGCACTATACTTTCAGGTGTTAGAAACAAAATCAATTTAATGAAGACTGTCAATATTTTCAGTACATTATACAAATATCAATATGACATTTTGTTTAAATGACATAAACAATGAGGCCTATATATTTGCATTATTATATTTATTCCTGAAGACATTAATAAAATAATTGGGATATATTAGCAAATGACATTTTTATTTATCTTTGTCTTAGGTACTTTCTAGACCTAATGAATTTAATGGTATATGCATGTTTTTGAAATCTCTGTTTTTCAGGTCCTTCCTGGTCAGGATAGAATTTACTCCATAACTTGTTTCAAGAATTAGATAACATGAAACTTCGAAAGACAGGAAGAATGGATGGTAGATGTTAAACATTCAATAATTGTTAATAACAACAAAAATATTGACAGTTGATGGTGCTGTTATCCTGCCTTGCCCTCTCTTTTTCAATAAAAATGGGATCTGGGTTGGACATACTGAATAGATACTAAAAGCTTTGTGATTATAAAGAGGTCATCATCTCTCAGACTGTCTGTTTCTGTGATGATAAAGATGGTAAACGCATCTTCCTCAAAAGAAGATTGCAACAAGTGCTTAGTATAATGACTTGAAATGCCTCATCACACATGGAAACATTCATGCATCAGATGTCCACTTTTTAAATGCATTTTGGGGAACTACTGGTACAAGATTAGAAGACAAAACTCCCTTCCTCACGGCTTTCATATTCTAATGGATAATGTGATGTTTTAACAGGTGAATAGAATAATGTGTTACTACTCATCAACAGATGTACCAACAAAATGCTGAGGAAGCTCAAAGTTGGAATTAGGTCTGCTTGGTGAATGAGGGACTATATTATAGCATTCATAAAAGAGGTGCCATTGAAAATGCAAAGTAATGAATGAAAAAGAGTTAGCAGGTGAAAAGGAGTGGACTGTGCAAACAAATAGAATGATGACCATGTTGCACGTGATTATGTAATCATGAGAAAACCAGGATTGAACTTAATTGAATGACAAGCCTTGAGAGGCTTGTTGGAGCCAGAAATTTTACACACACACATATTCGCACAGGTAATACAAAAGATGAATGCACGTTGCTTTAATGCATACTGTCACATATATAAGAGTGGTTTTCTACCTTTGGCATAATGACAATTTTCTTGGTCGAAGTCCACTGACTCTCCTGCTGCACCTGTCTTCCATCTTCCGATTTCAAAGAAGTGCTGGTGTACATTCAAATTGTAGTTAATTGGCTGTTAAGCACAACTTTCTGTGGTTGAGGATAGAAAGAGTATGATTTCATATATTTTGATAAAAGCTTGAAATGAGATAAGAATCCCAGTGCTCAAGTTCAGAAGCCCTTTATTTTTGTTATTAAAAACAAATTTTCATTTTTAAGTCCCCTTACTTTCCAAACATATGATAAAGTTCATCACAGTCATTCTTGATACAATCTGCTCTTTGCAGGTGGAGTCCTAGGTAATCCTGTAAAAAGGTGAAGTCCTAGGTATTCCTGGGGTTCAGGTGTGCCCAGTAAGAAGGCAAGGTTGCATGAGGGTAGATTGGGTGGGGGAGAACCTCACAACTCTTAGATGTTGGTCTATGTTGGTTAAAAGTGGCATTATCCACATAGTGATATCAACTCCAGAAGTTTTCGTCTGCACATACAAGATGCAGAGATCTTTGAATTTTCCACTCTTCATTTGGTTTTAACTTTCTAGTTCTGCTGCCTCCAAGCAGCGTTCTGTAGAAACCCAGACCAGTTATTATGACATACAAACTTTAGAAGAGATTTTTTAAAGTAATTTTATGTTTGCTAAAATATTGAACAAATTGAGCATGATGTAAAGACTTCAGATATAACTCCTCAAACTTTCCCCTCTCCCATTCCTTCTGGGTTATTACCATATTGCACTAGTGTGTCACATTTGTTTCAATTGATGAGTCAACATTGATACAATATTATCAACTATAGTTCATAGTTTACATTGGGGATGGGATCACTGCATGTTGCACATTCTGTAGGCTTTGAAATTATATAATGGCATGTGACTACCATTTCAGTATCCTACAGAATAGTTTCCTGCTCTAAATATTCTATGCCTCATCTAACCATCCCTCCCTCCCTCTCACGAACCTGAATCCCTGGCAAACACTGATTTTTAAAAATATTTTATTTATTTATTTATTTATTTATTTAAGATTTTTTTTATTTTTAAAATTTTTTTTAATTTTTTTTTATTTTCAGCATAACAGTATTCCTTGTTTTTACACCACACCCAGTGCTCCATGCAATCCGTGCCCTCTCTAATACCCACCTGGTTCCCCCAGCCTCCCACCCCCCGCCACTTCAAACCTCTCAGATTGTTTTCAGAGTCCACAGTCTCTCATGGTTCACCTACCCTTCCAATTTCCCCCAACTCCCTTCTCCTCTCTATCTCCCCTTGTCCTCCATACTATTTGTTATGCTCCACAAATAAGTGAAACCATATGATAATTGACTCTCTCTGCTTGACTTATTTCACTCAGCATAATCTCTTCCAGTCCCGTCCGTGTTGCTACAAAGTTGGTTATTCATCCTTTCTAATGGAGGCATAATACTCCATAGTGTATATGGACCACATCTTCTTTATCCATTCGTCCATTGAAGGGCATCTTGGTTCTTTCCACAGTTTGGCGACCGTGGCCATTGCTGCTATAAACATTGGGGTACTGATGGCCCTTCTTTTCACTACATCTGTATCTTTGGGGTAAATACCCAGTAGTGCAATTGCAGGGTCATAGGGAAGCTCTATTTTTAATTTTTTGAGGAATCTCCACACTGTTCTCTAAAGTGGCTGCACCAACTTGCATTCCCACCAACAGTGTAAGAGGGTTCTTCTTTCTCCACATCCTCTCCAACACATGTTGTTTCCTGTCTTGCTAATTTTGGCCATTCTAACTGGTGAAAGGTGATATCTCAATGTGGTTTTAATTTGAATCTCCCTGATGGCTAGTGATGATGAACATTTTTTCGTGTGTCTGATAGCCATTTGTATGTCTTCATTGGAGAAGTGTCTGTTCATATCTTCTGCCCATTTTTTTATATGATTATCTGTTTTGTGTGTGTTGAGTTTGAGGAGTTCTTTATAGACCCTGGATATCAACCTTTTGTCTGTACTGTCATTTGCAAATATCTTCTCCCATTCCGTGGGTTGTCTTTTTGTTTTCTTGACTGTTTCCTTTGCTGTGCAGAAGCTTTGCTTTTTCTAGAATGTCATAGAGTTGAAAGACACAGTATGTAGCTTTTTCAGATTAGCTTCTTTCAATTAATAAGATGTATTTAAGATGTCTTCCTGTTCTTTTATGGTTTAAGAATTCACTTCTTAAATCAATGAATAATCTTCCATTGTATGGATATATCTTGGTTTGTTTATCCATTTATCTATTGATGGACATCTTAGCTAATTCTAAGTTTGGGAAATTTGTTATAAATGGGGTTATAAATGCTGTTATAAATATAGCATAATGGATTTTGTATGAACATGTTTTCAATTCTTTGGGGGTAAACACAAAAAAGTATAATTGACCTATCATTCACCAAATTTTCGTTCTTAAACAGTTGCAATATTGTAATGGTGGATCGGACAAGAAGACTTATGGCTGGCCCAGAAACATCAAGGGAGAAGACGGTGCTCTGTGGCATACTTAGAGCCTACCCTTATATAGCTCACTGTCCCATCCTTTTCTCACATACCAAACCTTTGTGAATTATGCATGCATAAAAATGACACCAATAATGTGTAATGTTTAATCAAGATTTACATTATTAACTTTATGTGTGCTTAATTATTGTACAATATCCCATAAGTTTGATTTTTGTAGTAAACCAGGAATCTGAGAGTATATATTAATTTTTAACACTTTTTAATATTGTGATTTTCTTCACCTGATTCCTACAACTCATTTTTAGAAATCTTTTGCCTTTGTTATCTTTAGTTTTCACATTGGCCTTCTTTTCCTTTTTAAGATTTAGATAACCTTTGCTTTGTAATAATAAAGACTTGCCCAAGAAGCTCCCAATATATTGTACAAACCTCATAAACCAACGAAACTCTCTCGTGATGCCATCAGAACTAATATGCCCTTCAGTATCTATCTTCTCTGATTAGATTCCTGCTATGCTTGTTTAAGCTTCTGGTACTCAACTGTGGTGTCCCCCAAAAGAAAAACACATATGTCTTTCAATTAATACCAAAGTACTTTTCATGTGCTACAAACTTTACCTCCTGTTCTTCTTAAATTTTTGTGTGTTTTACCCATGCTAAGTCTCTAACACAGTGGGCCCCTAGTTAGTGACTGGGAATGGGATAGGCCATATATCTCCAGCAGGATACAGATAGGAGGATGGCCCTTCTCCAGTTCACCATAAGGAGTGATGATGCAGGCAACAGTGCAACACTTTAAAACTTGCCATTTTCTGAAAGGCAACTTGTAAGTATTTCCCCAAAACAAAAAAAAAAACACAGAACCCTGATGAAGGGAGAGTTCCTATGGTGAAAGGCTGAGATTAATGTTGGATCTAGCTAATTGTTCCCTTTCACCACACAAAGCAGAGAAGCTTCAGCGCAGACACTGGGAATTGTGTGATGTGAATACACACAATTGCTTCTCTCACAGTTCACTTTATTTTAGAAAGAGGATGGCAGGGAGGGGCAGTAGAAGAGGGAGAAAGAGAATCTTAAGAAGGCTACATGCCCAGTGTAGAGCCTGACAAGCGGCTGGATCTCCCCACCCTAAAAACATGATCTGACTGAAATCAAGTATAGATGCTTAACTGGCTGAGCCACCAAGACGCCCCAGATTGCCTATTCTTTGCACATTCTAATAATATAAGAGTATTCTCCAGTTTTAAAGATAATCTGTATGTGTGTACAGTCAGCATTCCTTGCAATTATTTTCCTTGGGTGACCAAATATCCCAGAAAACAGTGGCAGATTCATCCTGTCTGGCTCAATGAAAGTGAGCAATGAGATCCCTGTCTTTGGTTTGGTGTAGCCTCACAACTTAGATTTAGGGATGCAAAAGTGGATTAATTTAATGTATGTCACCTTTTTCCTTGGGCCTTTCTTTTTCTGAACTTGTTCTGAGGGTATAATTTGAGTAAGAGTTCATGAAGCTAATGAACTTTGTATACTGGATTTTCTTTCTCTAATTGTCTGGTGTGAATATTGTTTTTAATTTAAAAATGAACTTGATTTTATTTTATTAAACTGGATTGTAAGTACAAATATGTTTGCTATGCTTTATGGTTTTTGTATGTGTTATTTCATAATAAAAATTTTTGAAAAAATTTTAAAGCAAACCTATTTCACTAGTTGATGTATTTATAGTATAAAAATCATTTTTCCCAGTTTTATTGAGAAATAATTGACATATACCACTGCATAAGTTTAAGGTATACAGAATGATGGTTTGAATAATATTTATTATAATATATCAATATCATTGATTATTATATGATATATTAATATACTATACTATAAAACTGTATTATACTATATAGTATCATTCTTTTATATTATATCATATAATTATATATTTATGTATTTGCATAATTTCATACTTTATAATATTCATATATTATAAATAATTTGATTAATATATTATGTAATATAATTAACATAATTATGAAATGATTGTTTCATTATCTTATTATTATTCATTATATTATTGATATATATTATGAAATGATTATTCCAGTAATTTCAGCTAACATCCATTATCTCATATTGATAAAATAAAAATAAAAGAAAGAATACTAGAGAAAAAAGAAAAAAAATAGGATTTACTCTCTTAAAAGTTTTCCTATGTATCATAAGGTTAGTGTTAACTATAGTTATCATGTTGTGCTTTATATCCTTAGCACTTATTTATCTTATAACTGGAAATTTATACATTCATCTATCTTCCTCTAATTTTCCCTCCCTCAACATTCTGTCTCTGGTTAACCCATGTCTGGTCTTTTCCTATGGGTTGTTTTTGTTTATTTGTTTTTAGATCCCACATATAAATGAAATCAGACAGTATTTGTCTTTCTGTTTCTGACTTACTTCACATAGCACAATGCTTTCAAGTTCCATCCATCTTTTCACAAATAGTAGTATTTCCTCAGTTTTTTATGTAATATTCCTGTGTGTGTGTGTGTGTGTGTGTGTGTGTGTGTATCTCACAAGTTCTTTATCCATCAACCATTGATGGCCACTTGGGTTATTCCCATGTCTTGACATTAATAAATGATGCTGCTATGGACATGGAGGTACAAATATCTTTTCAATTTGATGTTTTTCTTTCCTTTGGATATATTCCCAGAAGTGGCATTGCTGGATGTTATGACAATTCTATTTCTAATTTTTTGAGGATTCTCCATATTGTTTCTCACAGTGGCTGTACCAAGTTAAAAATTTTTACACAACAAAAGAAATCATTAACAAAGTGAAAATATACCAATGGAATAAGAAAAAAATATTTGCAAACCATATATCTGGTAAATATTTAATAGAAAAATATATATAAAGAATGTGCAGCGGCACCTGGGTGGCTCAGTCAGTTAAATGTCTGCCTTCGGCTCAGAGTCCTTGGATCCAACCCCACATCGCAATTTGTTCAGCGGGGAGTCTGCTTCTGCCTCTCACTCTCCCTCTGTTCTTTCCCTCTCTCTCTCTCTCTTGCAAATAAATAAATGAAATCTAAAAAAAAAAAGAATTTATACAATTTAATAGCACCCCCCCAAATAATCCAATTTTTAAAAAATGGGCAAGGACCTGAATAGAAATTTTTCCAAAGAAAATATACAAAGGTCAACAGGTACATGAAAAGATGTTTAACATCTCTAGTCACTAGGGAACTGAAAATTATAATTATAATAAGATATTGCTTCACATCTATGAGAAGGGACATCATCAAAAAGAGAGGAAATAAATGCTCATGTGAGTGTGGAAAGAAGGGAACTTTTAGGTACTACTGATAGGATTGCAATTGTAAATATTTTAATAAAAATTTGAGAAAAGAAATATCAGAATGTCAATTCTGGTAACCCCATAGTACAGTGACTTGACCCATCCTTTTGTTTTTATCTTCAGTGCTATATGCAATACATGATAAAATTTTAAAAATAATATTAAATCAATTATAGAAGTTCCATTATCTTTCTAAAAATTTTAAATCTTTACATTCTCATGACAACAAAGAACTATTTTACCTGTTAATATTATTTTTTGAAATTCAAAGAGATATTTTATTCTCATGGGTCAAAATCTTTCATAATGTAAATTGAAAGTGATGCTTCTAAGTCTGCAGGCACTCAGAAGAAACACATGCATTTCAATGATGCTATGTGTGCTATGTATGTATAAAGGAAGACAAATGAACAAAATAGATACTATAAGAGAGACAATTTTGAATTCTTCTAAAATGTTAATTCTTTGCTGATTTTAATTTCCAGGAAAATTATTTAAAATTAATTGAATGATCTTGGGGCACCTGGGTGGTTCAGTGGGTTAAAGCCTCTGCCTTTGGCTCAGGTCTTGAGGCCAGGGTCCTGGGATCGAGTCCCTCATTGGGTTCTCTGCTCAGCAGGGAGCCTGCTTCCCTTCCTCTTTCTCTGCCTGCCTCTCTGCCTACCTATGATCTCTGTCAAATAAGTAAATAAATAAAATCTTAAAAAAATAAAATTAAATTAATTGAATGATCTTAAAACATAGTACTTCATAATCAATAATTAGATTAGTATTTAGATAATAATAAAAATAATTAGATAAGCATTTTTTAAAGATTCATTTATTTTAGATATACAGAGAGTATAAGCAGGATGGGCAGAGGGAGAGGGAGAGAGACTCTCAAGCAGACTCCATGCTGAGCAAAGAGTTCCATGTGGGACTCTATCCCATGAAACTGAGATCACAACCTGAACTGAAACTGGAAGTTGGACACTCAACCAATGGGACCACCCAGGCACCCCCAAGTGTGACTTTTTTTTAACATCTAATGATAAATCATTTACAAGTAATTGGATATTCAAACATGTTTAAAAATCTTAACTTGAGAAATAAAAACAGTAACATATTCTTTCATTATTAAGATTATTACAATTACCTGAGTTTGATAAAATTTTATCTGTTGTTTTCTCTTTAAGATATAGCTTGGGTCGGGGCACCTGGGTGGCTCTGTGGGTTAAAACCTCTGCCTTTGGCTCAGGTCATGATCCCAGAGTCCTGGGATCGAGCCCCGCATCGGGCTCTCTGCTCAGCAGGGAGCCTGCTTCCTCCTCTCTCTCTGCCTGCCTCTCTGCCTACTTGTGATCTCTGTCTGTCAAATAAATAAATAAATAAAATCTATTAAAAAAAAGATATAGCTTGGCTCAAATTAGACTTGCAAAGCATAATTTTAGAATTAGAGGTGATACAGTGTAGTGGATAATGACATAGATTATAAAGCCATAATACCTGGGTTTACAATTGACCTCTGTCACTTACTACTTCTGAAACTTCAATTTACTTAACTCTATGTTCTTCAATTTCCTATCACAGAATAGTTAATAGTACCTACCATATAGAGACGATGAAGATTATTGTGTCTATGAAGATTAAATGTGTCAATGTAGATAAAGCCCTTAAAACCATGTTTGAAAGAAAGAACTAGACAATTGTTCCTTCCTATCACAGTTTTAAAATGATCACCCCCCCAAATGGGTAATTGTATTTTACATTCATTCCACATTACATGGATTTGGTTTCTATCACATTGTTACAGCCAGGGCATATCCAGAGTGCATAAGCTATAGAACCCAATGGGTAAAAACACCCCCACCCCATCCCAAAACCTTATTACCTAACTTGGCATCATAAGAGATAAAATTGAATTTTACCGTGCTTATTTTATAATTTTATCTTTTGGCTGAAGAAACAGATATTCCTTCAAGTGATGAAGATGAGTGTCGGGGAAGAAATGGACAGGGACATATATGAAGGAAATTGAGATGTTTGAAGTATCTGATTCCCAATGAGTACCACAGCACAATGTTTTAGCTCATGTAGAGAAAGAAGCTGCTGTTTGAACCAGCATTTTGAAAAACCACAGTTGTAAGAACATTATCATAAAATAATTTTATTTTTGCCTTTTTAGAAATTTACTCAGTGCATATCAGATTTTCACAGCTGATAAATGAAATCTTAGGTGCTCCTTATAAATTTTCCTGTCCTTAAGCCAAAACCTAAGAATAACAACAACAAAACACTACTGCTACTTTGGAAAACAATTATAGTATTAAAATATTAAGAATTCCAAATTTGATTTAAAATGGACCCTCACCCAAAACAGGCATGTTGTAGGGAAAAAAGCTACTGCCAGGGGAGACTATGTGATTGGCTTCTACTTTCTCTCTCTCTCTTTTTTTTTTTTTTTTTTTTTTTTTTTTTTTTTTTTTTGACAGAGAGAGAAGAGAGCACAAGTGGGAGTAAGAGGGAGATGCAGGCTCTCTGCACAATGCAGGTTCTCTGCTGAGCTGAGAGCCTAATGTGGGGCTGGATTCCAGGACCCTGAGATCATGACCTGAGCCAAAGGCAGATGCTTAACAGACTGAACCACCCAGGAGCCCCTCCTCTCTCTTTCTTGCACGGTGTTGCTATTTCTGTTAATTGAATATTCTGACCATTCCTAGATTGGCATGTAGGAAGAAGAACAGCAAACTGAGTCAATAAATGTCTTACCGGTTGACACTGCCATGAACTGGTGGTGGAGTTTTAGCATCAGTACTCACTAGGCTTGGAGTTTTTATTTAAAATTCCTTGCTTCCCTTGCTATTCCACATCACTGGCAATATTTAACTTATAATTTCATTGAGGAAGAAGAATCCATTTCTATTCTGGCTGCCCACTCATTACTTCAGCAGCCCCTAGAAATCTGGCTTATATCTTCTTTTTTTGTTGTTACGATTTGTTCACACTTAAGGAGGTTCTGTTGGAGAGGTCTTAAAACAACACAGTCAATATTGTATGTGTGTTACAGCCTACATCTGGTGCATGGGAAAACTCATGAATTTTTGTTCTGACTGAAAATCCAGGTATTACTGGATTTTTGTTCATCTCTTACTTAACATTTTGATTATTATTCATGAATTAGATACCAATTCACTTTGTCCTCTAAACCTCATTGTATTTTATTGAGCTCTTCAAGTGATCTCTATAAGAAATTTCTCTTTTGTGTGAAGATGAATCTTGCCAGTGGGAAAGGATAAGGTTTCATAGCACCTATATAAGAAATCCTCTTCAAAAACCCTCTTTATATGTCCTCATTTTTTTGTGGGATAGGAACAATTCAGGATTTTCATGAAACTATGAGCATTCATACTTTGTAAATCTTGCAATATCCTATTGACCATATAAGTCAACCCTATTCATTGGGAGAGCAAGGAGCCCGATGTGGGGACTCCATCCCAGGATCCTGGAATCTTGACCAGAGCCAAAGGCAGACACTTAACTGACTGAGCCCCGTAGGCATCCCCGTTGGGAGACTTTTCATTACTGATTCAATTTCTTTGCTGCGTACCAGGAAGGGGCAGCCACTGGGAGCCACCTCAGAAGCCAGCTATAGCACTGACCCTTGATCGCCAAAGATTTATGTGCAAAATACATTCCATATGCCAACCATATTCACCCTTTCTCAAGCCTTGAAAAGTCTCATCCCATAAAAATTCTAGAATCTTATCATCCACATTAGGTTTTAGATATAGCCCTTCTAGTAAAATTCTTCTCAATCTTAAGACCTGTGAATTAAAGAGACAACCTCTCTGTCTCCCCTAGAATACATACAATACATTCTAATGAAACAGTCCTAGGATACCATTACAGACATTTCCTTGTAAAGGGGTGTGAGAGGTGAGAGGCACACAGGAATTACACTGTCCTCATATTTCTGAAATCCTGCCAGGCAAATGTTGCAATGTCTTCTTTCAAGACTCAGTCATATACATATCGTGGACTAATTCTCCATGATTTTTGGCTTTGCTCTCTGGATTTCAGAATTCCTGATTTCACCCTGAGTCATCCTTCCTAATCTCGTAACATAGCCTATATTTGCAACCAAGTCATTTTCTCACCTACTTTTACTCTGTGAAGTTTAGCTTTCCAAAGACCGCTTTTCAGTTTTCACGGTTTCTTTCAGGCAAAGTTGGCACAGTTCTAGCTGATACAATTCTCTTAAAAATTTGTTAATTTACTTCTATTGAATCATCTGTCTTTTCCCTATTGATTTGGGGCAGGTTTTTACATATTCTGAGTACAAGCCTCCTATTAGTTTACATGTTAAGAATATCTTATTCCACTACAAGATTTTTCTTTTTGATTTCTCATATATGTGTGTGTATAATATTATATAATTATATATATGTATGTGTATATATATATATATATGCAGTAGTATTGCATATTCAATTATATGTGTGTATACATATTACATATGTATATATACATGTATATGTGTGTATGTGTGTATATATATATATATATATATATATATAAGTAATTGTGATTCACTCATTGTGATATATCACTTTTTAAGTTCTATTCAAGAATCTTTGATTGGAGGTCAAATTGATACTCTTCTATATAATCCAGAGACTTTATTGTGTTCCAACCACTTTTTGATCTAAAATCCCCCTGAAATGGATTAGAAATCATTAGTGTCTCTTTTCACATAAACATTCAAACCCCACTAGACACATGCCATGTCTTTCTAAGTTTTCTCTCACCAAACTATTTTCAGCAGTGAATGTGGTGGGAGGGTAGTCCTGAAGATTCTGCAGATAGGCAAGGTGATGGGAGGGAGCAAGATCTCAACATCTCTATTCTCTGTGAATTGCACTTTTGAGGTCCCCTGGCTTGTCTGCATGGGAGTAGCTTTCCAAGTGTGTCCCCCCAAAAGTGCTACGATGCCAATGCCAGTGGCTCTTGGCTCTGACTCCCACTCTACCTCCCAGCCATCTTCTATGAAGTGTGGCCATGAGCACTGGAGAGCCAGATCTGTGAAATGGTGGTTGTCATAGAGATAAATTATGTTGTCTCCTTGCTATTTTTTTAAGAATTTTATTTATTTATTTGACAGAGAGAGAGACGGCGAGAGAGAGAACACAAGCAGGGAGAGTGGTAGAAGGAGGAGCAGGCTTCTTGCTGAACAGGAACCCAGATGAGGGGCTTGATCCCTGGACCCTGGGATCATGACCTGAGCCCAAGGCAGACACTTAAGGACTGAGCCACCCAGGTGCCCCTCCTTGCAAGTTCTTAAGGGTCTTCTTTAGAAGTGGAGGCACATCATCTCTTGCTATTAGCTCTGGGTCCTAACTTCCACAGCAGAAATTCTGCTCAGCCTGTGTTTACATGAGTAAAAGTGTAGTTACATAAGTAAAAGAAATTCCTTCTCTTCCCAATAAACTCATTTATCTGTTGAATTTTGAATTATACTATTGATGACATATATTGAGTCTTGAAATACTCTTTTATAGTAGTTATGTCAAAGAATAAACTAGCAAAAATCCATATTTGCAGAAAAATAATGCATTGAATTTTTAGAAGAAAATGATACCAAATCATAAATAATCTGACTTTACTTCCAATAGAATTATCTACTAAATTGCAGAAATTCAAGTGTAGAATGTATCTTCACAAGTGGATAGACAGATTGGAAAAAGAAAAGGGAAGAATAACTTCCACTGGTATAACTCTTAATATAAATGTTTCAGCCCTACATACCAAGTTAAGAATTTATTCCCTATTATGTAGTGTCTTCTATTCAGAGAATCTTCCAGTTATTAACTGCACATGGGATTTGTTTTTGTGCTATGATAGCTCTTCTGAAAATGAAGTTATAACACGGGGTATGTGAAAATTTACAAAGTGCTAATGAGCTTTCTTCAAACACCACAAATTATTTAAGTAACTTAATGCTGTTGTTATTTTTACAGTGTCAGAGGAGTTTTCACACTAATATGAGGCAGCCACATAATTTATTTCTCTGTTTTCAAACTTTCATGTATAAATTGAAAACATAAGCATAATGTCAAAGAAAATGACATTAATTTATTTCTTTCAAATGTTTATATGCTAAAAAGATTTTTTTTTAATTCCAGGGAAATATAATACATAATAATATGACTGATTTTTATTTTCAACAATCTAACAGGTTTTTTCTTACTGCTTTGAAATAAGGCATGTGTAACAGGATGTTCACAAGTTTGAATAGAATTTTCAATTTTTTTTTTTTTTAAAGATTTTATTTATTTATTTGACAGAGATCACAAGCAGGCAGAGAGGCAGGTAGAGAGAGAGGAGGAAGCAGGCTCCCTGCTGAGCAGAGAGCCCGATGCGGGGCTCGATCCCAGGACCCTGAGATTATGACCTGAGCCGAAGGCAGCGGCTTAACCCACTGAGCCACCCAGGCGCCCCAGAATTTTCAATTTTTATTGTTTTAGTTTTATTCACTATACTAAAATATGGTCAAAATTTAAAAATATATACATATGTATGTATACATGTATGTTTATACATGTATACACGTGTATTCATATATGAAAATACTTACACTAAAACCTCTCTGTGATGAGTGTTTCATTCTCTCACACTTGAAAGTCAATTTGGCCCTGTAAACATTGGATAACTATAAGTTTTCTGTTTTCTTCAGAAAACCTAGAAGCTGAGAGCTATCAGTAATTGGCAGTGATGCACATGGCTAAAGGTCACAGACAAAAGGCAGGCAATCCCAAGTAAGTGGAGGTTGAATCCTGGGCTCACTTGGATCTAGAACTAGTTTGGGGTTCTTCAGATGTACTTATAGGAGAGAAACTGTACTGTTCTAAACCTAACACCTGGGAAAATGGGACGTGGAAAGGAAGATAGGATCTCTTACATATCATAGAGTGAAGACAGCACCAGCAAAATATTAAAACCTAGATATACTTAAGTCCCCAGGAAGGCAAGAACTGAAAATTGTTTAACACTGATCTTTTTAGTTACTGAATTTCTAAAGTGATATTCTACTTCCATGGCTGTATATTTAATACTTCTGAGAAGAAGTCCTGGAGTCTGCCAGACTCAGGATTCAACCCCAGGTTTAGCGCTCACTAGCTGCAGTCTCTTGAACCATTTACTTAAGATCTCTCAACCTCAATTCCCTCATCTCTGAAATGGGTATACTAATAATGCATATCCATAAGGATATAGATTTAAATGAGTTAATAAAAGTTAAGTACTTAGCTGAATGCCTGACAGAAATTTCAATTTCACTGAGTTTTGACAATTAGCTTATTACTTTTATTAAGTGCCAGGATCTATATCCTAGACCAGATAAGTAATAATATCAATAATATGCAATAATAGTGATCTTTTCATTGAGTTTATAACATGTGCTGAGAAACTCCTAGTTCATTATGTAAGTTTAATCCTTTCAACAACTCAAGATAGAGATAAATAAAAAAGTGTTATAACTAGCAAAAAACCTAACCCACGACTAATGCTTTAAAGGAAGATCTGACCCTTAAAATTTGTAGGTGTTAATGAATATGCTTACTATTATTAAGAACAAGTGCTGGGTTCTACCTTGAAGTAATTATTTTTAATTCTTTGAGACTACAGCTTCTTTATTTGTAAGTAATGCAAACTCAGATCGGGTTTGGAAACATTGAACACACTAATTGACTTCTGATTTTAAAACCGCATTTGCAAGCATATGCACTTTGAATATTTTTGTTAGGGTTTTGGACATGTACCGCAGATTAGCACTTTTCCTTGACATTGCTGCTCTGCAAACAGATGGTAAATTCCTTGCTGGTTTTCAACTAAATGTATTTTTCTTCAGAAGCATTTAAAGTACTAAGCATCCAGAAATTGTGGACACATGCACATGTAATATAATGGAGGCAGAAAAATAAATATTTGCTAATTTATACTAAAGTTAAACTAAACTAGGTAGTCCCTGGACTGATAACTTTTTCTTTAAGATTTTCACACTCAGGGTCTTATTGCTTCATCCAGTTAGGCTGGGTTTTAGTAACGACAGCAGTAATCTATGGTGGAATTTTTATCTGACTAACCTAACTCTGGTTACATAGCTGCAAATTGGTTGACAGAAAATTCACTTAAATATTGTATCTCAAACTTTGAAAGAAACATTTGTGTCTCCCTCAGCAATGCATTTAAAAATTAAAGGATAGGTACTGCTAACTTTGAAGAATGGAGTTTGGAAGTTCATACTTTATTTAATTTTAACCAAAAATTGTGTATAAATTACATGGATTTTAATTTGGTAACTATGTAAGTAGGAATAATGGGAAAAATTAAGAATGCTGCCTCAATATCATATGATAACTAAATCTTTATATCTCCTACTAACTTTATCATTTTCTTTTCAATCATCTTTATTGATAAGAATTGATGATAAAATATTCATACCATAAGGAAGCATAAAACATAAAGACCAAGGAAATTAACAGAAGTTTCCAAAATGACACAGATAATGGAGGAAGGATTTAAATCTTGATCTGATTCAAGTTAAGTGCTTTTTCCACCACACACTGAATTGTCCTTATAGACTGCCCCAAATGTAAACAAAGTTATAGTACATTGTAATCTAAAAGCCACCTCATACTCTATTTTCTTCACAAGGACAATAAAACATAGTGACATTCTATTCTGGACCTCTATTTATTAGAGATAATTGGGTTAAAAAAAGTAAAGCCATTAATTCAGAAGGAGATATAAATCAAGCATGCACAAAACCAAGTGGCAGAAATATGTTTGTTTACACAATCCTATACACATAATCACTAAATACATACTTTTGTATTTGGAAGCCTTATACAAATACACATTCAGCTGCACTGAAAAATCATGAAAGACCTGTGAGAGAAGTTTTGGTGTAAAAATTACTAGAATACGCACATTACTAACATTTATTTAACATCCATTGATGTTGAACCTTCTCAGTTCAGGTACTTTTCATTGTGAAAATCTTATTGTGAAAGATTTGGGCTCTGACCAAGATGGAAGGAAAAAATACTCAATATAGGCAAAGCTGTATGCAGGCATGGTTCAGGGCCCTCAGGTCTATCAGATCCTTCTCAAATTCTACTTAATGGTATTCCTGCTCTATTTCTATCCTCAAGTAACTATGAAATATACCACTTAGGTCACATTGTCAAAAATTTTGGAGAAAACTTACATTCATTTTGAAGTATTTTATATATACATATATATACACACACATAAGTATATATATATGTACATATATGTACACATATATTTTATATATATTATATATACATATATACATATGTGTGTATGTATATACATACGTATATATATATGTATATATAAAGAATATAAAAATATTCTACTGCTACTACTAATAAACAAAATTTAAGTAAGTTAAATCTTCCCTATAAACTTTCACTGACTATATTCCTCTTCAACACAGAGGTGTTTAAAATTTTGGTTTTGTGCTATTCCCTTGCATTTCTTTATATTTTATTACATTCCTCTGTAACTGGAACTATTCGTATCAACATAAATGAGTCTTAAAAATAATTTTTGCATAAAAACTTAAAAACTAGTTGAGAAAAAAATATAACATGTAAAATGGTAATTCTATGAAGTTATGTTACTTTATAACTACATATTAATTAACATTTTATATTTCTCTACATCTTTTCTAGTTTCTACTACATGTGGCATGTTAAAAATATATCACATAATATTTAATGAAAATTCTAGTCCCTGCTTGTACTCATTAATAGAGTCACTTGAGCTTGATTCTACAACCTAGAAACAGTCAGTAACCTACCCAATTACTGTTTTGGATTCCTCAGAAGGGACTAATATAGTTCCCTACCTATCTCCTGGTATTTAACATTGTGCCATAGCATCTAAAAGCATTATTTACCAAGATGTGCATTACTTCTGAAGGTTTTGATTTGTGTGTGTGTATATGTGTGTGCACATTGACGTCATTTACACCAGCTGTTCATCTCTATTCTTGTTGCTGACATTTTTATCACTATCGGGCAGGAATATGTGTTTTTTTAAAAGATTTATTTATTTGTTTATTTGAGAGATAGAGAAAAGAGAGAATGCGGCAGGGGCAGAGAGAGACAGAATCTCAAGCAGATTCCCCACTGAGTGTGGAGCCTGATGTGGGACTCAATCCCACCACCCTGAGATCATGGCCTGAGCTAAAATTGAGAGCAGGGCATTCAAATGACTGAACCACCCAGGTGCTCCAGAATATGTGTATGTCTTTTAAATCTTCATCATCTGGCCTCTCTGTTGTACAATGTAACATATAGTATAATATCTGCTCACCAATAACATTTGCCCTGAGGATTTATTTCTATCTAAGTCTCAAAACCTCTGATATATATGAAATAAATATATTTCTCTCTAATTGAATCTTAGAAAGCTTTAGCACAAAAATCTTCATAAGATATGAGAGACCATTTGAATATAACCTTATTAATCTGGGTCTTTGCCATTTCTCTTTCTCTGTTTTTGTCACAAAAAGCAATCATTGTACATTCCTGAGTTATAGAAGCATAGCTACCATAGAGAGTAAAATGAACAATTAAATTAATTGAGTATTCTATGCAAGACTGGGAAACAATAATAATCCAAAGAAGGAATAATACCACTGAATTGCTATTTCCAAAAACTCTAAAGAGATATCCCATTAGAATTAAATGATATAAAAACCGAATTTACCCCTAACCCTTATAAAAAGTTTCCTTGTCTTGTGAGGGAGCAGAAACGATCACATCAGAGACATATATTGAGGAAATGTAATGAAGAACAATGAAACTTAATTGAAATGCTCTTGGCCATTAGGGTCAAACCATTCAGTGGATTAGAGGCAAATACTATTAGGGCTTACTCTTACTATTGCTATTTAATGTCAGTTTAATGTAGGTGAGTGCACTGTTCTTCTGCTCCATTTAAATTAGTCAAAGTTATATTTTGAAATGCATAAACACAAAGTCAACCTTAAGGAAATTTGCTAACAACAATAAAGAATCAAATTAATCAGGAAGAAAGTTCAAATCTACTAGTAGTGACAGACACATTTTTACCATTTCTCATTACTATCCACATTTATGTTGCAACAAGAAATGCATAACCGGGGTTTATTAATTTATTTTGAAAAATTATATATTTTAATAAATAGTTTACTAAGAAAATAATTGCCTTATATCAATAATCAGTTATTTCACTGGAATAAATTACATTTGCCTTCACTATGTTTGCATTTAAAATATTTCAAATTCCCATCATTTATCCTAAAATTATGTATAGACACACACACAGAGGTACACACACACTCAAGAGACAGCAACGGTTTGTGCCTTTAGAGTAAATTTAATTCTTTTTCCTCCACTTAAATCTTGTGTTTTTCCTCTTCTTTAACCTGAAGTAATATTTTTCCTTTTGATAATTCATCCAGTCATTCTAACTTCAGGAATATCACAAATGCTTATTTGAACAAGTAGTTAGAAGTCACATCTTTACACTCACAGAGCGAGGTGGACAATACATTCTCTCATTCTCTCACTGTATCTCTTCTTGGGATATGACCTTACCTTTATAAGCAGTATTCAGCAGATATTTGAAGAAATGTAAAGTGACAGATATAAAGGAATTGAATAGAGATAAAATGATAAAATGATTGTGATATTTATAAAGAGTATACTATTTATTTTTCTTTAAACTTTTCAAACATTATAAAATAACTAGATGAAATTAAAAGTTGTGAATTGTTGGGACAACTGGCTCAGTGGGTAAAGTCTCTGCCTCCAGCTCAGGTCATGATCTCAGGGTCCTGGGATTGAGCCACACCTTGGGCTCTCTGCTCAGCAGGGAGCCTGCTTCACCGCCCCCCTCTGCCTATTTATGATCTATCAAATAAATAAATAAAATCTTTAAAAAAGCGTGAGTTATGAATTTCTAATATGCAATTGTAAAAAATCAAAGTAGATGATTAATAGTTCCTATAGTTTTCAATAACAACTCTGGAAATGTATTAACTCTCTCTCTACCCCATGTACACATACATATACCACTCACACTGATTTTCTTAAAACAATAGTATTCTGGAATCAACTTTAAATGTTTTTGAGGTAACTTCTGAAGAGAAATATGAGTTATATGTAATGTTATTGAGTGACCATACATAAAAAATAAAAGAATTGATGTTTTTAGCATTTGTAAAAGCTTTTCCTTCACTTTTATACTTCTTAAATTATTATCAATAATTTAAAGGACTTTTTAAAAAAGATTATTTATTTATTTATTTGATAGGCAGAGATCACAAGTAGGGAGAGAGGCAGGCAGAGTGGGGGTGGGAGGAAGCAGGCTCCCCAGTGAGCAGAGAGCCCGATGTGGGGCAAGATTTGAGGACCCTGAGATCATGACCTTAGCTGGAGGCAGAGTCTTAACCCAGTGAGCCACCCAGGTGCCCCATTTTAAGGGACATTTTAGTCAGTACCCAGATATCAACAATTTTATTACTCTGGATAAGAGACCCATAATCCAGGATTGCCTGGATGGCTCAGTCAGTTAAACAACTAAATCTTGGTTTTGGGTCAGGTCCCGATTTCAGCATGAAGTCTGCTTAATATTCTCTCCTTCTCCTTCTTCCTCTCCCCCTGCTCTCTCTCTCTCTAAAATAAATAAATACAAGCATACATACATACATAAATAAATAAGAGAAACCCATAATCCAAAATAATCTCGATAGGCTGGAGTACATTCCTAATATGAAATATTCATATTTAAAGGGAATAAATATACATATATCTATATGTATATTTATATTTATATGCTAATAAAGGCTGAATAATGAGGTAAAAAAATCCAAGAAAGTAATAATGTAAATAAAATTATAATTAATTTAATTAAACAAGTGTAAAGTACATAATACAATCACAAAATTCACCAATTGACAAGGATTTTTAGATATAAAAGACAAATTTGAGCTAAAAATAGACTTTCTAGAAATAAAATCTATTTTTACTTTATTCTAAAATTGTATTGGCAAAGAAAGAATTAGTATACTGAGTGATGTATTTGCAGTATCTGGAAATAATTTATCTCAGAAAGACAAAGAACAAAAGAGATCATACAGATAAAATTAGAAAGCAAAAACATAGAAAACAAACGTAATATACAGAAAAACAAACATAATAAAGAAGAAACATAAATGCAATGTTTATTCTTAAAAAATTAAAGTAAAAGAAAAATCTGTCTAAGTTGAGCAAGAAAAAAAGAGGAATGGTCAGGCATAAAGATAATAACAATAATACCACAGAGACAGCCACTTATGAAAATAACTATTATAGTAATATATTGGGGATTTTGATGAAATACCAAGATTTCTGAATCACAAAATGTCTGAATCTTCCTATAAATTCTAAATAAATTAGAATATTGAAAGATTCATTATGAAACTAACAAATGAAACAAAAGGCCCAGGTGATTGTTAAAGTCAAAAGTTACAAGATTTTTCTGGATCATACCTTTCCAATGGTATCCAAAGCTTTTAAGACAATGTAAAGAGGAAATACTCTCCATGTCATTCAATGGAGGCAGATTACCTTCATTCTGAAAGAGACAGAAATATCATCTGATGGAAATATTACAATTTCTTCCTGAGGAAAAGTTCCAAAATCTTTAACAAGCTATTCATATTAAGTTCTATCAGTACTGGTCATATTTAATTCAACATGAAACATTGATTTTATCCTAGGAATGTGCAAGGGTAGATGCACTAATCAAATCTATAAATACTAATCAGTATATTAATGGAATAAGAATAATAAAGAGCACACATGACAGATTCAGAATAAGTATCATCAACATCTGATGTCTTTATAATACAAAAAAAAACCTTATAAAAACAGAAAACAAAGAATTTCTGTAGTATGTTGAAGATTAATACAGGGGTACCTGGGTGGCACAGTTGGTTAAGCGCCCAATTCTCAGTTTTGGCTCAGGTCCTGATTTCCGGGTCTTGAGTATCAGTCCCATGGTGGGCCCTGTACTCAGCATGGAATCTGCTTGAGAATCTCTCTCCTTTTCCCTTTGCCCTTCATGCCTATGCTCTCTGTCTCTCTTTCTCTAAAACAAAGAAATAAATCTTAAAAAGAAAAAAAAAGATTACTTACAAAACTCTTATAGTATAACATCAATCTTGAAAAACTGAGAAATCTTGGGAAAATTCTTTTAAAATAAGGAATAATGCAAAGATCCTCACAACAGCTTATTTTTATACCATTGTACTGATATTACTGTTAGCATAATAAACAAGGAGAATAAATTAATGGCATAAAGATTAGAAAGGACATAAAAGGAATATAATTTTTCCAGGAAAATATGATAGCTATGATAGGAAAACTCAAGACACACATTATCAGAAAAATAAGAGAGATTGGGAAAATACCCAGCTATAAGATTTATAAAAGAACAATCAAGTCTACTTCAACACACGTAAATTTTCCATCTGTTTCCAAACAGCCAGTGTCTTATATGTAACATATAAAAATTTACTTGGCTCTTGAAAATAATTTATCCCATCATTACAATTCTTGCTTTTATGAGCCGCTGGCTTAGTGAATTGTATTATTTTAGAATTTACTAGTTGCATCTCTCAAAGACAAGGTTCTTTGTTTGTTTTTAATGATTCCACTTTAAAATTTTATGTGCATTTAACATAATAATTGGAATACATAAATGAAGTCTTTGTTAGGTTTAGGACATAGAACAACTTCTGAAATATGATTTTTAAATAAAAATTACATGTTTATTTTTCACATGCTGTTTTGTGATTTTAGCCCAAATCCTATCATTATTCCTTCTGATTTGACAGGTTTGCCAGTTATTTATAGTAGGGACAGGTTAGTTTTTAGGATATGAGAACTTCACACAAATCCTAACCATAGAAATGATAGATTAGATTAAGAACTTCTGAAAGTAAATTTTTTTTTATAAAAAAATTGCTCCAAGTTTCATTTTTTATTTTGTTCCATATTAAATAATCTGTATTTTATTCATTTTTTTACATTTAATGTGATAGAAAGGCACTTTGTCTAATGGTTGCCATGAACTCTAGTCAGTTTTCAGAGACATCATCTGTTATGGGAAATTAAACATAAACCAACAAGATATCTCAACAGCACATTACAATAGGGATTCTGGGACAAAGTACATGAAAGTGATCCCAAGCCAAGTAGATAGTATGAACTAAAGAGTCCAGAAGTTACTAGTTTCCAGAAAAGTACTACAGTCTTTGTTGAAGAAGATATATGGTTCTCACCTTCAAGACATTGGGAACCTAGACAGGAGTGCTACCCTTAGGTGTAAGATGATGGTTCTTCGTATAAATCAAGATGATATTAAAGCAGTCTAACCAGTGAGTAGTGCAAAATAGGAAAGTTGCCAAAGTATGCAGTAAAAAATATATACAAGGCACAATCTTATGTAGTGTGACTTATGTAGTTTTATCAATTTTAGAAATGTAAATGAGTAAATGCAAATCCAACTCCCAGTTACAAGAATAAATTCATCATGGGTGACTGGGGCTAGAGAAACAAGTAGAGGAGTTACCGATTATCATTTTACCCAGTCGTGGTCAAGTTATCCAAAAATGAGTTAGTATTAGTTGTAAAAAGATGAGGCTAAAGCTAAAATCTTTTGGTCATTATCTAAACTAAGGTCCACAGATACCTACTAAGGCAGTTGAGTAACTCAGGCTCTGGAAAGAAAAGGAGTTGAGGGGCTCAACTAGTGACATGGGTTCTTTTCATAGTCTTTAATTAATGTCTCTATTTACAAGCTTACAGGGAGCAGTCAGTTCCCTTCACTGAAGATGTTTCTAAGTAGTAAACAGAAGAATATTACCATGAATTCAGAAAAAAAAATTAAGGAAGAATTATATATTTCCTTAATTTCCTTACAACCATTGCATGCCAAACATATTCTTCTTAAAGCTCTTAAGATTAGGTTTTTCTTTCCTTTTTTTTTTAAGATTTTATTTATTTATTTGACAAACAGAGAGAGATCACAAGTAGGTGGAGAAACAGACAGAGAGAGAGGGAGGAGCAGGCTCCCCACTAAGTAGAGAGCTGGATGTGGGGTTCAATCCCAGGACCCTGAGATCATGACCTGATCTGAAGGCAGATGCTCAATCAACTATCAACTGAGCCACCCAGGGACCTGATGAGACTGGGTTGTTTTTAATATTATATCTATTTCTCCCTTAGTCTATGCTAAGAATTTTTTTTTTTTTTTTTGGAAGAGGCTATTGCAAAACAAGTAAGCACTTAAACAAATATAAATCCATAATTGGATTTTGACACTTCCCAAGACCATTTATTTTTAACAGTGTAGAAGGAATTTAGGAAAGGGCAGCTGTTTTAAATGCCATAAATCACTTTGGGACTTTTAATAATGTCTGTAAGAAAATAATTCAATGTAAGGTGCTAACATCTAAAAAAAAATAATCATTTCAAGTTCATTTATACTTGAAGTGAGTAACAATGTTTACATTTATAAACTGTCACTATTTACTGCATTTTTCATGGTTTATGACATTCCACAACTATTAAAATTTATTTTACAAGCTCTGACATTCATAAAAATATAAATGTTTACAATCTAGACAAGTCAATCACTATAATAAAAGTAGTCAACAACAAGAGTTCTTATTCATTTCTATTGAAGGGAAAGTAAACTCAGGCATAGAAATACCAAAATGTGTCCTTTATGATAGAGAAAAGAGTTTAATGAAATATAATCTCATAGAGAAACTTTCTTAAACTGATTATTGAAACTGTATTTCCTATAATGTAATAAATGCCTTTTTTAGCTCACAGAAGGAAGTTAAATAATTTTCCTTAATAAATAAAGATGATATAAGTTTCAAAAGAGTACTTTGTGATAGCTTTCCTTAATTTTTTTATGTCTTCTGCATTTTTTTAATTTCTTTTCAGTGTAACAGTATTCATTGTTTTTGCACCACACCCAGTGCTCCATGAAATACGTGCCCTCCCTAAGACCCACCACCTTGTTCCCCCAACCTCCCACCCCCGCCCCTTCAAGACCCTCAGGTTGTTTTTCAGAGTCCATAGTCTCTCACGGTTCACCTCCCCTTCCAATTTCCCTCAACTCCCTTCTCCTCTCCATCTCCCCATGTCCTCCATGTTATTTGTTATGCTCCACAAATAAGTGAAACCATATGATAATTGACTCTGCTTGACTTATTTCACTCAGCATAATCTCTTCCAGTCCTGTCCATGTTGCTACAAAAGTTGGGTATTCATCCTGTCTGATAGAGGCATAATACTCCATAGTGTATATGGACCACATCTTCCTTATCCATTCGTCCATTGAAGGGCATCTTGGTTCTTTCCACAGTTTGGCGACCGAGGCCATTGCTGCTATAAACATTGGGGTACTGATGGCCCTTCTTTTCACTACATCTGTATCTTTGGGGTAAATACCCAGTAGTGCAATTGCAGGGTCATAGGGAAGCTCTATTTTTAATTTCTTGAGGAATCTCCACACTGTTCTCCAAAGTGGCTGCATCAACTTGCATTCCCACCAACAGTGTAAGAGGGTTCTTCTTTCTCCACATCCTCTCCAACACATGTTGTTTCCTGTCTTGCTAATTTTGGCCATTCTAACTGGTGAAAGGTGATATCTCAATGTGGTTTTATTTTTTTTAATTTTTTTTTCTAAAGATTTTATTTATTTGACAGAGAGAGAGAGAGATATCACAAGTAGGCATAGAGGCAGGCAGAGAGAGAGGGGAGGAAGCAGGCTCCCCGCGGAGCAGAGAGCCCGATGCGGGGCTTGATCCCAGGACCCTGAGATCATGACCCGAGCTGAAGGCAGAGGCTTTAACCCACTGAGCCACCCAGGTGCCCCTCAATGTGGTTTTAATTTGAATCTCCCTGATGGCTAGTGATGATAAACATTTTTTCATGTGTCTGATAGCCATTTGTATGTCTTCATTGGAGAAGTGTCTGTTCATATCTTCTGCCCATTTTTTTATATGATTATCTGTTTTGTGTGTGTTGAGTTTGAGGAGTTCTTTATAGACCCTGGATATCAACCTTTTGTATGTACTGTCATTTGCAAATATCTTCTCCCATTTTGTGGGTTGCCTCTTTGTTTTGTTGGAACAAATAATCCTAAAATTTGTATGGAATCAGAAGAGACCCCGAATTGCTAAGGAAATGTTGAAAAACAAAAATAAAACTGGGGATATCACGTTACCTGATTTCAAGCTTTACTACAAAGCTGTGATCACCAAGACAGCATGGTACTGGCATAAAAACAGACACATAGACCAGTGGAACAGAGTAGAGAGCCCAGATATGGACCCTCAACTCTATGGTCAAATAATATTTGACAAAACAGGAAAGAATATACAGTGGGAAAAAAACAGTCTCTTCAATAAATGGTGCTGGGAAAACTGAAAAGCTATATGTAGAAGGATGAAACTCGACCATTCTCTTACACCATACACAAAGATAAACTCGAAATGGATCAAAGACCTCAACGTGAGACAGGAATCCATCAGAATCCTAGAGGAGAACATAGGCAGTAAACTCTTCAATATCAGCCACAGCAACTTCTTTCAAGATATGTCTCGAAAGGCAAAGGAATCAAAAGTGAAAATGAACTTTTGGGACTTCATCAAGATCAAAAGCTTCTGCACAGCAAAGGAAACAGTCAACAAAGCTTTCCTTAATTTAGTGTTGTCCCTTCTAAAAGGGGGACATATCTCCAGTTCATTTTTCATTCTCAAACAGGGACTTAAGTTTTTATTGACAGAGTGATGCCAATTCCTCTGCACTCTTTCTCAATTTCCCTAAGTAGATCTATTATTCCATATTATTTACAACTTCAATAACACATAAATACTGTATTATTCATTAGTTTTGTAAGTTGCTCTGTGATTCATCATCTATTCATTGGTTTTATTTAATAAACTATAATTTTCTTGAGGAGAGAACAAAGGCTTTTATTAATTTTTCAAGTATTATTTCAATTTGAGAAAAGATAAATATGTAGTACATTATTTTAAATATATGAATAAAGAAAGAAAAATACATATATGAGTAAATACAAATATGAAAGTTGGTAAATGATAGCTTCCCACATATGCCATGTTATTGAAGTATGTGCCTCTTGATTTCTGTATTATTGAAAAAAGATAGAACATATCTCAAATAAAAACATTCAGTGACTTTCTCTACTATTTAAAAGAAATTATCTCCATAATTTTTGATCTTTTAAAAATATTTTTATCCTTAACACACATGTGGCTTAAATCAAAGAAAATTCATTGATTTTCTAAATATATGTTTTGTAATTAAAAATGTAGGTCTTATAAATAATATAACCTGAATAAAACCATATTGAATGTGAAGAGATTAATTATAAATTAATCAGATTTAAATTCTTTTTATGTTTGACAACTGCATTGCCATTTATTCTCTAAGTCATTTATGCAATAGTATATAATATCTATTAAATGAAACTCCATTTTTCTAAAGGTGCACTTGATTTAGTTTAAATAAAAGACAGTATTAGTTTGATTTTTAAAGAAGTTAAACATGGTTTTCATATCTCCATTAATTTCAAAATACAATAATGCTAAATTTAAAAGTTCATTGAATCTTGTAAGAAAATCAATGAATAATTCACCTTTTAATTACCTTCTTCAGAGGCTGTAAACTCTTCATTAACTATGAGGTTATGGTGGATGTAAAGCACTATAGATTCATTTCAATTTTTATGAAATGTTAAATGGTTACTCATAAAACTTTTATGGAATTTCAGCCATAGTCAATATTTACTTATCTTCCCATATAATACAGCTTTATGCTAAATAAAATAGTTTGTTAAGAAATACTTGAAGATAAACTGCCATTATACCAGAAATATTCATTAAGCATCTATTGGCTTTAACAATATAACTCTAGGGGCGCCTGAGTGGCTCAGTGGTTTAAAGCCTCTGCCTTCGGCTCAGGTCATGATCCCAGGGTCCTGGGATCGAGCCCCTCATCAGGCTCTCTGCTCAGCAGGAAGCCTGCTTCCTCCTCTCTCTCTGCCTGCTTCTCTGCCTACTTGTGATCTCTGTCTGTCAAATAAATAAATAAAATCTTAAAATATATATATATAACTATCTGTTGTTCTCTTTTTGAACAGCCAGTGTTCATATTAAACTGAAAATATATTTATCAAACTCCTGCTATATACCAGAAATTATATATCTGAGGCACTGAAGGTAAGCTAGGGAATAAAAAAGACAATGTCTTTGTCATATTGGAGGCCAGATTTAAAGGCGAGACAAACACATGCACGTACATACTCATACATATCCAATCAAAAGGAAAATCAATAAAGAAGCTAAATTCCGATAATGCTAAGCACAATAATGGAGTATGGGAAGTCAAGTGGTCAGTGTTACACATTCATGTGAGCAAAAAAAGCTCTCAGGATGAGAACTAAACTTGGGGATCACATCACTCTTGCATATATCAGAGATATCTTCCTCATTGTTTTGGGAATAGGCAAGATCTGTAGTTTGCTTTAATAAATTAGATATAAGCTGTTCTTAGTTGATGCTTATAATTATACAGTTATTTTTAAAAAGCACTATTTTAAATATTTCTTATATGATAACTACATAAGTACTATACTTTTGGTGATAAAAAGAGAATTACAAGCTCAGTAGACAGATAGGGTTATCTTTGCTCAGAAATTATAACAACATGCATCTTGAAATCTGCATTATCAAGAAGAAATACTCATACACTGAAATGACTTCCCTGGAGTTTTGACGCTAACCTGATTAAATTTGCATGTACAAAAGAAATGTGTACTTAAAATAAAGCTTGACACAATCTTCAGCAGCTACTTTGTACCATCTATGAGTCTAAATTGAACTAGCCATCAATTCTTGAGAAATTCTTGATTATATTTATTCATTGTCTGATTTTTAATGCATATAAATTAATCTTCCATCAGCATTTTAGAAAGTCAGTGCCCTAGGTTCTCATCTGAGAATACATTATTCTGTATTGTTCTTCAGTTCCAATAAATATCTTGGATTAGATAACTTTACCTGTGTCAAGTGGTTTGGATGATATCCAATCTAGTCACTCCTCTAGGTATTTTTTCTATCCCTAACATCTAGACCATGCAGACATAAGCTTAGTGACCTTTATATTAAGGTTAAGCCCTTTGGTTCTCTAAAGAGGTCATACTAACTGGCCACTCGAAATCTATGACTTCATTATCTTTATGAAGACTGTATGAAAAGGAAAAACAAAAAACTATCATTCTGGGCTCTTTAGATAGAGCCCCACGTGAAGGTTTAAGCTTGTTTTCTTTCTTTTTTTGTAGAAGTATGAAGGTATAGCTTACTTCCCCTAAGGAACTAATGTTCTTTCCTTTCAGACGATGACAGTTCTGTAAATGACCACATTTCACCCTCTTCTCTGGACTGCTTCAAAGCTGAATAAACAATTAGATATTTATGGTCTGTGAGTGTGGTCTTCCTTTCCTTAGGACTCTCTTGCGTATACATATCTTCCAGTGATACTTTGTATTGTTTTGTTTTGTTTTGTTTTGTTTTTTAGTGTTATTATTGTCACCTGTTTCAATGTTTTCTGGGAAAAGATGAATGAATATCTGTATAAATAAAAATGATACATCTTCTGAAGTTCACTGAAGCAATTGTTAGAAGTTATTGTTGAGCTAGACTGCTCAGATTTCTCATCACCCCACAGGCATGGGCAAAAATACCGCCTACCTGGATGAGCACTTAAATACTTTGTTTCCATTCAAGCTTATTGAGGATTTATATGACATATATGATTTTCATCTCCCTATGACTCTACATGTGTAAGATGGACTTGAGCAATTTCCTGGAGTGGATCAGAAGGCCAGCTCTAATTATAATTGCACTGTTTCATGTCTACGATGTCCTATCTTTCATTAATGTGTAAAGGAATGCATATGAGCACACCCTTAGATTTAATCAAAAAAATACATCCAAGGATTTTTAATACATAAAAGGAATAGAGTAATAAGGAAAGCCAAGAAGGACATTTGATTGCAGAGCCAAAAAGGGGAGCTCGAACTACTTTTAAGCAAGTTCTTTCAGCAAACATTATTCTGACTTTATCTTTCTTAGGTCAGTATCCTGTCAAACTCTTAGAGCCAAAGAAGTTCTGGAAAGAGTCTAAAACTACTGAACACTAGGATTTTCAAATACTTGCTCAAGAAGCAAAGATGGATGTTAAGCATTTACATACAATCAGCTTGAAAATGGGGTAAATATCAGTAACAATATCACTATAGCACTTGCAATTTTGTAAGTTGCCTCTGCATAGAGTATCTCATTTGATTTTCAGGAAAAAGAAAACAATAATAAAAACAAATGAACAAGCCAAAAACATGAGGGAGAAGAAAGAAAAGTAGCTTTGAATTTGAAGGTCAGAGAAGTTTCATGATTAGTTAATGAGACCATGCTAGGTTACAGTTCATATATTGATTGCCTCACTGGAGTTTTATAATTCAATTGTTAATTATTTTATCAATTCCATACATCTGAACAAAGAAAATGACTAAATTTAGCTAGAATTGCTCTGATAGTTTCAGTAAAGTAATAGTGTCAGAATTGTGTTGCAGTGTTTAAGTCAGATTAAAGATGTAATTCTCCTCCAAGTCCCTATATTTCCACTGAAAGTTTATAAATATCAATGTTGGTACTAGTACAGTGCAAAGCAAACTTTGATCTTGGTTTTAAAAATTGTATTATCTAGTTTCATAGATTCCACACTTGGAAAAAGCTATGCTCTCAAATATTCCTTGATATCATTATATCTGGCTTCAGTAAGGCTGTACATAGTACTTCGTGTATCCCTCACTCATCATGAAGCATGTCAAATGCAATGAGCAGCAGAGCATAGCTGGCTTGTGGAAACTTCTCTCTGTTTTCTCTGCTTCAGTGCTCCCTGTCTTGACCCAGGAAAGATATAACAGTATTTTAACATCACAGTTAAACTATCAACAATACACGTTATGTCACTAATAAGTTGAGGGGAAAAGAAAGCTATTGTTATTTTGTTTTAGAAATCTAGTTCATATATTTTAAATGAAGAAACAGTTTTAGCAATATTAATTCAAATGTTCAGTGCAAAAAAAGTATTTCTTTAAATTAATCATTTAAAAAGTATAAGGGGGGGGCGCCGGGGTGGCTCAGTGGGTTAAGCCTCTGCCTTCAGCTCGGGTCATGATCCCAGGGTCCTGGGATCGAATCTTGCGTATGGCTCCCTGCTCTGATGGGGATCTGCTTCTCCCTCTGCCTCTGCCGCTCCTCCTGATTATGCTCACTCTTTCTCTATCTCTCTGACAAATAAATAAAATCTTAAAAAAAAAAGAATTTACAATTAAGATCTCTATATCAAATAAGGAGCAGTGAATTCTTCCTTTGTACAGGGTGGGTCCTATTGGGAAAATCAAAACAAAACCTCCTTCCAAACCAGAAAACCTTTCTACAAAGGTAGAAGAGAAATAAAACAATTTTTATTATTAGATAGCCATTAAAGCAGAATGTTATGTATATCAGAAGCAATCCAATAAGAGATTACAAAGACAGACAGAAGTCTCATCCTTTTGCATAGCCATGCACACGTGACCCATTCATTACATTCTCAAGATAAATGATAACTCGTCCTCAAGTAAGAGGACTTGATAGCCCCATTTGCCATAGGAAGTCCATTCTAGATTCACCTGGTCTTTGGCATGGCCACCTGTGTTTGCTAATTGGCTTAATTCAAAGGAAAATGAACTTCCCACATCTTTCTGTCAGGAGATAGGTCTCCATCTTGGAGCAAGGCACCTACTAAATTAGGCTCTTAACCCCCAGAGACTGAGAGATTGATGCATATCTTCCATTATGATTACATTTCAAAGAGATAGTTCCCAGCTCCTTGAGGAAGACATTCTTGTATGTGAAAGGTAGTAAGAGGCTATTTAGCTTTTAAAAAGATATTCCCACGTTTCAAACAGAAAGAATTTTTCAGTTTTCTAAAGTAAATGCTCTAAGGAAAGGGAGAAGGGAAGTGTTTTCCCTCATTTTCAACAGTGAGAATTAAGCCTTTTATTTTTTAGTTGTATTTGCCTTTACATTCCATGTAGATTATATATTTATAGAGAGATTGAGTTTTCAACATGTTTTCTATTAAGTAACGCCATATGGTGAAAAGCTCATTGTTAGACCATGTTTTTCTCAGGCTAGCTTTTGTTTTTGGAAATACATTATTTACTTTTGCTATTAACTACTATTTGTTATTAGTAACTACTAGTAACTCTAGTAACTATTCAAAACTTGACAAGTGATGATGGGGGAAAGGAGGAGGCATCAATATCACTGATCTTACTTTAAATGGGCAAATAGAAGCATCACATGGAATCCACTCTTTTAATATGAAATTGTATGCTTTCCTCTGAGACTGTTTCTTAAAGACCATATTTTAGCCTAATATGTTATCTAGAGGATTTGATTTCCTTATTATCTCTTTTGCCACCTTGCAGTTTGCTTATATATGTATGTAAGCATATGCATTCAGAAATCATAAAAGAAATTCAGTTCCTCTTCATTCATTTTCCAGAAAGGAGGAGGAGGAGTTGCCCTGAGCTTGAGTATTAAGCCCAAACATCATAGTTATTCACATTATTTTTAAGGTGATTATTTACTTGCTTTAAATTTCTAATTAAGTTATTTTTGAAAGGTTAAGTCTCCTGTGACATAAATTTGCTATATCATAATTAAGTTGAACTCATCATGTACTAAAAAGTTTATATTTTAATGAAGCCTATAAAAACAGGACATCTGTTTAAAAAGTCCTATACCAATTGCACTTTTAGGTACTCCAATTTCTTCATTTATATGTGTATGTGTGTGCCTAACATTTGTGTGTGTGTGTGTGTATCTATCTATCTATATATATAACTGATGTGTGTGTGTTCACTGACAAATTAAGGTCCCCAGGATAACCCCAGTTATTTCAGTATAACATTGCATTGCCTCATATTTGAAGCTTACTTTTCATTATTATTGCCATATCCTTGAATTTTTGAATCAGTTACTGATATTGATGAAATTTTTTAAATTTATAATTTAGATTTCACATAGCATTGCAAAAAAGTCAGATAATTTGCAGCCACACTACCTTAGTTTGAGTCCTGGCTACAATAATTAGTTGGCTGCATTACCTTGAATAAGTTACTTAAACTCTTCACTGCTCAGCTTCCTTATTTCTAAAATGAGTGTAAGAGTAGCACCTTCCCCATTGGTAGCTAGGAGGGCTGAATTAAGTCAGTATATAGAAAGATGCACTGTGCTGCCCTGAGATGGGAGTTTGTAGATTTGTGTTCTAGTTTCTACTTTGCAGGTAACTCCTAGATCCTGACCTCTATGTCTGAGGTTCTTTCCTTTCCATTAAAATGACAAAAAAACAACAACAAAAACTCTGGTAATCTCATGGTCTTTAATTCTAATTGGCCATGAGTTAGAAACCTTTTTCCTTTGGCTCAAAAACAGTATGAAACGATATGGCATAACATGGCTGACCTATCTTATAAATTACAGATATCCTGTTGGCATACAAATAGAGCAACAGAAGATTATACTAAGACATCCAGTTATCATTTCATGTAGTCTTGATTTCAAAAGGTACTTTTTTAAAAATTATTTTTCTTAACATACAATGTATTATTTGCCACAGGGGTACAAGTCTGTGAATCATCAGCCTTACACATTTCACAGCATTCACCATAGCCCATACCCTCCCCAATGTCCATAACACAACCACCCTATCCCTACCCCCACCCCCCCAGAAACCCCCCATTTGTTTTGTGACATTAAGTCTCTTATGGTTTGTCTCCCTCCAGATCCCATCTTGTTTCAAAGGGTATGTTAAAAACATTTTTTACTATAGAACACTTTATTCATATGAATGCTTACTCAAACACCTCAAATTTAAGAAACCCATGTTTCACTCTTTTTTTTTTTTAAAGATTTTATTTATTTATTTGACAGAGAGAGATCACAAGTAGACGGAGAGGCAGGCAGAGAGAGAGAGAGAGAGGAGGAAGCAGGCTTCTTGCTGAGCAGAGAGCCTGATGTGGGACTCGATCCCAGGACCCTGAGATCATGACCTGAGCCGAAGGCAGCGGCTTAACCCACTGAGCCACCCAGGCGCCCCCATGTTTCACTCTTAATATACTTCATATACTAATATACAGAGGTTACCTTTTATGAAGTTCTGGTTCCATTGTTCTAACAGAATTTCATTTAAAATGTGTGCTCAGGATCAAACATTCACCAATCTAATCTTTCTTTGATATTTGCAGCTACCAAAAAATGGTGATAGCTTTTACAGTTATTTGGAGCAACATTGGTATGGTAAAACAACATTGTTAATTAGAATTTTTAAAAATCGGGAAATGCAAGGGGACATCAAACAATCAGTAATGTCATGTTTAGTTGGAATGCTGCCAAAAAAAACAAAAACAAAAACAAAACAAAACAAAAAACAAACAAACAAAACAGAGGCAGTGTACTATAAAGTAATATCTCAGAATTTTTAAAACTAGAGCTCTACCAGCAATATGTTGTGGTATGGTAAACAAATGAATTCAACTCCATTAATTTAATAACATTTAAATAAGAGTCCCTGCCACTTCCTAGACCTTAGCAGAGAATATTTCCAATTTAACTTATGTAACTCTAAAGCAATCTTATTTTATAAAAAGCAAGATGCATGTGGACAGGGTCAGATTAATGGAATTGTGTATTTGTAATTATTTTTCTGAGTTAAGTGTAGTGTTTAGGGGATCTCTGTTGGGTCCTAGGTATCTATCAGCTCAACAAACTATAACCTCTCTCATACTCTCTTGTTTTCCTCATCCAACTCATGTATTTATGATTATCTTTCCAGTCCCGTCTCTTGGATTTCATCCCAACCCTGAAGTCCTATCTAGAGGCCTCTGGTAACCCTTTCTCCAATAATTAATTAATTAATTGATTGATTAATTAAAACATGAAAAGTGTTCCACGATATATCTGTATATTTAAGGAAAGTAGTGGCCATGTCTCATTCATTAGAAGAAATATATTTTTTAGGAACTTTGTGCTTGGCTCGGGTCCAAGTTTGCCACACGCATTACATTAAAATGTGAAATTCTTGTGGGTGATAGCTATTGATTTCTTTAATTTTGTCTCTCTGATCCTAGGGTTTCTCCTTATATAATGGCCCAGCCTTAAAGACTCATTAGGCTTCACAGTAGTCTTGTCTTTGGCATATCACCTAACTCAGAGATTATTATGAAGTTTATTTATAAAGTACAATCACTTTATAAATTCAAAATGGTGCACAATAAATGTGGTTTGATCTAATACAAACTCTATAAATATAGTAAGTTCAAAGTTATTCCCTAACTAAAGATAAATACAAAAACCATATGATGCTTTTCTCATAAACCAGAATTAGTAAAATTCATGTTGATAATTTGGTATCACCAACAGTCAGATAAAATACCCATATAACAACCAGAGATGTCATATTAATTTTACATGCAAGCAGCATTACCCCTTTGGCAGAAGAGAGTGTCTCTGATATCTTTTGAATCTGAAAATAATGGCTAAACACTGGATTGATTAAGCACATATATAGGATGGCAGGTGATGACTGAATTTCACACACCAGATGTTTTCGGTCATGCTATACACATGAGTGATTTTGCATTACATCATATACGTAGGCTGTAAGTGTAATTTTCTACTACAAAAGACATAGGTATATACTGAATTATCTGTTTCTTGCATCAGGGATGGACACAGTAACATTTTTGATATTAATGTTATTTTTTAATAATCCTTCACATTGTGAAATAACATATTACATGACAGTAATAGCACAAAGAAGGGTTGATTCAGAAAACAAAGTGGTCATGGCTTTATTATAGTCTTTCAGGTCAAGCTCACCTTCCCTTAAGCCATTGCTCTGTGCTCAGTGAACTGATTTAATAAATGCTATCACCTTCTCTTTCAAATCTTGAAGAATATGTATTGGACAGCATCTTCAAGGGTAAATGTAGTTTAATAGATTTTAAAGTCTTCCCAAACTCAAGAAACAGAGTTCTTCATTTGTCTTTCATGCCCTGACTCTTAAGACTTCTACAGAGCACATCAAGTGTGTGTGTGTGTGTGTGTGTGTGTGCGCACACGTGTGCACATGCGTGTGTTGAGATTGAGACAGGTATAATACGAAACAATTTGGTAAAGTAAAATGATGAGTCTATCAATCCACTTGTTTTTTTTTTTTTTAAAGATTTTATTTATTTATTTGACAGACAGAGAACACAAGTAGGCAGAGAAGCAGGCAGAGAGAGGAAGGGAAGCAGGCTCCCCGCTGAGCAAAGAGCCCGATGCGGGGCTCGATCCCAGGGCCCTGGGATTGTGACCTGAGACGAAGGCAGAGGCTTTAACCCACTGAGCCACCCAGGCACCCCAATCCACTTGTTTAACAGTGTTTTATTGTCTTGGTTTGAAAAAAATATCTACATTATCTGTTACATCTTATAATAAAGTCAAATTAAAAATACAACATGAAGTAAAATAAAATTCAGTAAACCTTAAGTTGTTCCCATTCATTGACTATTCTGTTTAGACTATTGTCTAAATCCTATGTGGAGCATTTTTTTAGAATATTATTATTTATTCCTTTTGTCCTTTTTTTTTGTTTTAACTGTGTCAGGGTGTTAAGATCCAGTGATCTGGAGATTATTTATTTATTTATTTTTAATTTCTGAACAAATATGACTTGCAAAGACTTGCAATAAGAATTGCAATGTCAGGGACATAGAACATTGACTTGCCTAGAATTTTTTGGCCAGGTGTCCATTCAGAGTATATAATCAGCAAGCCAGGTAAATATGGAAGGAAATCCAACAGGCTGAGAAGAGATTGTACCCCCTCTCACACTAAGCCTAAGGTCAATATCACACTGCCAGACAAAAGATCCTTTATCCCTCATAGAACACGGTACAGGAACTTTCTTGACTTGGGATTTTCAGAGGTTTATTAGATACAATACCTTGAAAGTTAAAAAAAAAATAGAGAATTTGGAAAAACACAGAGCACAACACAGGAGATAATTAATAATCAAACCACTATTTAGCTTTCAGAACAGTGCTAAATACTACAGATTTGCACAAACACATATTGCAGCATGAAATATCCTGGTGACCAAGAAAGATAAGGATTGGCAGTTGGGATCTGTAACATTATTTCTTTTCTCCCCAGTATCTGTGTGTTTGTGGACAAAGTACTTAACTTATTTGGGTCTCAAATGATTTGATACATATATGTTAAAACTTCAAAAATCAAGAAATATAATCCTATATGTAAAATATTTCTAAGGACAGTCTAAATGATAGTTTTGTTAAATAGCTAATACCGCAAAATTATATGTAAAAACTTCAAAAATCAAGAAACCTTCTTTTAAATATTAAATATTCAACTAGTTGTTGGTACACAATAGTGGAAAGCAGCCACTGTTTTTAAATTATTATTTATCCACCCCAAATTATAGTCAAATACTTAAATATCCATAATGTCAATTATAAGAATATGGTAAACTTTTCTTCAAACAGTATGAATATTATTCAAAAATATTTTACTATTTAAAGTTCAGTTTTGTTCAAAATCTGAGGAAAAAAAATGCTTGTGTTTTAACACAAATGATAATGCCAGAGCACACACACTAATTGGGAAAAAAAAAAAAAAAAGAATGGTGCCTCTAATCTCTGAAATTGTTGAAACCAGTTATGTCACAGTCTGTTTGATGACATGTGAAGTTCAGTTTGTAAAATAAAATTTGAATTATTATTATTTGCATTCCTAAGAGGGACCATCCTTTTCTTTCAGTGTCATGTCCCATGGTTTTTATAATTGTCTTTAGACAGAAGTTGAGCATTGATGTAGCAATCTTGTCCTCCTTGAAAATTGCTTTGCACAGCCTAGCAAGAGATCTAATTTTCAGAGGCAGGAAAGTAATAATGGAAGCTTATCAAATCAAATGTGACAAAGTCCAGTGTCTTTAATGACAACTTTATTTAATATGCTTTATGGTTTCTAGAAATTATAGTTTTCTCTCCTGAACAATCTTTGGCTGAGTCAAAAGCAATCTCTTATTTGCACCTCTTGAAAAATGGTAATAGACATTGGCACTATTCTCAATCTTTGAGATGTTTAATTTAACCTTATTCAGTATTATAACTTTCTTCAGTCTTTATAACATTATAGTTAAAATGAGACATTTAGATGCTGAGGAATACATTTTTAGAAGGATCTATAAAAATATGCATATATATTTTATTCACCTATGCAGACTTATTAAATATACATAAAAAGAAAGCTAATCACATAAAATGATAAAAGAAAAAGAAAACATTAACTATGAAAGCTAATTGAATTATTACAATTTAGTAAGCAGTTTGAGTTTCCTGAAACTTAAAGTAAGAAATCTGGCAGATCAATTACATAGCTTGTTGTCAGAAAGAAGCATTCCAATTACCCATGAAAGAAACAATTTTTATGGTCCTTAAAATTTCTTTGTACAAATATTTTCATGCATATATCTTTAAAACTTTCCATAGATAAATACATCGATGACATATAATCATATGTGTTAATTTTTTCAGAGTCTCTCTCTTTTTCTTTTAAGTTTGTCTAGCCTCCTCTCTTCTTCCCCACAACCCTTACTTTCAGTTAAACTGTGTTAGTTACCTAAAATACGTATTTCCTTAATTTGCATGTATGAAAGTATAAAAAGATTTAAGATCAATGTTAACTACACAAAACTGGTATAAAACTACCAAAATTTCATTAATTATCATTAATTAATACTTATAATAATAATTAAGTATCATTAATCATTAATAATCACTAAATCAACTAGTATAAGTCTATCTTTGTTTTGCCTTGTTTTGTTTTTAGAGAGGGCAAAGGGCAGAGGGAGAGGGAGAGAGAGGATCTCAAGCAGGTTTCATGCCCAGCACAGACCCTGACACAGGCTAAAAATCACAACCCTGAGATTACAACCCAAGCCAAAATCAAGAGCCAGACACTTAACTGACAGAGCATCAAGATGCCCCAAATTTATCTTAAAGTTAATATATTATTGATACACAATTGTTAGGTAAAATATTATGAGTACTAAATATAGCTTATTTCAGAATATGTTTCCAATCATCATTTAAGTGAGATTTTGATAGAATTGATAGTTTAAAATTATGCTATCTGATAGAGGTTGGTATTCTAGACTTCTCTTTAATAGAAGGATAGACTCATATTTGAAACAAGAATATTAAATAGTATAACTTAAATTCTATTATCAAAGTTTTAAATCCTTGTCTATTTTTTTTTCCACAAAGAAGTGGATATTTTTTAGTTTCATCAAAGAAAGTATATGGAATAATGCATCTAATAATGATATGGCAGAAAATACAAAATGCAAAATTATGTATAAAAGCTATTATATTTGTTAATGGTTTCTGGAATATGTAAATGTACTTCTTTAAGGAATGATATTTAGAAGTTGGACATATTTTCTGGTTTTGTGTGGTGTGGGGATGGGGGAAGCTATAGCTACATTCCCCTCATTTTTCATTCCTGTTCCTTTCTCCCTCTTAATTCATTTTCTACCCCTTTATCCTCCTTTCTTCACTATCCCCAAAAGCCAACAAGATAATTGAAGCAGTGTTCAAGTTAAAAGATATATATGTTCATATAATTATGTTACTTTAATTATAATGTTTGGCTGTTTTCATATCTATTAGGCACAGCTTTAAGCTTTTTATAATAAGTATGGATAATTTTTAGTGCATTTAAACTATATTCTAAAATTAGTTCATCATTAGAAAAATATTAGATGTATTAAACAGACCAAAATACTTAAATTAATTGTTTAAAATTTTGAAATCAGCAAGTCCTTTCTTCAAGGGCTTTGTAATCAGAAAGAGTCATGATGCTATGTTTGAGAAATAATTATTCACTATAATCTAACAGCATTCCGCTGAACTAATATTGTTTCTTTATGATTGACAGTTTATTCTGTATTACATAAACACATCTAGACTCCACATATTCTTCCAACTTCTCCTGGTTTCCTGTGACTCCATTACCATCCCTTCAATTAGTTTTGCCTAAGGTTTAGTCCTTGGTCTTCACTTTACATAGTATTTTTTAGCTCACTTGAAAATTATTTCAAATACTACCAAATATCACTTGCATGTTAATGACTACTTAAGGTGCTATTTCCAGGTGAGAACCTCTCTTTAGGGTCACAATGACCATGGGGCAGCCTCATCAAAATCAAATAAATAAATAAATATCTGTATATGTATAATAATTTTTACCCTACCATGTCTTTTAATATAGATATAAACATATGCCTGAAAATATTCTTTCTTTTTTATTCTTTTTCTTCATGAAGGACACAATATTTTTCTAAATCATCCAAGTCATAAACTTGGCAGTTTGCTGTATTTCTCACTCTCCTTACAGCAATCTCCACCTATTGCCACCTATAAGTTTATCTCCTTACACCTTGCTTACTTGATCTTGTCCATATCCAGTGCTCCTATCTTAGTTCAGGCAATAACTTTGCTTAAAGCTACCATCTCAGCTTTCTAAGTGTACACGCCTGTATTCCCACATCACTCATATATTGTGTACACCTCTATCAGAGTGATTTTCTTCTGATGTAAATATGATTATATCACTCCCTCACTTGCCATCATTTTATAGCCTTTCTACATTCTCATTCAGGGATTGGCCAACTATGGACTGTGGGCCAAATTCAGGTTTCACCTGTTTTTGTAAACTTTTGTTGGAATACTGCCACACCCACATATTTGTATTAGGTATATAGCTGCTTTAGCTCTTATAATGGCAAAATTGCATAGCTGTAACAGAGACTGGTATACAGAAGTTCAATATCTAGACTTCAACAAAACGTTATGACCCTGCCTGCCTGAAATACTAAATACTAAATTCTCTGCCGTGTATCTCCGTTTTTTTTTTTAATGCCCTATGCAATAGCTATCAGTATACACACTGATATAAATATATTTCAGCATAGCAATATCAGTATAGGGGCGCCTGTGTGGCTCAATTAGTTAAGTAGCCAACTTCATTTTGGTTCAGGTCATGATCTCAGGGTCATGAGATAGAGCCCTGCATCAGGCTCCCTGCTCAGTGGGGTGTCTGTTTAGGATTCTCTCTCCCGTTTCCTCTGTCCCTCCCCCTGTTCTCTCTCACTCTCACTCTTTCAAGTAAATAGATAAAATCTTTAAAAATTTCAGTATATACATTGATATAAAGTTATATGTGTAACTTAATGTATATGATACACATATATGTCTAACTTTACAATTCAACAAATGGGAAAACTTTTGTTCAGCTATTATGATTCTTTTTTGCCTAAAATACACACCACACTTTTCAGTCTGCAACTCCAACCTTCCACTTCTTGATAAGTTAAAAGATCACAATCTTTCAAGAATGCAATCAATTTTTCACCTTGTCTGCAATTCTAATCCCAGGGTAAATGAATCCCTCTTTGCCTTGTGCCCTCTTTGCTTCCCTATGTCCTGTACACTGTTATTTTTCACATATAAGATGTCCTCCCTTTGTTTGTTCACATGTGGTCTTTATCACTCTTCCCACTACTCTGCACAGAATGAGGACATATACTTTATTCTTTGTATTATGTCCCATAAGTAATTCAGCACATTTCATACAGGCAGAACTCAGTAAATGTGAGTGGTGTGCATGCATACATGAATGAATAATAATAACTATATTTCTTTTTGGGAAAAAAAATCTTTACTTGAAGAGGAAAGCTAATGTGCATCCATGTTATTAGGAAGTTGTTATTCCTTATCTTACTTTCTCCATATACATTTTTATTTTGTCAAAGTGAAAAAAAAAAGTCTTGAATCAATTTATTTTTCAGATTCCATTGCATTCTATACTATATTCTGCTTATCTTCGGTACTGTTTCCTTTTTGTTTTCCTCTTAGGAGGTTATATTGACTTATTGAAATAAAAGTCTACTCCTCTAATTCCTTTTTTTAATATATTTTCTTCCTTTTTGAAATTGATTTCTATCTTTTTTTTTTTTTTAACAACTTTCATTCCAAGAACCTAACTTTATTCAAGTCTAATCATAGCCCTGGCACTCTTGTTTCTCAGAGAACATATTACTGAATTTGCTGCTGAAAACAAATAAACAACAAATCTGTGGAAATTATGGAGTTGTAGAACAATGCTTTAGTATCTCACAATTGATTTTGTTTCCACTGAACATGTCTGTGTAGAAAATATAGAAAGATGCCCTATTATATTCTCTCAGTTAATAACTTTTTCTTCTCTGTATTGTTAGCTAGATATTTATTTCTTTCATGATAAAGTGAGAAAAGATAGCTTGAGGATGGAAGTAAAGATATTGTTTAAAACAATACAATTTTAATTGAATATTGTACAGGCAAGGGGATGAGATCATACAACTGCTTTGGTTCCTGCTACTTTTATTATGTATCTGAATTAAACAATAGGTTTTCCCTATACCACATTAAGACAACCTTGGGTAAGAGCAAATTTGGTCATATCTTTTAACATATTTTAATTAACAGTATCTTGTTTTGGTAAGGAGAAAAATCATTGATTATATTTATCAAACTATTCCATACTTCTATTACAGGTAGGTAGGTAGACATATGTATATTATCTCTTCAAAAATACTTTATCTCCCATCTTATATTCAGGATTACATTTAAGGAATCAGAAACCAAATTCAAGAGAGTCAGTTCAAAGAGTAAAAATGAAATACATATATGGTAAAGTATGACTTGGAAGAACCAGTGCAGATGTCAAAGTATCCTCGACCATACATCATACCTGAATACATGCATGTACACAGACCCGCAGACACACACATTTTCAGCAAAGCGTTTAAGACAGGTGTGCGTTTAACAGAAATTCATTTAGAAAAAAAGAACTAGAAAATACAAGCCTATCAATGAGCTTGATATCTTTTTCAGTCAATTATACTGGATATCAAGAACAGCGAAAATGACAGTGTGGCTCTTGGACAAGGAATGAGAAGAGAAATATATAAAAGAAGGTAAGGTGAAGATGAAATCAGTGAATGTCTCCCTATTCTTTGACTTTATACCTGTGAGATTATATTTGTACTTCTGACTTCCAGAATGGTAAGATGATAAATTTATGTTGTTTTAAGACCAAAAAAAAAAGTAAGGGAGGTAGTTGGGGACAAAAAGTGGGAACAAAATTCTAAGACCATTGAATTTCTTTTTGTAGATACTCCTTATCTGTTGCAGGTTCACATCACTTACATATTTTAGTCCTACCTTCCATTTCCACTAGTGCACGTATCTGGGGTGTGTGTGTGTGTGTGTGTGTGTGTGTGTGTGTGTGTGTGTGTGTTTGTGAGAGAGAGAGAGATCCATGAGTTTCCTTTCAACCAAGAGGGGGACTGATCAGTATACTGTCAGCTACTACAATCTATAAGAAATATTATTTCTTCTGTCTCACCTTATTATTAGCAGTGGTCAGCCTAGCAACTGCTCCACCTTTCATAGGTCCTCATTCAGTATCTCTTGATTCTGGTGTGTGTCTTGAGCCAGGTGTGTGTGTGTGTGTGTGTATGTATGCATATATTTGTATAGCTCTATGATGAAGAGTCACTGAAGTTCTGGATGAAAACCTGAACATTTTAAATATCAAGATTTCACAAAATAATTAATACATTTAATATGAATTTCACTGTCAAAATAATTATGACAGCAAAATAAATCCACATTTATAATAAAAATAAGTCTAAAAAAAAAGAAAACAATTTTTAAAGAAGAAGGTTTTTTTCAAGATTTATATATTTATTTTTGAGAGAGAGAGAGAGAGAGAGAGAATGAACTAGCATGGGAAGGGAGTGGGAGTGTAAGAGAGAATCTCAAGCAGACTCCCTGCTGAGCAAGGAGCCAGACTCAGGCTTGATCTCAAGACCCTGAGATTAGGACCTGATCCAAAATTAAGAGTTGGTCGCTTAACCAACTGAGCCACCCAGTACAGCAAAGTTTTTATCAACCCAGGTAAACTTATACCAGAACTAAGTCTGAAATGATCCTCGTTCATCCACAAGTAAATGGAGAATAGAAAAAGGCAAACACAGATGGCACTGTACATGTTGATGACACCTTGGGTGAATTCAAAGCACCGTTGGTGAATTAAATAGCAAAAGATAATTTTGGACATATTGGCAAATGGATAAATAAATTCAACTTTTATATACAGTAGACCTAAGTTTGAAAAACATTTGATGGTTAATCAATCCCTACCTTATCTAAATGCTACTTCAGTGAATATGTATACATATATATGTGTGTGTGTGTATATATATATATAGAGAGAGAGAAATATGAATATAGCATATTATGAATGTACATATAGATGCCAAAGATACATATATACACAGAAGTAAAAGATAAAATGAATATACATATATTCATATGCATCATATATTTTATATATATACATATATATGTTTGCCAAAGTAATCAATGGGCATTACAAAAAATTAGACACAGCACACACAAAACCATAAAATTTTAATACACATTTCTGCTCACAGAATAACACAGTTTAGTACTTTAGAGGTATAATTTTCTACAATCTGCTTATCCATCCATCCATCCATCCATCCATCCATCATCTATTTGTTTATTTATATCTACTTACCTATTAGCTACCATTTTATATGTTCATTTATCAATTTAAATGTTTTACTGCATTATAATTGCTTAAGCAAAAAATCATGAAGGATAAAAAATTCCCAATCATTTCCTATTCATCCTTTTATTTACTATTTATATAAATATTTATCATTTCACTAATCAGGTGTTTGGGAAATAAAAAAATAAGGCTACAAATAGAAGGCAAACATTTAGCTGTTTTTAATTAAAATTTTCACAAAATATAGATATAGCCAAAATAATGATTCAATAGCTGGAAAGTTTATATTAAAGTATACTCCTATTTCTCATATTTATGACTACTATTTAGCAAATATTTTTATTCTGAGTTATTTAAGTAATTATCTGTAAACATTCTGATATATGTCACACCTATCTCAAGACCTATGGAGTAATGTTTTCTTTAAGTTGAGCAAGACTACAATAATTCTTATAAACAATATAAAATGTTTCCCTTGAACCAGATACAGTGGAAATAAAACTCCACCTTGAGATTTTTCCTAGTTTATTATTGTTATAAACTAATTTTTAGCTCTTCTACTATTAGTACTATAGATTTGTCTATAATGAAGCACATCTTATAATGTCACACAAATCATTAAAATAATAGGCTTTAAATTTGTGTTTCTTAATTCACACATGTAATATTGCAGACCATCACATGTCTACAATAATGTTTAATAAAGACACCATGCCCACCTTGCCAATAACCTATGTAGTCATGACATAACTACCAACTATTTGGTAAGTTATAAGTCTTCCTTAGTACCTAAATAAAGGAAAACAGGTTTACCAAATTAAAAAAAATACCTACTTTGGATCAGGTAAAGACAAATTATGATTCTAATTTAATCCAATGGTCAAAATTCTCAAAAATTTTATCCCATCTGTCTCAGAATGCATTATATTTATTTGCAATTTATATGCAAAGTTCCATATTCTCATTTGTAAATAACGGGGGAAACTCTTTCTGTTTACATGCACTATGAAATATGTATGAAATATGCAAAACTTCCTTTCATGAGTGTAAAATATCTTTGCCTTTTATTATATAATGGAAGAACTGAAAAATTAATCAAAATGGTCTAACTTAATTTTTTAGGCCATCAATATACATTAGCTTATAACATTTTTCCATGAATTCTATGAGACAAAAAATAATAGCTCTCTAGAAGATGGAAAAAAAAAGAAATAAGAGGATGTGAAAAAGTCTTATTTAAATTTAGGAACCACTGTATTATAGGAATGGTATGAAGTACTTTAGAGGTATAATTGATGACTGGATACAATTTCATATACTAAATCCATTAAACTCTTACTTATATAGTTACTATATTCTGGTTTATATACTAGAACATTTAAAGAATATTTTACTTTCATAGAAAATAGTTCCTAGCTGGTAATCAATTATAGTTTTTATGTTTTGCATTATATTTTTGACCAGGAATGTGGCCTTTGATGATATATATTTGAGATCCCTGTGGTAAGATCCCTGTGGCATTTCCCTGAATGCTGTTTGTCAGTACAGTTCATCCATTGAAACAGTTTATTTCCTCTTTGCTTAACAACAACTAAAAATACTTTTTTAAAAGATTAATGTTATAATGTCATGGAAAGATATTTAGAAAATATATTACAAATATCAGCATAGCTACTTAGAGATTAATGTCCTTGTCATTGCAACAGCCTACATTTTTCATTAATTTTTCAATGTTCTAAAAATATATTGTGGAGATATTTTCTTTGTAGCATGTCTATTGTTTAGATAGTTATTAAATTACTTTAGAACATTATTTGTTAATGCTCAAAGAAGAGTTTTGATTAGATATGTTGAAGCTTGTTTTGAAAGACAAGTGAGAAGGAAATACTTTCCTTTTTTATATTTATTCCTTTAAAATGTTGTAAATTTAGGGGCACCTGGGTGGCTTAGTGGGTTAAAGTCTCTGCCTTCCACTCAGGTCATGATCCCAAGATCCTGGAATCTAGCCTCACATCAGGCTCTCTGCTCCACGGGGAGCCTGCTTCCTCCTCTCTCTCTCTGCCTGTCTCTCTGCCTACTTGTAATCTCTGTCTGTCAATTAAAAAAAAAAAAAAACTTTAAAAAATAATAAAGTAAAATATTGTAAATTTATTAAAATATAACAAAATAACACATATTCTTTTTATGAAATTAAGTGTCCTTTATTCCAGTCCTAGTGAAGTAGAGGAATAAAAATTTATTCCCTCCTTTCTATGAAAAATATTGAGCACATACTATATGCCAGGCAATGTTATATTGATAGAGAATCTCATAGACAGATGATAGATGATAGATAGATAATAGATCAGGCTAGGTTCTCCATCTATTACCATATATCCCTGCTAACAGCACACATTCAATAATCAAACAAATTATTTTGAACACCTATTTATTTTTTTACCATTTATAATAACTACAATTAACGTAATATTTTGTAGGTTTTCTTGGTGTGTGCCTATTCATAAGTGTACATGTTTTTTGTATAACATTGTAAAAATGAAATAATACTAGATGTTTTCTGTGATTTTTTATCACAATGTTTATTCATCAAGGAATTTAATTCTATCCAGTAAAAATCATACACAAACAATTCTCACTATTCAAGGCAGTTATGTTCTATAAAGTCATTAGGAACATTGAATTAGTGAATACTTAACCATTACTCCTTGAGAAGAAATACAGATTTAGGTTTGTGAAGCCTGTGGTTACATTTCTGTCCACTGATGAATATATAGCCTGTTTTATGTGCATTTCTGTTCAAAGACATATATGCCAACAGTATCATAACTTACACCTGAAAACTAACATTATCTAATGCACAAATTTTCTTTATAAGGCACCTCACAATCTACTAACACATAAGTGCACTAGAGAACACTTCTTCACTATGCTTCAGAGTCATTTGGAAAAACAAAATCACCAGCAAGAAACACAAAAAATGTGAAAAAGTGTGCACACTTCTTTATATTATAAGTGCTGAGACAGTAAGAGCATGGCGTTGTTGACATCAGCTGGGAACATACACATCAGGCAACTCACATTTCCCACCACTTGGCGCAGGTCTGAGAATGACTAGGAGAACATCTTGGGTCATAACTTTTGGTTACAAATAAATTTTAGCAAATGAGTCAAATCTTAAATACGGACTCTTCAAATAATGAGCCTTGAGTGTACAATGTTAGAACACCTTAAATACTGTAGGAAAACTTTAAAAAAAAAGCAAAATAGGATACTCAGCCATAAAAAAAATAAAAATAAAAAGAATGAAATCTTACCATGTGTGACAACATGGATGGGCCTAAAGGGTATTATGCTAAGTGAAGTAAGTCAGAGTAAGACATGTGCCATGTGATCTTACTTATATGCAGAATCTAAAACAAAAACAAACAAAATAAAAAAAAATAGACTTAAAAATACAGAAAACAAACTGTTGGTTATCAGAACAAGGAGGGGTTGGGAGTGGGCAAAATAGGTGGAGAAGATTAAGAGGTACCGGCTTTATAAATAAATCACAAGGATGTCGTGTAGACCATATGGAATATAGTCAATAATATTGTAAGAACTTTGTATTGTTGTTAACAGCTGGTAACTTTACTTTTTGTGGGGATCATTTCATAGTGTACTGAAATATCAACCACTGTGACATTCACCTGAAACTAATAAGATATAGTATGCCAATTATATTTTCATAAAAAATATAAAAAAATGAAGAATGGAATAGAGTTATGGGCTCTGGGGAAAGGTGTGTTTATAATCTTAAAGGAGTTATTCAGAGCATTTCTAAGAAGAGTATTCCAGATACAATGGTTTATCAGTAAAAATCTGGAGTAGGTAAGGATAGTGACCATTTGATAATCTGGAGTGGACCACAGCAAGCAATAGGAACAGCCACAGCTGAAGTATGATGCTTAGAGTATCCCTGAAGCATTAGCTGAAGAACAAGGGGGTAATAATGGCAGGATTGCTTGAGAGAGGAGAGTGGCAGGAGAGGTCAGAGAAGTAACGAAGAACCAGTTCCTGTTGGTCTTAGGAGGCACTTGCAAGGATTTGTGCTTTTACTTGGAATAAAATGAGAAGTCATTGCAGGACTGATTTATATTTAAAACCAACCTCTCTTGTTGCTGGTTTGTGAAGAGACAAATAGAGAAGAGAGGAATGGTGGTCAAAGGTAACCTAACAAAGATAACATAGTAGTGTATGGAAATTAGAGTCCAGAGATGAGATGGTTCAGACCCTAGCAATAGCAATGGAAGTGGTGAGACCTAGTAACACTTTAGGTATATTTTTAAAGTACTGGATGTGGAGAATGAGAAGAAAAAAAAAAGTGAGGGGAATCAATTGTCCAAATATTTTTAGCCCAAGCAACTAGAAGTATGATCAGAAGTACACCTATCCTTGATTATGGAGTTGGGCAAGAGTTTTGGAAGAACACTTATTTTGGAGGGGGTCCATTAGTATTGACATGCTAAATTTTAGATTTTTAAAGATAAAGGGATATAACAAAGGCAATCACATATATAAAAACAAATGAGCTAAGGAGGAAATAAGAATGTGGCAGTTGGCACCAAATAAATAGTATTCAAAGATAGTATACAGGTATGTGGACCATGGACAGAGCTCTGGGTTGCACCTAAGTTAACAGGGTTGGGGAAGAGTAGGAACCACCAAAATAGACTAAGAAGGAGCTACCAGTGAAGTAGAATAAAAAACAATTAAGAGAGAGTAGCAACCTGGTATCCAAGGAAAATTGTGCATCAAGGTTGAATATGTGAAAGTGTTTCACTTGCAATAGATCATTTAAATTGATATGAGATTTGGCAACATAAAAATCATTAGGGAAAAAAATCATTACAGATTTTTATTCAGAACTCTAGGAGAAAAATCTTGGTCAGATTATATTTAAGAGAGAAAAAACATGAGAATTCAGAGATGGTTAGCATAGACAATTATTTCTTAGTGTTCTGCAGCAAATGAAACATCTGTGGCAGCTGGTGGTTCAAAACAATAATTTTTTAGAGATGGGATAATAACATTATGTTTTTATGATAATAGGAACCATACATAGAGAGAAAATGATTGCTGATATAGGAGAGAGCCATAAAGTATTCCTGGGTAATGTACTGAAGTAAGAAGGGTAAAAGAGAGAAAAGTTTAAAAAACAGAAATTACTGCATTCAGGCAGAATTGTGGATAGTTTGTGATAACATGAAATAATACAATATCTCCAGATACTGAGAAGCAGGAAAATGTTGCTGTGGGAGTATGTAGATTTTGGGGTTATCGTTTCTATTTTGACAGTAAAGGAGGGGCTGGGGTTACCATCTCAGTATGCGTGGATGTCAGTATAAAGAAGGTTGGATGATAAAAGAGCAGTTATGAAACAGCCCCGTGGGTGAAGGGCAGAGGGAACTAATTGAACAAATTACCAGTAGTGTATTTGCCCGGTACTTTTTTGGGCTCTTTTGAGCATTGTCATTCTGAATCAAACTGATACCAGTCAACATGGTTATATGTTTTTTTTTTTTTCAGTAATTTTTAATTACACGTTGCCTTTGTGGAATGGGTGAATAGATGTATTTACCCATGATTTTAGTTTGCCAGTAAGTAAGACAAAGTACAGAAATTTCAAGGGCCAGTACTATATGTATTTACCACTCAAATTCCAAGATTTTGTGGTGATTTTCTCTAAGATATAATTTATTCAAATTTGCCAAACAAACCAACAACAACAACAACAGCAACAAAACCCTTTATACATAACAGAAAGTTTTTTTCTGTATCATTGCAAGATTCAGTGATGCAATAACCTTCCTGATGATGGGCAGTGGCTGGTCTTTGACAGTGTCCCTCACTGATGCTAATTTACCTTGCACTGCTAGCAGAGTAATCTTTATAATGCACTGATTTACAAATAATAAATTTTCCAATTTAAAAATCATGTGTGCCTTTTATGTGAAAGAACAAATACCTTTGTTTATAATTCTGTCACCAGAGAAAAGCTTTTTACCTCCTTTTTACATGTTATTTTCCATGTAATTTATAGAAATATATACATTTCAATGACAGAGGTTAACACCACTTATGTACTGACATAATGATAAATAATAGTTTAACACAAATAAAAATATTTCTTTCACCCTGCCTGCTTTAAAAATCCTAATCCTTTGATGATTCTTTCTTAAGATAATTAATTTTTTTGCTTTCAATATACTTCACTAAATTCTACTCTTATCTTTACTTATGTTCCACATGACTCAGATAAGCTGATGACAAATACATTTATTTCTCTAATCACTGACCCTCTATTTAACCCCAAATTCATATATTCTATTTGCTCTTACCTTCTTCTTGACTTTTATTTGGATATCTAATAGGATATCCAAACATAATATCTCCAAACGCCTTGTTTCAGCTCCGGCGTGCCCCACCCCCACTTACTCCTCTGGGTCTTTTGTATCATAGCAAACTGCACTATTATTCACCCAGTGTTCATTACCAAACATGAGAATCTTTGATTGTCTTCTTTTTACTACTCCAATCTATCATCAAATACTGTCAGCCTCAAATACACAGTTTCTCATTTCAGGGCATCCTATGCAATTCCTTGTCTGGAATGTTCCTTTTAAAGTACAAAATTCTCCTACAAAGTCTCATGGAAGTTGGAATAAGGTCTAAACTACTACAGTGCCCTATATGTATACCATAGGAACTCTGTTCTTGAGTTTTTCTTCACCAGAGAAACTCTTCCCTCGGATCCTCTTACCACCTCACATCCATATTTTTCAAATGATGCTTTCTTAGGGATGTCATTCCTAACTTTCCCATGTAAGATAGTCACAGCCTTATCAGCCCCACTCACCTCATTCTGCTTTTTGATTCTTTTCTTTCTACTTCCCATTCACTGTCAGATCCTACTCTCCTGTTCAAGTGCATAAATTTGCTATTTTAACTTCTGTTTTCCACACACACACATGCACACACACACACACATACACATGCATGCACACGTAGTTATTCCTATTCATTTTTAGCCTTCCCACTTAAAAAAAGCTCTATAACAACAGGGAGTTTGTTTTATTCATTCACTGTTATATCATTAGAATAGTGTTTTACATATAATAAATATATTATAAATATTTGTTGAAAGGGAAGAAAGACAGTGAAAGAAGACAAGAAAGGAAGAGAGAAAACAAAGGAATGCATTGCAAAATACGAATTCCACGGTATGATGACATCTCTCAAGGTCCAGCTTCATTTCGGAATCTCTGCCAAAGCTTGAATAACAAAAAGAAAGTCTCCTTTGCTGAATTATCAAGACAGGAATTATCCAAAAGAATAGTGAGAAAAATGCTATCCAGTGAGGCATTTGAAAATCTGTGGAAGTATTCTGGTGTCCCATGGGGATGGGGAAGCACTAGATTTAATGTAGGTGGACCAAGATTGTTAAGTATCTTGCATCATCCACAGTGGACTGTTGTCATCCACATTTTGAAATGATCTGATGCATATATTTATATGAGATAAAAACTTATTTATAATTACTTCAACCTAGAACTAAACTTTAGTTTTTTTTAACCTAAACACAATGTTGCTTTAGAAACACCTCTTATTCATGTAGTTTTTTGATAATGTGACAAGTATATAAACAGAGAAAATAATACCTTTTGAAAAATGATAAAGAATTGTTCAATATTTCCCCAAATTCATATGACCAATGTCGATGCCACTCTTGGACTGTCTGGATCACTTGCAGCTGTCTATTCAATATAATGTAAGGGTCTCAGTGTTCTTTACTGTGTTTTCTACAAAGATATGTCCAAGTATCTGATTATGGAAGTACATATAATTTTTAACTTAAATTCACTTTGTATTTCATTTTGTCACACAGGTAGAACATTATATTATTTTTACAGTTGTCTTTGAATTTCGGTTACAGTTCTCTGGTTTATCACTGCACAATATACTCCACTATATGTGGGAACTGTTCTGATACGATTAAGAGCAAACAATCTAACATTTAACTTGTTAAAGCTCACCTATTTCCATTTATTGTTTTTACTATCAGATATGTCTCAGCTCCTTACTATTCTGTAAAATGAAAATGATATAACTAATTGCTGTCTTTTTGAATGTCTTCTCTCAGTCACTTTATATTCTTCATCCCTCCTATTTCTCCCACAGCCATAAAATACTAAAGATACTGATGATGAAAGGCATGCCTTATCCAGCAATCACAGGGTGAGTCATCACAAGACGGGACTCAATTTCTTGTTTTATCCCCTTTTTAAGATATGGATCTATCTATAGCATATTCCATCGTGCATTATATATAAATATTCTAAAAAAAATCACTCAATGTTTCTCACTGGAGAAAATAGGAACGTAAGTTATAATACTATTCAGACTGAAATGACAGCTCCCCATTACAGTAAGTGGAAGCTGGTACCTACTCCAACTTTCCAGGTTCCTGGTCTGGGTCACCTGCTTTCTTTCCTGGCATGCACTTGAGTACCTTTTTTTTTTTTTTTTTAAGATTTTATTTATATAGTTGCTAGAGAAAGATAGAGCGAGCACATAAGCAGGGGGAGCAGCAGGCAGAGAGAGAAGCTGACTCCCTGCTGAGCAAGGAGCCCAATGCAAGACTCCATCCCAGGACCCTGGGATCATGACCTGAGCTGAAGGCAGAAGCTTAATTGACTGAGCCACCTGGACATCCCCCTTGAATGTCTTTACCTCAGTCTTTCTTACCCAGCCCTCAGTAGATGATAAACCTTGTGGCACATGCTTCTTGCAATAGGCACCCACCACAGCTTTGAATATTTTCAACCATAATGTTGAAGACTTCAGCAAGAAACTTAGGCAAGAAAGAAAACTCAGTTTAATAATATATTGCTTAATGAAGGTAAAATCATTCAACCTGAATATAAATTTTAAAAAATCACTAAATTGAGTAATTTTTGGAATTAAGAAGTCAATTTGTTAAAATGTTTCATCCATTGTATTCAAAGTAATGTTATAGTTTCAACTATAGCTATGTGACATAATGTCAAGACAATAGTTAATGTCCTTAAAGATAAAATTTTCAACTCATTACAGCTGAATTTGGAATTTGGTTTTCAAAAGTAGTTCAAAACTTAATTACCATTAGCTAGTTTTAAGCAGATGTATTTTAAATTGTTCAGAATATTGTTTTTTAAAAATCAGGCTTTCATATGTAAGTGATAAATTTAAAATTACTTTAAAAATAGCAATGGAAAGAATCTAATTTATGTATTAGACAAATGCTAATGTTTTAAGGTATATAAGCTATATTTCTTCTGGTGAAACAAGAAAATTCAATCTAAATATTTTCAACCTTTTCAGTTTGGAAATGTGACCATAATTATAAATCTTGCTAACAACATTTCCCCTTTTCCTGGCAAACACAAGTTTATATTCGAACAGCCAACCCTCATTATGTTACTATGCTTTCCTCTGAATCTTGGAGAACAGGTTAATTTTTCTTTTGTTACAGTCATTCGAAGAAATGGGTTCATTTTACTGAGTATGAAGAAGATGACTATGTTCGTCATATTTACTAATAGCATGTATGTACGTACATCACATTGTTTATATATTAATAGCATGTTGTACATATATGCACATATGTGTATGTGTACATACGCATACACACATATATATCTTTGAAGAGAACAGCTCTTCTTTTAAAGGTAAGAATTCTTAAATAAATATCTTAACATTATTAGTAACACGGGTAGAGTGTTACTTACATATTAAGCCAGGTGAAGGTACCCTTCTCTGCTCTTTAAACAATCTAGCTTTAGGAAGAGCAAGAGGATGAAATTTGTCTAACAGACTCTCACTGGGTAAGAGGTTGCATCTACTTCAGCTCTATGACATCAATAACAATAAAATTTATTAAAACTTTAGTGTCCCAGGGGTGCCTGGGTGGTTCAGTGGGTTAAAGCCTCTGCCTTCAGCTTCAGTCATGATTCCAGGGTCCTGGGTCCTGGGATCGAGCCCCGCATCGGACTCTCTGCTCAGCGGGGAGCCTGCTTCCTCCTCTCTCTCTGCCTGCCTCTCTGCCTACTTGTGATCTCTGTCTGTTCAAATAAATAAATAAATAAATAAATAAATAATCTTAAAAAAAAAAACAAAAAACTTTAGTGTCCCAGATGCCTTCTGATATATTTTAGCTCAGATATAATATTTGTCCTGAAATTTAGGAAATAATCATTCCGAAATACTAATTTTTAATAGGTCCATTTAATTTCTGTTGAATCTATTCACAATAGATTCTAATTCTAATTGAATGATGAGAGTAGGACTGAGGGAACAAAAGGAAGATGAAAGATGTTATATCTTCCTGACCAGGTTCGGCTGCAGATGACCTCTTGTTCTTTCTCTGATTTCTCATTGTTCCACAAGAGCTTGTGCAGATCAGAACAAGAATTCTTTAGTGTCTGTCATGTAACATTAATAATACCTCTTATCTCTTATGACAGTGACCTACAAATAAATGGCAGCTAAAAACTACACAGGTCAAGCTCAAATGTATGTTTTAAATAATGACAGCTTGAACATCAGATACTTTACAATATTGAACCCATACAAATCCTAGATCTGGAAACAAAATGGGATGGGATATGGGCATGGGATATTAATAGAAACTCTGAATATGTGAGTGATAATTGTTGATAAGGCTCAATTGAAAATAGTCTTTGGAAAGTTTTCTTTTTTAACCTTTTATTAAATGTCCCTTTTACCTTTTGTAATATGGCTTGTCTTGAAGTTTATTTTATCTGATACTAATATAGACACATAAGTTTCTTTATTTATTGTTTACATGGAATGTGTTTTATATCATTTTACTTTCAAATCATTTGAGTCATTATATTTAAATTGCATTATCTCTTATAGCAAAAAAGTGGTTCATTATTATTATATTATTATAATTATTTATTTTAGAATTTAGGCTGAAAATCTGTAACTTTTGATTGAATTGTTAATTCTATTTATATCTGATGTAATTACAAGGTAGCTGGACTCATACCTACCATTCTTCTTTCATTTACCTATCTATATTTATTTATTTATTTTTCTGTTTCTGTTATCTTTTTTCTTTATTTCTCTTGGATTAATCAACTATTTTTTTTTAACATTATACTTAAATACCTTTCTGTATCTATTTCCTGATTGCTCCTGGAATTTATGTATCCTTAACAGAGTATAGAGTTAATATTTTAATACTTTATGCAAAAGTTAAACACCTCAGAACAATATTTCATTTACCTCAAAATTGTTGTATTATGGCCATATATTTTATATCTACATATGTTATAAACCTAACCATAAGATGTTATATTTTTGCATTAAATTATCAACAGTATATTAAAGTAATTTGAGAAGTAACAAAAAGTTAGTTTTTCTCATCTGATGTATTTATCTATTTGTATAATCATTCTGTCCTTGGATCAGTTCCATCTGGAGTCATACGTTTGCTGAAAATTTCCAATAGCAGTGCTTGTGGTGCAAGTCTGTGGTGAATAATTATTTTAGCGGTAATTTTCTGAAAATATTTTCAATTTACCTTCATTTCTGAAGTTGTTTTGGTTGGATTAGCATTTTTGGCTTTGTGAATTTATTTGTTTGTTTCTCTTAGACTAACCTTGAAGATGTTGGTCCACTGGGTGTAGCCATTAATTTTTCCTGAATCTTGGTAATTCCACTGTTATATTGTATCATTATTGTATATAATGTGTCATTTTTTCTCTGGATGCTTTCAAGATGCGAATTTTTATCTTTTCTTTTAACCAATTTAATTATAAAGTCCAGATGTGCTTTTATTTTCATTTAGTCTGCGTTAGGACTCCTGAGCTACATAAATCTTGGGTTCCTCTCATGTCTTGTACATTTTTATCATTATAAAAAAAATAATTCTATCTCTCTTATTTTCTCACTCTACTTTGGGGAATCTAATTACATATATGTCAATCCTACTGGTAACTGATATCCAAATTCTTTATTTTTTCATCTGTTTTTCTCTATATACTTCATATTGGATACTTTCTCTTGATTTATCTATACAGTTACTGAACCTTTCTTTTGCCATCTTAAATATTGTTAGTCAATAAATTTTTAAATATTTTGTTAGCCAATAAATTTTAATTTTAATTTCTTAAATCTTCCATTTTGTTGTTTTTAAAATACATCTATTTTCTTTTTCACTTATGAAGATTTTTTTTTTCTTGGAGTGTTTGATGTATTTACAATAACTGCTTTCAAACCCTTGCCTGCTAATTTCTATATCTGATTTGTCTTAGGACATGTATTTATTCATTTTTTATCATCCATGGGTCATATTTTCTTACTTCATCATTTATCTAGTCATTTTTATGACTTACTAGACATTTAGGATGATATACTGTTGAGACTCTTGGTTCCTTTATCTTTGACTGAACAGAAATGATTTCTGTTCAAGGGGATACCCAGATATTTGGCTGCTTCCTTTTAACTTATAGAGTCATGAATTTAGAGCTTTAGAGTAGGTTTGTTTCAGTTCTGTTCTTAGTCTTCAGTTGAACTCATAGATTTGTTATGCAGTCTTTACTTGTAAGGCAGAGTCCTTTCATGGTTTCACAAAAAAGACTGATGTGTTTCCAAGACTTTCTATGTGGACAGTATTTAAACTGCTATCTCTCTCTCCCTTCCATTAAGCAACTCCTATATTTCTGTTCAACTTCCTTATACATTGGGATGTGTTTTCCACTGAGCTCCCCAGCATCTCATTCTGGGTGTAGCCAAGGATTTGAGGGGAGGTTATAAAATAAGTCTGAATCTTTCATTGATTTTTTTTTTTTGTAAACCTAGCTATTTAAAATAAGGTTAATTAGCCTTTAAAATGTGATTTCTAAGGATTTCTTTAATAAGAAATTTAGGAAATATTTTACTGCTTAAATGCAGAAAATTGTGGGAATATATATGTATATATATATATATATTCCCATATTTATAACATTCATAAGCATCCCTATCATCTGGGTAGATCATCTTTAAGTATAAAGAATGTTGCCAGCTTTTATTGGCTAATTAATACTATCTATCAACTTTTTGCACATCCCAGACTCCCCAGTTTTCTTTTCAGATTCCTTTAAATAATGTGTCATTTTTCCTTTCTGCTGTACTAATCTGTTTATTCTGATGAAAATTAATTTACTTTCTTGTAGGTTATTTTTTGCCTTTCTGTCTCTAAAGTATGAAACACTTTTGAAGTTCTTTAGGTTATTTTTTTATGAGCTAGAGTTGAGTAAAATAAAAGGAGATAAAAGAAGAAACCAAATAATTTGTGATAAAACTAATGGGATACGAAATCCAAACCCCAGAAGTACTGAGGACAGAAATACCTGTGACCTCTTGCACTTGGGAATACGTTACATGAGGAAGTCATCTAATGCTGTCCTTTTAAACATTTAAATTGTTTTCTGAGTTCCATTTTGGTTATGTTTCAGTTTAAGGTCCTGCAATAATTACTGTTACAGGAAAAAAAAAAAGTTACTAAGTTTTTGAAGTCTCTAGACAAGATATATCCTATTAAAAGTTTGGGCACCTGGGTGGCTCAGTGGACTAAAGCCCCTGCCTTTAGCTCAGGTCATGGTCCCAGGGTCCTGGGATAGAGCACCACATCAGGCTCTCTGCTCATCAGGGAGCCTGTTTCCTCCTCTCTCTCTGCCTGCCTCTCTGCCTACTTGTGATCTCTGTCAAATAAATAAATAAAATATTAAAAAAAATTAACAAATGTAAGACATTGCAGAAGTAAAGAAATTAAGAGGGCTCTATAATGGTAACAAAAAGAAATCAGGAAACATAAAAACCAAATAATAATAATAGCCATAATAATAAAGACAATTAGCAGAGCCAATGTAAACAGGTGCATTATCAAAGAACCTTCCCCTCAAACTGTATGTGAATAAGAGAATAAAGAGCTGAAAAGTTAGGCAAATCACCAATTTCTAAAGGAGATTTACCAGCTCATGAAATTACAACAAACTAACCAACCAAAGCCAATTAATAAAGTCTATTAAGATTTGTTTCAGGCAGATGATTTTAATGATTTTTATAAACTCATGATACATATGTAATGTTTTCTCACTTCCAAATATGGAACAACTTCTAATGCTCCAATTCTTACATTCAGACATCATTTCTAGTTGTATGCACTTGCATTTATAAACTCTAAGTAAAGTTTGTTAGACACAAATCTTATTTCTTTTATTATTTTTTCTTTAAAAAATACTTTATATTTAGGGCAGTAGACTCCTTATATGCTATAACAGAGCAAAGCCAATGAGAAATTAGATACTGTTTAAATTATATTTTATATGTTTTTACATATCATCCTGGTTATTTAAAGCACAAAATAATGAAAATATTCCTTAGCTATAATCCCCCAACATAGAAAATAATCTTTGTTCATCATTTCTCTTCAGAATTCTGGACATTTACATTAATTAATAGATATCTATAAATGTCTAAGTTGAAATATAGACAGAAAAGATTCCCTGAAGAATTAAATAAAAACATTCTCACTGTTCTCCTATAAGTTACTATAAATTTTTTCGTTGGTGCCCACCTCCGCACTCATTTCTGGGAATCCTTCATATACGCCCTTTGTTCCTCTTGTGGTTTGATAAAAGCACACAAGAGAGCATAGTTAAATTTCATTAGAAGGTGCTTGACCAATAATTATTTTTGTCATATTATAATCTATGAAAAAACAGATACGTGAGTTTGGTTTCTGGTGTGCCTGATTCTCCATATGAACTAAATAAACTTTAAGTAATTGCAGATTTGTCTCCAGATAACCAAATGCTATGAATAAATATTTTGAATAAGAACTAGGGTCACAATCAGAATAATAAAGGTGATAGCTGTTATACAAAATTGATTTTTAGTTTAGATAACATAAAGTATGTACAGTAATAAGTATATCTTGTTCATATTCCATAAGTGCTTGTTTTCTCATATCAGCATTCCCCACTATTTCTTAGAGTATTTTAAATTGATAATTGATAAAACATATAAAAAGCCTAGTTGCGGGGCGCCTGGGTGGCTCAGTGGTTAAAGCCTCTGCCTTTGGCTCAGGTCATGATCTCAGGGTTCTGGGATTGAGTCCCGCATCAGGCTCTCTGCTCAGCAGGGAGCCTGCCTCCTCCTCCTGTCTCTCTCTGCCTGCCTCTCTGCCTATTTGTGATCTGTCTGTCAAATAAATAAAAAAAAATCTTAAAAAAAAATCCTAGTTGCTTTACATGAAAGGTTTTGTAGAAATCGTAAGGTATAGATTCTGCACTATTAATTTTTTGTAAGATTTATTTATTATATATAAAGAAAGAGTGTGATAGCGAGTGGGAAGAGGGGCAGAGGGAGAGTGAGAGAATCTCAAGCAGACTTCCTGCTGAGTGTGGAACTCCCTCAACCACAGGACTCAATCTCAAGACCCCAAGATTATGACCTGAGGTAAAACCCAGAATTTGACACTCAACAAGCAGCCACCCAACCACCCCTGCACTATTAGTGTTTTAGCTAACTTTTTCATTTTGTATATAACCCCTTTACAGTGTCTCTGCCTGACTTCTCTATTTTTAGACTGTGGGTTAATTTTCATTTCCTTAATTGTGTTACGTTGACACTTTTATAATTGCTTTAAGTCTAATTATTAATGTATTTTTTTGGCTATTTTATCTTTTTATTTTTTAATTTTTAAAATATTAACATGGGGCTGCCTGGGTGGCTCAGTGGGTTAAGCCTCTGCCTTCAGCTCAGGTCATGATCTCAGGGTCCTGGGATCAAGTCCCACATCGGGCTCTCTGCTAGGCAGGGAGCCTGCTTCTTCCTCCTCTCTCTTTCTCTCTCTCTCTCTCTCTCTCTCTCTGCTTGCCTCTCTGCCTACTTGTGATTTCTCTCTGTCAAATAAATAAAATCTTAAAAAAATATTAACATATAATGTATTATTTGGTTCAGGGATACAGGTCTGTGATTCATCAGTCTTACACAACGCACAGTGCTCACCACAACACGTACCCTTCCCAGTGTCCATCACCCAGGCACCCCATCCTCCCAACCCCCTCCCCTCCAGCAACCTTCAGTTTGTTTCTTAAGATTAAGAGTCTCTTATGATTTGTCTCCCTCTCTGGTTTCATCTTGTTTCATTTTTTCCTCTCTTCTCCTACGATCCTCTTCCTCATTTCTTAAACTCCACATATTAGTGAAATCGTATGATAATTTTCTTCCTCTGATTGACCTGGGTTTTTTTTTTTTTTTAAGATTTTATTTATTTATTTGGCAGACAGAGATCACAATTAGGCAGAGAGGCAGGCAGAGAGATCGGGGGAAGAAGGCTCTCTGCTCAGCAGAGAGTCCAATGCGGGGCTCGATCCCAGGACCCTGGGATCATGACCTGAGCCGAAGGCAGAGGCTTTAACCCACTGAGCCACCCAGGCGCCCCATGATTGACCTGTTTTGCTCAGCACAATACTCTCTAGTTCCATCCACATCTTAGCAAATGGCAAGATTTCATTTTTTGATGGCCTCTCTGCCTACTTGTGATCTCTCTCTCTCTCTCTCTCTGTCAAATAAATAAATAAATAAAATCTTTTAAAAAATTTTGCATTTGTTTATTATACTGTTTCTCTTTTTGAATTCATTTATTGTCTTGTTACTGCCATAGACTGAATATTTGTGTTTCCCAAAATTCTTATGTTGAGACCTCTCCCCAATATGATGTTATTCAGAGGTGGGTCTTTGGGAGGCAATTAGGTAATGAGAACGAAGCCTTCATGAATCGGTTAGTGCCCTTATCAGAGACTGCAGAGGGTTTATTTCCTCCTTCATCATATGAGGACATAGACAATAGATGCCTAGCTTTTAAACAAGAATTGGGCTGTCACCAAGTTGGACAGACATCAAATCTGCCAACAACTTGATCCAACTTCACCAGTTCTGACTTTGATTCAGGACATAGACACACACGGTTTCTGTCTATAGGACTCCCATGCCCTCTGGCTTCTAGTTGAGCTACACCAATGTTGAGCCCCAATAGAAAATCTGAAGGATGAAAAAGAGACTGGGAAAATTATCCTCAGGCTCCTTCCAGTAGGGTCAACACAAGTTGGTTGTCTTCCTTCACTGAACATAGCTATCCTCAAAGCCATTTTTTCCTGTGTAACCCGTAACTTCACCCTCACTTCATTTTTACATTTCTTTTGTGCTGGACTCTGTGCTAATATTTGAGATTCCCTCACACCCCATTCACACCTCCATAACTAATTCCTATATAAATAAAACCTCTTCAAATGATCTTAATATGCATATGTCATCTGTCTCCAGTTGAGATTCTGGTATTTCTTCATAATCATGGAATGCATTCTTTATAAGGTGTGTCTTTGAAGGTACATCAATATGCTTGATATCTAAAATAATTTTAATAGTCATCTAATAACTTTGTCTAAGCAACCAGCTGCTAATATACTAACATTCATTGATACTAAGTTCAGTTCTCAGGAGAAGCCACAAGACAAAGTATAGAATACTATAAAAATGATTTGAGTTTATCACTTAATTTTTTTAGTTTAATATAGATTCTGTATTCAAATTTATTCAATTTTAACATTTTTATGACTTCCGATTTATTTATATTTTTATTTTCACTTATTTTTATTTTTAAATTTAATTTAATTTTTTTCAGTGTTCCAAGATTCATTGTTTGTGCACCACACCCAGTGCTCCATGCAATATGTGCCCTCCATAATACCCACCACCAGGCTCACCCAATCCCCCAGCCCCTGCCCCTCCAAAACCCTCAGTTTATTTCTCAGAGTTCACAGTCTCTCATGATTTGTCTCCCCCTCCAATTTCCCCCAACTCACTTCTCTCCATCTCCCAGTGTCCTCCATGTTATTCCTTATGCTCCACAAGTAAGTGAAACCATATAATTGACTCTCTCTGCTTGACTTATTTCACTCAGCATAATCTCCTCCAGTCCCATCCATGTTGATAAAAAATTTGGGTATTCATCCTTTCTGATGGAGACATAATACTCCATTGTATATCTGGACCGTATCTTCTTTATCTATTCATCTGTTGAAGGGCATCTTGGCTCTTTCCACAGTTTGGCAACTGTGGCTTATAGACAAAGCATTTTTCAATAAGTTGCTTCAAAATTAATAATTTGATTTTGCCACAGGAATTATTTATTTAATGTTGGAAGGTCATCATCAAGTATTTTATTTAACTTCACATAAACGCATCATCTAGGCCCACATAAATGCATTTAAAAATAAATTTAAACAATTAAGATATTTTTCATTAATTACTTCATTCCCTGTGTTCAGAATAATGAGGTTGCATTATTTCAAAAAATTATTTCACTGATTTTTAAATAAAATTAAATTTATATGTCCTTAAAAATAGACAATACACCATAAAGAAAGCAGGAAAAACTTATTTAAGATACATTTTATTTCATCTCCATGGGATATGTCACAGTCATTATGGAATTGAATTAATAAAACCTGGATGGAAAACTAAATTATTTGGAAAAGAATATTAGTTATTTCAGTTAAAACTTGTGTATATTATTTACTTTACTTAACTTTAGGTATGTTTTCCAAACTGGGACTTAATTTACTAATTCATCAATTTCCTGTCCTCAATTTCTCATTGTTAATCACCCAGTTGGTGTAGTGTAGGCTTGCAGTGTCTGGGCATTTGGCTCGATTGGTTGGTACACTTACCTAACGAGGCCAGGGATCTATGCCCAGTCCCAATAGGAGCCACTTAGTTTCACACTGAAACAATAACTACATAAGGTATCTTCAATTTTAATACTGGCTGGAAAAAATTGATGTATTCATGTACAAGCTTGCCTTCATCTTAGTTTGAGAATAAGTTTCCATTCCACTATTAATAATAATTATAATAATAATAAATCATTTTATTCTGCCATTTCCCAAAATACAGCACTTCCCCTAAGCTCTTCCCTATGGTGGTTGCTCATTTCTCATATCTTACAAAATTGAAAGTCAGAAGATAATGTAAGCATCCCTTTGATCCCTGCTGCCAAGACTCTCTAAATCATTACTTCTTCACATTTATATAAAGGTATCTGTGAATTTGAGACTCATACCCCCATGCTATATACCATGTTCTCTTCAGATTTTTAATTCTTTATTTAGAAATATTTTAAACTTATACCACTTTTGAAGAAAGAAAACCCTTACAGACTTCATCTATATTCTACCTATGTATTTTATAAAACATGTTTTGTGTATACACACAAACACATACGTGTGGTAAAACAGTAAAGGGAAATCACAAACACATATACACATTTGAGTGTAAGTTGTAAATGAGTTGCTCCTTTACCTCTGAATAATTGTGTGTTATAATTGTGTGTGTTTCTTAAGAGGACATTCTCCTAAATAATCACAGTTTAGTGATGAATTCACAAAGTCAACCTTGATAAAATACTATTTATATAATACATAGATTTTAAATGACATTTAATAGTTGTCCCATTAATTTTTTATCTTGTCCAGAATCACATGATGCCTTTAATTGCTATTTTTCTTAAGACCTCACTCTTTTTAAAATATTTTTATTTATTTGACACAGAAAGGCACAGCAAAAGAGGAAAGATACGCAGGGGGAGTGGGAGAAAAAGAAGCAGGCCCCCTGCCAAGCAAGGAGCCAGATGCAGGACTCCATGCCAGGGTCCTGGGATCATGACCTGAGCTGAAGGCAGGCACTTAACAACTGAGCCACTGAGGCACCCAGACCACTTTTAAATAATGTAATCTTATCTTTCTTTCTTTCTTTCTTTTTTTTTTAACAACCTTGCTACTTTTTATTACTGATATTCCCTTCACTCTTTCTCATCCATTAAATAAGTGGGTGCTGGCTTATATTTGCTTTTTCCATACTGACATCAAACTGGGTAATGTGAATACAACTGGACACCACCTCCTTTCACCTGTCTCAGTTAATTCCCTAGTTAACATGGCTACATTGTGGACAGAGTCAACAGTCAGAAGTGCTCCCATCCCTAAAATACTAATCACCATTCTTGCATAGTATCATTTTTGCTACAATACTTATTGTCAAATTCTTAAAGATCTCTGGATTCTCATGTTTCTCCTGATCAGATTCCTCCTGTCTTCATCTTCTCCCATGTTCAGCTACTATTTCTTAGCATGTCAATCTACCTGATCTTGTCATTACTTTCAGTCCCTTTGATCCATTCATTTCAGTGCTCTCACTTGACAAAATGTTCACTTCAGATTAATCAAATGTTTTTCAATGTCTTTATTATAAAACAGGCAGAACTGTGACTCTGTAAATTTATGATCCAAAATCAACTAGGTGATTAATGCTTTCAGTCAATCTTTCTTCCTCTTTTTCCTTCAGAGGAAATAGACTTGACCTTGAGTGGCAACCCAACATGAAAACTGACATGGCAAAAGGACAGCCACCAAAAGACACTTCCCTACCAGTACATATCACCCTTTGTTCTTGATCCCTGCTTTCTTACACACACCTCAAAGACACACCTCACCATGCTTTAATCTTCCTGCTTCATGAATAAAGATTACTGAGATACCTCAACATCAAATTAACAGAGCTCCAAATTCAGAAATGGTCCCCTCTTTTTTAATCCTTCCTTAAGCCTCTTCTAATTGCTTCTTATGTTTTACCTGACCATAACAAACTAAATAAACTTATCTTTGTTTCACTTAACACTTAACAGAACACTTAACAAACGTGTTCTGAATGGTTTTGGTTACGGTTATGGGTGTGGCTGATTACTTGTTGGCTAATTTATTTCCACCTGCTTCTATTTTTTAAAACTTTTTTGCTCATTTTAATCTTTTTTTTTTTTCCTTTTTTCTTTTTAGAGAGACAGAGCATGTGGGGGCAGGCAGAGGAAGAGGGAGAGAGAGAATCTTTAAGTAAGGTTTATGCCCAGCCCAGAGCCCAACATGGGGCTGATCTCACGACCCTGAGATCGTGACCTGAGCCAAAATCAAGAGTTGGACATTCAACCCACTGAGCCACCCAGACACCCCCTTCTTTGCTCATCTTAAAACTTCTGGTTCTTCTCATTAGTGGCTCTTCCACTTTTCCCTTCACTTCCATCCATAAGATGTCTTCCTATTTCTCAAAGAAAATATAAAGGCCTTTAGATCATAAATTTCCCTAGCAGTATCATGGAGAATGTACTGCAAAGGAGTTACACTTGAGACAAAAAAGGTGACTTACAGTTTCAAGTAGGAGATGACAGTAGTCTGGAATAGGGCTCTAAGATAGAATTGCAAAATTCAGGGACACTGAGAAGGCAAAATCATGAGATTGGAAGCCAACTGCTGCTCCTGTTCACTCCTGTAAAAACTCACAGGTTTCAGATGGCTTGAAAGAGGAGGTAAGTGTTAAATTGAACAAAGATATAGAGTTATATGACTACAATACTGGAATGGATAGTTTGTCAATTGCGTGGACACTTCTTGTGGATGACCCTTCTTATGATGTTATTTTACACAAAAATTGTGAGGCCTCCTGAAGGGTTCTTTCTAAAGCAATAAAGAAGATAGAATCTGAAGAGTATGTAGGAGACAGAAAAATAAAAGACATAAAGTATTTCGTGAGTTGCACTATATTGAATTCAGCTTATTCATTGTTTCTTATGCAAGTTATTTTAGTATTTCCTAAATTTTTTCCATTTTAGATATATATATACTGCCTTCCTGCTTTATCACATTATGTCCCTTTTCATCACACCACCCTCCTTCACACTCATAGATAACTTAAATACACACACACAAACAAAGGTTTTCTCTGTGTGACTTTCATTGGAAAAATATCTGTGAAAATTATTTTAAGCCCTGAATAATGAATTATTCCTCCAAAATAATAGCTGTTTATATCTTGCAGGCAACTGAACAACTATTAGTCCAGGACCATTTTAATTAAATTTGTGGCTTACATGTATTTGTCTTTTGTTTTTTTGTATAACATCAGTAACATGAATTTGTGTTGCAAATCTACATGAGAGCATCTTTATGATGGTAACTTCACAGGGAAAATTAATTTAATTCCATAACAGTGCAGTAACATTTTTCTTGCAGCCACCTATGATTGGTAGATGAGGTTGTTTATTTTCAGAAGGGACAAATCTGTGGGATCTCAGCAGTATCTCCTATCTCTTATTTGAACTTTTCTTGGTTTGGGGCTTTTCCCTTTATTCCCAGAAGCCTCAAAATCAAAGAAAACCAAGCTCAAACACAATTCTGTAAATTACCCCAAGGAAAATGTGGCTCTGGTGCTCTTCCTGTCTCTGTGGTTTCCCACTATAGGGGAGGATTTTTTTTTTTTTTTCTCTACCTTCTGAGTACTTAGCTGAGACCATTATAAGAGAAAAACAGATTAATAAGAAAAACAGCTCATTAATGCACGCAGCTCACTTCATAGAGGAGAAACCTAAACCAAAATCAACTCAAACTGGTAGCTTAGAATTCTAGCTTAAATAGCTTTCAATAAGGAACAATAAATTTGTAGACAAAGACAGAACAAAGGGGTTTGGAATAAAGATAGTAAATTGTGGAAAAGTAGCTAGAAAGATAAGAGTTGGCTTAATAAGATTTGTTTGTACAGATTTCTCAGCTCCACTATTTCTCTAGTAATAAAAATGCCCTACTTTGTCCTACGTATGAGGGCACCATGGGGGTGTACCTCCTATTGAGAAGAAAACGAGTGTCAGAGTACCCATCTCATACTGGCTGTTGCTAACTCAAAATAATTGATAGGTCAAAGTGGCATACCTTCGGGTCACTGCTCTGAATCCACCTTCACCCTCTTACCTTAGATTTCAGTCAAGTAAATACTCACCATCGTGTAGTTTTCAATGTCTTTACTGAGAAATACTTGTATTTCATCTTAAGATAATTTATATTGCTTTTAAAATATTATGACTAAGTATGTTTCTTCAAAATGTTTATAGATATACCTAGATAGCCATATAGTACAAAGAGTAATTTCAGTAACATACTAATGTTGTTAGGTCATAAATGTGGTTTAGCTTACAATGAACAGTTTAAAGATGAACTTCCCAGATGTACACATAATGCACAAATGCTATAAACATTTTTAAATATATATGCATATATGTTGAGTATATACATATGCAAAATATGCACACATACTACAGTGGTAATTTCAATTTACAAATAAGCAGTAATATCCTTCCTAAACTATCTGAACACTTATTATGCACAATAATCTCATAATAGACACCAATAAAAGTGTTGATCCTAAATCATAAGTAAATCTTTTTGAAAAGTCACATTTTATAGTGCAGCTATCTTCTAAATTGAATGTTTTTTTAATTAAAATTCAGGAAGTTGTTTGTTTTTTTTTTTCAAAGATTTTATTTATTTATTTGTCAGAGAGAGAGAGAGAGAGAGCGCGAGAGTGTGCACAAGCAGATAGAGTGGCAGGCAGAGGCAGAGGGAGAAGCAGGCTCCCTGCCGAGCAAGGAGCCCGATGTGGGACTCGATCCCAGGACGCTGGGATCATGACCTGAGCCGAAGCCAGCGGCTTAACCCACTGAGCCACCCAGGCGTCCCTAGGAAGTTATTTTGTAACAATTTCAATTTTTCTCCTTATAACTGTTTAAAAATAATAGGTGATAATAATGTTTAAAATAATAGAATTTAGGGTGCCTGGGTGGCTCAGTGGGTTAAGCCTCTGCCTTTGGCTTGGGTCCTGGTCTTAGGGTCTTGGGATAGAGTCCTGCATCAGGCTCTCTGCTCAGCGGGGAGCCTGCTTCCCCCCTCTCTCTCTGCCTGCTGCTCTGCCTACTTGTGATCTCTCTCTCTGTGTCAAATAAAGAAATAAAATCTTTAAAAAAATAAAATAAAATAATAGAATTTTGTTGTTACAATTTATTCATAAGAATAAATCATGACATACTTATAAGGATGACATTCAAAAATGACCCATATAACCCTAGTTTTAGGGATTTATTTTATTATAAGTGAAATTTCCTCTTTAGAGTGCAAGGGACCATGAATTCAGTCAATGCACCAAATTTATTCACAGAACACAATAGAGCTGATTCTTTAGATGACTGAAAGACTGAATTTTATGGATACTTTTAGCAAGTATTCGGAATCAATCATATTGAGCAAGGTTCAAAGGAACTATATATACACAAAATAAAAGTCAACCTGTTTTCAGGGTTAGTCACAAAACCATTCATTTATTTGGCCATATTATTTCATAGTACACATTTCTTCCTTTTACAATTTATATAATAGTTTGAATTTTTCTCATCAGTAGAAGTTATCTATCAATAAGTAAGACCTACCTTTTATATTCGTGGGCTTTAAAGTATATTATGGAATTCAATGAGAAATTTAGGTCCTTTGGATATTTATGACTCAATACTTAAAAATTCTTAAGATAAATTTTCACAGGAGGAACAAACATTTTATTTACCCAAGCTATGCAATTAAAAAAAAAAAAGAAAGAAAAAAAAGCCTAGTTTCAGTGTTTATTTTACATAGGATTTTTTTAAATCTGCTAAACACTTGATAAGTCTAATTTTTTACTATACATGTCGGGTATATAACCTCTCTCAAAAAATAAAATTATACAAATAAAATAAATAGGAAAAACATAAGATGGAAGGAAGAAGAAAAAATCCATGAGCTTTATTTCTGGGGCAATAAACTCATGATTTGATAGAAAGTTATTTGCAAAATGTAGCCATCCACACAGTATTTCTGTATTACAATTTTAGGATCTGAGGACTATCTTAGGAAATTAAATCTGGCACAATCAGTTGAATACTTGAGTCTGTCATCTGCTATATAATCACAGATTCAGTACTAAGAGCTGAAGATAGGGGGATGAGGCATGCTTGAAATTCTTTTCCATCCCCCCATAATGTAGTAGAGGATAATACTATATATAGCCAACAGTGAACAAAAATGAGTGACATATAAAATCCCTAAAAACATTCCCTCCTTTCCCACTAATTCACTCCTACCCCACTAATCTTTCAAAATAACCAACTTTAATATATCATTTTGAAATAGTTTCTCATGTCTCTTTTGAAATGTGCCTTTGTCATATCTTTCCTTATTTTAAGCAGTTTCCCCATAGTTTTGGAGGGGAAATCAATGATATTTGATAAAGAAATAAAATAAATATTTGTTGAAGAAGTGAACAAATTGTAAGCTTACAGACAAACTTTTTTTCAATTTGAATAATGAGTAGTTAACAAGATAGAAGTTTGGGGTAAAATATCAAAGGAGAGAAAAATCATCTCTAGCTGGAGCCATGCTTTCTTCTCTTCTTTGAATAAATCAGGCCCTATCTTGTTTTAGGGATTTGGACATGCTATACCTTGTAAAATACAGCATTTCCTTCTAACTCCAAGTCTTGTCTCAAATTAGTGAGGCCAGCTTACCTAAAATTGTAATTTTCTATCCCAACACTCCTTATTTTGCTTCCTTGCTTTAGGAATCAAAACAAAGCTTTTTCTCCTCAGCTTTATCATCATTGGTATATTATATAATTTCATTTCTCCATTTAGTATTTGTTTTCCACCCTTGAAGTCAAGTATCTCTCTCTCTCTCTCTCTCTCTCTCTCTCATTCTCTCTCTCCATCTCTTTACTTCTCTAAACAGACCCTGAAAGAGAATCTCAGCCCTTAACAAAAATTTGGTAAATGAATGAACATATTCATCTTGGTAAAATATAAAATACAGAAAGCTCTTTTTTATTTAGAAAACTCTCAATTGTTCTTAATTACTGATGTTATTATTGCATTTGTATTATTCAGCATAAGCTAGATTTTACTGAATTAGCAAACAAAATCAAAATCTCATTTAATTACCATAACAATGGTTTATCTTTGTCTGCATTAAATATCCAGTACAGATCTATGGAGAGCTCCATTATCATTGTCACACAGGAACTTAGAATAACAGAGGAATTATCACAATACATGATCTTTTTTTTTTTTAAGATTTTATTTATTTATTTGACAGAGATCACAAGTAGGCAGAGAGGCAGGCAGAGAGAAAGGGGGAGGCAGGCTCCCTGCTGAGCAGAGAGCCTGATACGGGGTTCCATCCTAAGACTCTGGGATCATGACCTGAGCCAAAGGCAGAGGCTTTAGCCCACTGAGCCACCCAGGCTCCCTTTTTGAGAGTAAAAATGATAAGACCAAATTTGCATGTGCTGTTTCTTCTGCCTGGGAAGTCCTTCCCCAAGATTTAACCCATTTACCAAGTAATCTGTTAGGCTTTCAGTTTTGAATTGGGTGGAGAGAGGAGAAAAAAAAAAAAAAAAGGCTCTGTATCAGGTTCAGAATGCAGCACAGAGTTATTCTACTTCTTTGGCCAAATGATTCTGTGTATCTCACGCTATTCCATGTTTTTCTGGCAGATAAAGTTTTATGGATAAGAGTATCATAGCACGGACCCTTAGGGATTTACACCTCAGGGCTTTAGGAAAGATTCATCTCTTCTTCTGAAGAAAGCTATTCCCTTTTAAAACAGAAGTGAGCTTACAATTGGGCCCTCATAGAGACAGAATGCTTTAGCGAGAACTCAGGAACCTGAGCTGTCTTTATAATATCCATATAATTCCTACTTTACATGAAATTTATGGCATGTAGCAGAGTGTTCTCTCTCACAGGAGACTGTATTCTCCAGGCCTCTGAAGAATTACCTAAATAGACTTCTGAATGAATTAGACGGAGGATCACTTCTGAACGAATTAGACTGAGGATCACTTGCTTTCTGACCGTGGCTGGACGTCGGTAACTGAAACCACAAAATGTGAAACCACAGATAAGGGGGAACTACTGTATTAGGTAGAAGAATGATGGAGCTGTTTGTGTTTAATAACATTACCATATGGCACATATATAGGTTGACAAAGAGTATGACCAGGCTAGATAAATTGTGCGTAACTCAGCATCATTTCTGTCACTTTTTACCTTCTTTTCTATATCATGCGGTAGAAGCTTGAAAAATGTATTTCCCAAATTCTTTTCTGATATGTTCCCAGAATAGGACCTGACAATGGGTTCAGAAGATGGAATAGAAAGAAAATCTCACTGTCTGGCAAGAGATGTGCACAATGACATCCTTGTCTGTGGCTTTCAGAAGTTCTGAGATTGATCCATTTTGGTTCTGTAGACATATGGGATCATTTTGGCAATTTCCCTGATATTCTTAAGGAATATCTTTTGCCAAAGAATAATTAACATGGGTGCTGATTTATACAATGAGTTGAAGAGTAATTATTGAAATATCAGAAATAGATAAATAGAGAAGTTTTGCTCTATCACCTAAAATAAGAGAAAACTAGAAACATTTTACTCCTGTACATATCTGTGTAGTCAAGGTAAAATCAGAATTTAGCCTAGTCTTTGTAAATATAAAAATATAGTTAACAAATCTATTAGTGAGGCTATAGTACTATAGCCTATAGCCTACTATAGTATAAACTCTAATACTATCATTCAAGGTTAACTATAAACTAATTAAAATCCCATAGATGCACCACAACTGACAAAATAAAATGAGTGATTTGACTCCTGAGTACAGCTGAAGTAAGGAACTTAGGAAATGAATAATTCAAGCATATTTGTGAAGTTTATGATAAATTAAAAAGAATGCTAATTATGGTAATTTTACAAAAAAATCTAAAATCATAGAGTAATAATTTATATTAAATAGTGAAAATATAACACAAACTAATGCAATTGAAGAGCATCTCCCTTTCTGTTGACTTTATATACTTACTGGCATTCTGCATAAAAAAAGAAATTTATACAGCAATTCATATGCATAAATATGCCTGGATCTACATTTATATTCACTATGTAAACTTATCAAGGAATAGAAAATCTCTCATTTATTTTAAGATATTTGGAATCTTTCCCCTCTTTTTGTCAACTTAACACAGGACATTTTAATTTCATTTCTTCTTTTTAATATATGAAATGTATAAAACATAAAAACATGCAGCATGCTAAATTACTTAAATTTACTTAGAAAAATAATTAAATAAAATTGGTTAAAATTTACAAAAATGATGCTATGCAATTTGTATACTGTCTTTTGAACACCTACTGAAACAATGAAAATTGACCACATGTATATTTTTTAAAGATTTTATTTATTTATTTGGCAGAGAGAGACCAAAAGTGGGCAGAGAGGCAAGCGGGGATGTGGGTGGGGAGCATGATCCCTGTTGAGCAGAGAGCCCAATGCAGGACTCCATCCCAGGACCCTGAGATCATGACCTGACCCAAAAGCAGAGACTTAACCTACTGAGCCACACAGATGCCCTAAAATTGACCATATCTTAATGTTGATAATATCATTTTCAAAGCAGGCATGATACTGACATAAATTCTGAATATATAAAATTAAAACTAGAAATAAATAATAAAACTACTGCAAAAGGAGACTCCATTATGCCTAAAGTCTGGCCTCCTTTCTGAGGATAACCTAGTTGGGAAAATGACTCTGGGAAAGTGTTCATTCATGAATTCAGTATAAGTAGACATTCTAAAATTTGCTAGAGGAATTAAAAATTACTAGTGTCTGCTAGGCACAAACCCATAGCTGATTTTATGAAGCAAACAATTACAAAGAAAATCTTTCTTGAATACCAAGGGGAAGCTCTCAGAGACCAATGGAATTCCCGACCTATTCAGGTAGTATTGTTGGTGATGAGACATCGTGAAAGAATGGAAATGTTCTAGTTCCACATGCAAGAATCTTAAAGATCATCACTCCATCCTAACAAGTAAAATGCTGAACAGACTGAAAAATCAACAGTTCTTCTTGCATCCATAAGAGAGGGAAGACACAGGAAAACTGCCGGTCCCATGTAAATACAGGGAGTCTGGGCTCACCAGAGCCAAGATTGATGAACACATTAAGAAGTGCAAAGACAGAATTTTGCACTATGAAAGGGAGCAATGATATCTAAGTATGACAATTTTACAATTGATTTGAATTCAATACAACTCATAATTAAAGGCTGCATTATTTTAGAAAGGACAAAGTGTCTCCAAAGTTTTATTGAAGAATAAACCAAAAGCATTTGATTGTATTTACTGAGGGAACTTGCCCAATTAAATGTTACAGTACATTACAAAAATTTTAAGTGTTTTTACTAGCACGGAATGATGGAAAATATAATGAAGCAGCATGAAAATTTCAGAAAGATTCAATATTTTATAATAAATTAATATATGAGAAAGCATATTTAGTATATAATGGTGTTAACAATATTTAAGTAGTTATTTGTTAAGAAAAAAACAAGAGGGCGCCTGGGTGGCTCAGTGGGTTAAGCCTCTGCCTTTGGCTCAGGTAATGATCCTAGGGTCCTGGGATGGAGCCCTGCATCTAGAGGCTCTGCTCAGCAGGGAGCCTGCTTCCCCCTCCCTCTCTGCCTGCCTTTCTGCCTACTTGTGATCTTTGTCTGTCAAATAAATAAAATCTTAAATATATATATGTATATATGAAAGGTTACCTAATTTTTGCCAAATGTGCAGTCATTTCAGTGGATAAAGGATAATGTCTTCAATCAATAGTGCTAGACTACATGAATACACATACACAAATAAATAAACTACAATCCTGGACCTTGTAAAATGTTGAAAAATCAAAGCAAATTGATTAGAAACTAAAATGTAAAACCTAACTCTGTAAGATTTCCAAAAGACAACATAAGAGAATTTAACTGAATTTAAGATAGGTAAAAAATTTCTCAGATACAACACCAAAGCATGATCTATCAAAGAAAAATGTGATAAATTCAACAATTAAAAATAAGAATTTTTGCTCTTTGACAGATATCATTGTAGGAATGAGACATCAAATCATGGATGAGTGAAAATATTTAGATATCAAAGATATCTAAAAATGTATCCAGCATGTATGAAGAACTCACAATAATAATTATATAACAATCTAATTAAAAAGGTTTACAAAAAATATACACATACAGTTAACTAAAGAAGATATATAGTTGGCACATAAGCACATCTATACATGTTCAATGTTATTAATCACTATGAAAATGCAAATTATATTCATACTGGAAATATTAAATATCATTAAAATGTCCAAATTAAAAAGATTCAGAATACCTAATGATGATGAGTATATGGAGTAAGTGGCACTGTCCTAATTCATACACTGGATGGTAAAAAGCAATGACCAATTTGAAAAACAATGAAAGTTTCTTTTTTTATTACCATAAAATGTATTATTTGTTTCAGGGGTTTGTGATTCATCAGTCTTACACAATTCACAGCACCCACCATAGCACATACCCTCCCCAATTTCCATCACCCAGCTATACCATGCCTCCACAAATCCCTCCTCTCCAGCAACCCTCAGTTTGTGTCCTGAGATTAAGAGTCTCTTATGGTTTGCTTCTCTCCAGTTTCATAGGTATTCTCCTATCACATGACCTCATCTTTTCACTGTTCTTCATTTGTCTATGAGAAATAAAAGCTAATGTACAAAAAAAAAAAAAAAAAAGCTAATGTCCTTACTTGGGTCAGTAAACAAATATTCATAATAGCTTTATTTTAATAGCTCCAAACTGGAAACAACACAACTGTGTACCAATAGTGAATACACATTATAGTATTAAAATAAAATCCTACTCATTAAAAACAAAAAATGAATTAAGTAATGATACATAGATAAACACAGATAAATCTTAAAATAATTATACTTATCTTAAAAAAATTCCATACTGTATGAGTTCTCATACATAAAATTCTAGAAGATAAAAACCTAATCTATACTGGCAGAAAGCAGATTAATTGTTTCCAGTGGATTGATGGGGCAAAAGGGATGGCTGATAGGAAGGATTATATAGGGCCAACAGAAACATTTGGAATTTTTAGACATGTTCATTGTCTTGATTGTGTTGATAGTTTCATAGGACAATACTTAATAAATTTTACACTTTAAATATATATAATTTATCATTATATCTCAATAAAGATTTTCTCATTACTTAGAGTAGTAATTAGTAAGTAGTAATAATGATAAAATAAAGAGTCATCATTACTATAACTGTTATTATCATTAGGTAATATGACAGGTCTTCCTTAAGTAGCATCAATCTAGAAATCGTGAAAAATCAGATTGAGAAATTTGACTTCATAAAATTTAAAACTTTGATTATTCTCATGTTGTTTCCATGGTGAAGGCTCTGTGGATGGAACCCCTCAAGAAAGATTCCCAGGTGATAAAGAAGAAAACTTAGGCCCAGAAGCCATTGCATATTTTCATTATAATAATAAAGACTCTAGGAATGTTTATGTATGAACACACACACACACACACATTCACATACAGGGGTGGTCTGGTGTATATAGACACACGCTCATTTCAAAACTAAAACCAAATTTGAAACTATTCATAAAATTCAATATGGTTAATTTAGTTGATGTGAAAGATAATTTGAAAATAAATAATAAAATATGGAAAAGCCAGGGAAACAGTTTTAAAACATCATGGGAATTGTTCATGAATTTAAATATAAATGACATAAATATTTACATGTGGCTTCAGCTTCAAAATATAGAGCTTGGGCATCATTACTCCCATTCCTTATAAAAAATATAAACAAAACAAAATAATAATCAAAATTTTTCTTAGATTCATCAGAGGTTTGAAGTCACATGGCAAAATCTCACTACATCTTAAAAGACAATAGTGAGAATCACACTGTGAGATCTTACCTGAATCAAAAGTGGCTGGAGCCACAAACTGGGAGTAACACTTCCATGGTAATCTGAAGTCTGAGCATGGACTAGTTTGAGAATAAGAAACTCCTGATCCCAACATCGAGGTTACCCCAACAGTGTCATGAATTTTACTAGCAAGAATCTACCCAGATTCCCATGTTCAATATCTTAAAAAAAACTCCCCTCACATTTCCAGGAAGGGAGGGTCAAAAGTAATCATTTTGAAACAGTCCTGGAACATTTTCCATAAGAAATGGCAATACTCCTAAGGAAACTATTCAATCAGAGCTTTGTCTGAATTGGTGGAAGGACAGTTAGCCAACTCCCAACCCTTCTAGGATTGCTGTTTCACCTATGAGGAAGGAAAAAAAGAAAGCTTAAAAATATTTATCATGGTTCTTTCCATAGTTTGGCTATTGTAGACATTGCTGCTATAAGCATTCCATCAACAGACGAATGGATAAAGAAGATGTGGTATATATACACAATGGAATACTATGCAGCCATCAAAAGAAATGAAATCTTGCCATTTGCGAGGACGTGGATGGAACTAGAGGGTATCATGCTTAGCGAAATAAGTCAATCGGAGAAAGACAACTATCATATGATCTCCCTGATATGAGGGAGAGGAGATGCAACATGGGGGGTTAAGGGGGTAGGAGAAGAGTAAATGAAACAAGATGGGATTGGGAGGGAGACAAACCATAAGTGACTCTTAATCTCACAAAACAAACTGAGGGTTAATGGGGGGAGGGGGGTTGGGGGGGTGGGATTATGGACATTGGGGAGGGTATGTGCTATGGTGAGTGCTGTGAAGTGTGTAAACCTGGCGATTCACAGACCTGTACCCCTGGGGATAAAAAGATATTATATGTTTATGAAAAATAAAAAAAAAATATTTATCATGGTTTCTAATTCAACACGTAAGGAATGTAAAGTCATTGCTCCCATTCACACAAGGATAAAAGATGAAAAAACTGAAAACCAACTCTTCTTAGATCCATTAGGGAACTGAAATCACAGTGCAAACCACTACTTCCCAGACTGGAGAGACAGATAGGCAGATACAGGGAATGACAATTTACTAGAGCAGAATCTCATGGAAACCATTATAGGGTAAGAATGCCTATTCTGTAATTGATGAAAATTCGAGGTTCAGTGTGGACATGTTTGAGAGGTATAAATTCTAGGGGTCACCCAATTTTGGGAAGGGGGTCTCTCATACTGTGTGAGTTTTATGCCTTACCATGTTCTTACTGTGAAAATCAGAGAAAAATTCCCAAATCCAAAATTTGGGAAATGAAATTCTTATCTCTAATATAAGAAAAGGCAAAGTAGCCATTTTGAAATAAACCTAGAGCATTTTTTGCTTCTTCTAAACAAAGTCTGTCCTCAAGAGAAACGATTTTATCAAAGCCTAACCCAAATGGAGTTTATACTAGAGCCTAACCAATCTGGAGGAAAGGGAATAACTGTCTCACCTAAGGTGGTCAGGGTGAGGCTGAGAAGTACTTCTAAATGTCACAGCCCAGGGTCAGAGCCTCACTAAAAGACTAGGACCTAAATAGGATTATAGTATGCTTTCCCTCCCAACACCTTACAATCACCTCAGTAAGACTCCTGTAAAAGGGAATGCAACTGAAAGAAAAGCACATTCCATACTTTATTTAAGAAGAGATCTCTAGGGAAACCCAAATATAAGAGGGGACACAAAAATTATGGCATATGACATCTACACGTACAGGAAATAGTAAATACAGCTAACCCCTAGCCAGATAAACACAGTAAAGGCCTATGTACTTCAGTTCCTTTTACTTAGCACATCATCTATAGCACTTCCAGGTTTCAACATAAATTGACAAGGCACACTAAAAGACAAAGAAAATATTTTGAAGAGACAGAGCAAGCATCAGAACCAGATACAGATATGACTGAGATGTTGGAATTATCAGAACAAAATTCACAATAACTAGGATTAATATCGAATGGCTCTAATGGAAAAAGTGAACACTGTAAGAACAGATGTGTAATATAAGCTGAGAAGAGATGCTAAGAAAAAAATCAAAAAGAAATGCTTTAAGTAAAAAATACTACAGCAGAAATGAAGAATTGTAATCATTATTTCAGTTATTTAACTCACAGATTTTATTTAAAGTATTTTGTATAAAAGTTTGCAAATGTCTGAGAATTTAATTTTCTATATATCACTTTTATATTGGAGTAATATCAAAATTTAAAGTTATAAGGATTTCGATTTTATTTTGCATACAATTCTTAAGGGTTAACATTCTCTTCGTACATATCTATGTATTTGTTCTATGTCAAGTGTTAATAGTTTGGCTTGGCTTTAATTTTGAATCAAAGCCTTATCTGGCTCTGTGACTACAAGGAAAAGGTTTCCATGCCAAAGTTGTGATTAACTTTATAGATGCAGGAGAATTATGGAAATGCATCATGCAAAATGCCTACTTGCCAAAATTATTCCATGACCTTGTGCTTAGGCTGAGTTTTAAATAATTCAGTGATGTATTGAATGAATAAATTTGTAGTGCTTGTTACTCTAAACAGTCATGCATTCACTTTTCTTTGCCATTTTTAATAAAGCCTAGTTTTCTAATATTCATGAAATATTGCATTTCAATTAAATTACATAGGTTTTGAGAAAATAGTTTGCCCTAAGCTGTTTAGTGTTGACACCAACTGTCATTTGCTTTTTCTTTGGTATAATGCCAAAGGAGGTTTGCGTACAACTAATGCAAAGCACTGTCACTCTTTAATGGGATACTTTTTGATCATGTATAACATAACACTGTCTGAAGAATAGAATAATAAACTCGGACAATAGTTTGTTTATGAGGGATATGATATATCAAAATATGCCGACTTCAAAATAAACTTTTGTTACTTTAATGGAAATTATATCTGTATAGTGTTCTAACACTAATAAATTCCAAGCATATGCATGCAACCCGTTATATTTTCTCAAACTTGTCCCTTGTTTCTCACACACGTTACCTATCTTCACGGTACACACACAAAAAATGGACAAAGAGAACAAGTAGATTTTGTCATTACTACATTAATTTAGCTTTTTAAAACTAGAAATTCTCATTCAGCTTTTACCTTTTACTAACTTATTGAATTTGCCCTATATTTCATGACATTAATTCCTTAAATAATTCCAATGTTCTCTGGCTATTTTCTACTGAATTAGGGCATTAGTTCTGATGAACAGAAGAATATTCTATAACTAGAAATGGCAGCAGTATTCATTCTAGTTATGAGGTCTGGCACTTTGAACATATTCTCTGATATTTAATTATAATACATATACTTAATTAACCGGTTTTATTTTGATAGTCACATAGTTTTAGTCAATTTTCGGCATTATGAAACAGTAATTGTCATCCTTTTAAATAAAAACAATACAAAATTGAAATATATAATTCTTTACATGTGGAATAGCATGAAATAATAGTATCTACATATTAACAAGTGTTTTTTAGTTGTCTTTTACAATATTTTCATATGTTCTATATTATTGGGTTCTATATATATTGGGTTCATATATATATGTATATATATATCTATATATGTTCATATGTTCTATATATATTGGGTTGATAGTTTTGGATCATTTCACATTAAAATTATTGCCATTTTTTGTAACAAAACGTTGCTTTCAGGTACCTCATTCACCTGAGGTCTCTTCTGTGAAGGCAGGTGGTTTCAGGCAGCTGGGATTTGATACCACAAAAGAATTTTAAATATACTCCATTGCAGAGGGTTTAGAAAAAGACACAGTCAGACTCTGCCATAGGAATTTAGGAAAGCATTTCATTTTTATGAAAAGTAAGGACAAATAACCCTATTCACATATTCTTTTTAATTCACTTTATCTGCATTGTGTAGTCCATGAAAAATAGAGCAACTTCAGGTACACTACTGCTCATTTTCTTTTATGTAGATGTTTAATAGATTAAGATACAATAATATATCCAAATGTAGTGCAAAATAATATCTATAAAATGTTTAAAAATTCTTTTCAGGGAGGATTTTAAAGATTATCTTATTAATTTAGACAGCTATTTCCTCACCTTCTATGCAAAAAGATTCATCTCGAGCCATATAAAAAGACAGACTTCTAAGGTGGTGCTGGGATTTTTCTCCTCTGGTGTATATGCTTTGCATAATTTCCTCCTCTTGAGTATGAGGACAATATGTGAATATAATGGCATAGAAGCACCTTGATTATTAGCTTTTATGACAAAAATGGTGGTATAGTCATCCCGATGATTATGTCACAAAGACTGTCCATCATACCAGACAGGGAAGAGATTCTATGTTCAAAGAAGTAAGCTGTCATGTTGTGAGAGATTCAGGCAACTAGGTCTAGGAACTAAGAGTGACCCTTTGCAGTCAGACAAAAGAAAAAAAAAATGGAGACTTTGTTCTGATAACTGTAAGGAAATTACTTTTGCCAACAACTAAATGAGCTTAAGGAACACAAACAGTAGATGAGATCACAGCCCCAGCCCACACTGTATGTGATACATGTCTGATAAGACTTGAGTAGAATACCCAGCTAACCCATGTCCTATATCCCTACCTTCAGAAACAGTGAAAAAAATGTATTAAATGTTGAGCTTGTAGTGATTTGTTATTCTGAGATATAAAATTAGTATAGCATATAAGGGTTTTAAATTTGAGTAGATAAAATTATAAGTATCTTTGAAAGTATTTTTAATTTATATAACACTTATGTTCCTTTTAATGTGTTAAAAACTACAAATCTCAATTCAAGATAATATACATTAGAAAATACTATAGCCTAGCATATTTATCTACATATATGCATATATATGCTTATACGAGTATATCTGTGTGTGTGTGTGTGTGTGTGTGTGTGTATGCATGCTTACACTCATTCGCATATACATATATACACATGTCAAAAATATATATCCCTAAATGATATTGGGAAATATATAGCCCTAAATAAAGTTAAAGTTTAAAACTGAATAATATATTTCTTGCCCACAAGTAGGGAAGAATAAAAAAAAAAAGAAATGATAGTGTACATGCATACATTACCATCTTCTAATGCAGAAAATTAATGTTGCTGATTATATATCTTTAAATTTCCACCATAATAAAATAAATAAATGAGATATTTAACTGAATACAATATAATTATGTCTTATAACAATGTAATTTTTAACTTAAATTTTAACATAATTTTAATTAATTTTATTATAATACATTCTAAAATATAAATTCACTTAAATATAAATTATATCAATTTGGATCCTTTCTAAACATTTTAATGTATGAAAACAAGTATGTAAAATCTATTTTTAGTGTTCCTATTTTGTACAGAGATTTTTATTCCTTTTTAAAGTAACTCTTTTATGTTTTTAATATAAGCAGATGAGTTTTAATGTAAAGAAATCCATTGAAATATAAAGGTCTTTTCACATGTATATACATATTTTTCTAAGTCTCCAAATCATGAGATAAGATGTGGGAGAAGAAAATAGATGAGTTACAATTAGTGTCTCTCTTATGATAAGAACTATATTTTGAAGAGAAGACAAAACATCAACCATTGAAGCAAAAACTAAAGGTGTCTATACACTGGCTTTTTTTCCAAGTAAAGACTTTAAATGTTAATTGCAAAACTCAACAGCCAAACAATTTTCAGTGTTATGTACCTCAGTTATTACATTCTTTCCTTTTCATTGGCCTTTAAACCGTGTATGAAGACTAGCGAAGATGGTTCATTCCATTATCATAGGAGAATAAAAATATTTTGATAAAATGTATTACATTAGCTTAATTAAGCCATAAGAACATGCCTTATTCAATGCAATATTGTATCTCCAATAATAATTTTAGAGCTATCACATATGCTGAATTTCTAAATGCATTTCTATTAAAATGTTTTATATGTATGGCCAATATCCCTGATTCTTATATTCTCACTTAAAAATCATATTTACTCTCTCCCATTAGTGTTAGGTTAATTTATATTATTCTTCTGACAGGAGCTCATGAAAACTAACATATTGCTTATTTCACATTTGAAAGTTATAAGGAGAGAATGAAAACTTAGTTCCAGTTTGTGACTTCTGAAATTTGCATCACCAGCTAGTATTAGGTGAATTTGTTCAAACTACAGTTTTGGATATATTCTTTAAATGGGCTAAAATTAAAGGATCTGAAATGTTAATTTTAAGCTTAGATTGGCTATTCTTAATGGAAACATTTCTTACTAGGAGAGATTCTGGTAGAAATTATCCCCATAATAAGACACACTTTTGACAATAAGATATATATATATAAGATATAAAATAAAGTAAAAGAAACTAAGTTTTCAGACTATATAGAAAAAGTAAAATTTTATTTAAAATGAGTCCAATTTACAAGCCCTACTTCTCAGTCTAATTTTTGATTTCTGAAGCTACCAAACTAGTAGTTCTGAAACTACAAAACTCTGTATGCAATTACATTACAGCTATTAGCATTATTATGTATATGCAATACAAATTATAATATTTAATTTAACTTTATATTTTATGGGTACTTCTAATTTTGATTGGTATATTTGTATAGATGATAAATTATACTTCATTCTCTGTAAATTTGAAATTCAATGCCTAATGATTACTCTTGGGAAACTCACTGATATAATAATCATCAAATTTGTATATGCAATGAATTAGACACTGGGAGAAACTAAATTTTTTTATCCAATGTTAATGCTGTTCCAATACCATGTTCCAAATCTGTTATGTATTTTGTTATTGTCAGTGTATTTCAGTTGATAAAATGAGTACTAACATTCTATAATGTTCAACTTATGGAGACTTTAATATAAAGGATCCATCATCTGGAATTTCCAAAGCCTTCATGTTCATTTCATAGTTCATAGTTAAAGTTAACTTCTCAAACAATATTTTGGGAAATATTTCATAACAAGTCCAATTCTTTAGTTTCCTGAATCTGTACAACTCTTATTTCTTAATATTTTAAATTTCCCTGAGCACAATATATTTCATTGACTCACATTTATATACACTCATTGTACAAATCAATATTTTTTCTTAATAATCCATACTATTTTTTCTACATTGTCTGTGGTCAAGAAAAAACTTCAATCAGCATATACAAGAGCTGTTTATTTTTTTAAAGATTTTATTTATTTATTTGACAGGAAGCCTGATGTGAGACACAATCCCATGACCCTGAGATCATGACCTCAGCTGAAAGCAGATGCTTAACCTACTGAGCCATCCAGGCACCCCTATAAGAGATGTTTAAATGGAATTATAAAATGTCTGGGAGTAGTCAGTGTACCTTCTTTAAAATTTATTTTCATAAAAATATAATTAAATGTAAGCACATTTGATCTCCTACAGAATGTAGACATCAATAATGATAATAATGTAAGCTGCAGGTCTCAGTAGCTGGATAAATTATAGCTGTAGAATGTTTTCTTTTTTCATAATAAAGACATTTTATATTAGCATATATAAGGGATAAAACCAGAACTTCACAAAGTACAGACAACTATATAATGATAAAGAAGAAAAACATGTTGGGGCGCCTGGGTTAAGGCCTCTACCTTTGGCTCAGGTCATGGTCCCAGGGTCCTGGGATCAAGCCCCGCATTGGGCTCTCTGCTCAGCGGGGAGCCTGCTTCCTCCTCTCTCTCTCTCTCTGCTTGCCTCTCTGCCTACTTGTGATCTCTGTCAAATAAATAAATAAAATCTTTAAAAAAAGAAAAAATGTTCCCATCACTTGAAAAAATTTTGTCTTTTCCATTAATGGAAAAAATTTATGATTGAAACATATAATGCTACATTTTCCTGTGGTGTACAATAGTACTGTTTTAGTGTTAACTATTTATTAATAAAAATTAAAGTAATTATTAAGTAGTAATTCTAGAATGTGATTGCAAAAAATGACATGCCCCAAGGTAAAGGCTGGTAGATATATGGAAATGTAACTCCTTCCCAAATTAGCCTCTTTAGCTTATATTCATATTTTCGTATTTTGCTTTGTGTTTACATTCTTCTAAAGCTAGACTGTTACCTATAATGTCAAACCTAAAATGATGACAGCAGAAGCTTGAAAACTACATATTAAAATAAAACCACAGCAAGACACCAAGTAAGAGCACAATGGAGAAACTAAAGGACAGCAATGACAATCCCTCAGTTCGTATCCTTTCCCAAAATATGTGAATCTCTCCTTCTTTGATTCATTCCACCTTAAATTAATTTATCTGAAACTTGAATAAAGGAAAATATTTATCTCTGATAAATGAGGAAAAAATTGGGAGCTATCCAAATGTGTCTAATATTCTTACTTATTTATATTCTGATTGTTTATAGTATTATTTTTAATCCCAACACTTCATTCTAATATTTATAACAGTCCATTGATTTTCAATTGATTTACTGGCTGCATAAGACTCACGGTGTTTTATGTGAAAGCATCCAAGAAATGTACTGCTGAAGTGGCCTCAGGGTTGGCTTAAGTGAAATCTGGCTAAAAGTCAGTATTTTAATGAATTAGTTTTCAGTTCCCTTTATATTTAATTTTCAGAGGAAGTTGTAAAGTCAGAGAGCTCTAGATGCCCAATATTTTCTACTTAATCTGGGAGAAAATAATTGTATGAATTTGGAATTCCATAATTAAAAGGAATTCAACCTGAAACCGACGGTATTTTATAACAAGACTTCAGGATATGAGGTTAATATACACAAGTCAATTGCTTTTTCATATACCAGCAATGAACAAGTAGAATCTGAAAGTAAAAACACAATATCATTTACATTAGTACCACCAAAAATGAAATACTTGTTTTTAAATCTAACAAAATAAGTATAAGATCTACATAAACTACAAAATTTTGTTAAAATAAATCATAAGTAAGTAAATGCAGAGATAACCCATGTTCATACGTAGGAAGACTCAATACTGTTAAACTGTGAGTTCTTCTAAACTTGATCTTGATCAATGCAATCCTAATCAAAATCTTGGCAAGTTATTTTGTGGGTATTGACAAATTGACTTTAAAATTTATATGGAGAGGCAAAAGATCCAGAACTAAAAAAGCTAACACAATACTGAAGGAGAAGATAAAGCTGAGGAGTGACACTACCAGACTTCAAGACTTATTATAAGCTATACTAATCAAGACATTGTGGTATAGATAAAAGAATAGATAGATCAATAGAACAGAACAGAGGGCCCAGAAGCACATTTTCATTAATATAGTCAACAGATCTTTGACAAAGAAGCGAAGAGATCATCTTTTCAAATATGGTGCTGGACCAACTGGGCATTCACAGACCAAAAAAAAAAAAAAAAAAAAAAATTCTAGACACAGAGTTTATATTCTTCACAAATGTTAACTCAAAATGGGCCACAGACTTAAATGTAAAATACAGAACTCCTAGAAGATAACAAGAGAAAACCTAGATGACCTTGGGTATGGCAATGACTTTTAGATATAATGCCAACAGTGTGTTCTATTAAAAAAAATTGATAAACTTGACTTCATTAAAATGAAAATGAATAATGTCTGCTGTAAAAGCTACTCATGCTGTTAACAGCATGAGAAAGCAAAACACACAGTGGGAGAAAATATTTCCAAAGACACACCTGATAAAGATCCATAATCTGAAATTTACAAAGAACTTCTAAAACTCAGCAGGAAAAAAATTAAAATAAAATAAATAAAAGAAAAGAAAAAACTGAAAATGGCTGAAGACCTGAACAGACACTTTATCAAAAAAGAAATATAGATGGCAAATAAACATATGAAAAGATGTTCCAACTCACATGTCATCAGCAAAATGCAAACTGAAGCCACAACATCATATATTACACACCTATTAGAATGGCCATAATTTGGAACACTGATCACACTAAATGCTGGAGAGGATGTGGGACTATAGAAACTCTCATACACTGCTGCTAAAAATGCAAAATGGATGGCATGGCTATTGTGGAAGATAGTTTGGCATTTTTTTACAAAACTAACATACCCTTACTGTATGATCCAGGAATTGCATTCCTTGGTGGTTACATAAATGAGTTCAAAATTGACGTCCACAAAAAAAAAAAAAAAGAAAAAAAAGAAACAATAGCTAATGGATATTTATTTATAGCAGCTTTACTCATAATTACCAAAACTTGAAAGCAATGAAGATGTTCTTCAGTGGTGAATGGATCGATAAAGTGTAGTATATGTAGATGCTGAAGTATTATTCAGCACTAAAAAAAAAAAAATCCCACAAAAAAACCAAAAAACAAAACAAAACAAACAAACAAAAAAACTATCAAGCCATGAAAAGACATGAAGGAAACTTAAATCCATATTACCAAATAAAATAAGTCAATCTGAAATTACCATATTCTCTTGATTCCAACTATGTGACATACCAGAAAAAGGAAAACTATGGGAGCCATAAGAAGGTCGTGGTTTCCAGGACTGGGGATAAAGGAGGAATAGGATGGGGGCATGGAGGATTTTAATGTCAGTGAAAATACTAGGCATCATAATATAATGGTGGAAATATTTCATTTTATTTTTTGTCCAAATTCATAGAATGTATAACCTAGAGAATGAACCTAATGAAAATTGTGGATTTCAGGTGATTATGTTAAGTCAACATACATTTATCAATTATAACAAATGTACTACCCTGGTGGGAGATGTTGATTGTGTGGGTAGTTATGCATGTGTTGGGACAGGAGATACATTGGAAATCTCTATGTCTTCTGCTTAATTTTGCTGTGAATGTAAAACTGCTCTTAAAAACAGTCTTTTTTTTTTTTCAAAGAAAAAGGGAAATAGGTAGTCACCGTGCTTAACCCTATTCTTGAAATAGAGAATTGTTTTAGATAAAGCAGTATATTTCAATATAAACATATGATTATTTGATGAAATAGATTAAATTTTCTGTTCCCTAGAAAGGGCTATTCAGGCTTATTTAATTTGGGGCCAGATTATAAAATCGTCTTGTGCACATCAAGAAACACAGAAAATAACATGAACATACTCTTGACACATATAAGCATATAATTACTCTTACCAGGTGAATTCAATAATCACATTCACAAACTGCAGATGATTAACATGCTGAAAGCTTATTACTGTTTATGGGCTAACCATCAAAGGAAAACCTTGGCAAATGAGCTTATTTGTGTTTCTTTAACATCTGTTGCTAAATATACCTACTTGTTTGAAACGTAGCTTTTTTCACTTGTTATGTGGACTAGTGATGTCCCAAAGAGATTAGGAATATAAAATATTACAACTAATACTCAAATTTGGTATTCATTTTATTTCATAGAAATTACTATGTCTTTTACAGACTGAAGGATGGTACTTTACACAGATATAGATTGTGAGACAAATATTTTTGAGTATTTAATGTCCTATTTTAAAAATAGTAATCAAGTTTTTATCCTGGAAAATTATGCTATGTGCAGAATTTTGGAAGTACAATTTTGATTCACCTATCATGCTAAATCTAATATTATATACAGCGATACCAAACAATAATTAAGTGACATTGGTTGATGAAATTATTTTAAAACCACGTAAGAATTTGCAGAATCCTGTCCATGAATATTTTACAATCAATAATGGGTGATCCTTTGTACCTTCCTGCAATTTACCCTGCATTTGACTTTTAAATTTTCAGGTCTTAAAATAAAAGCTATTTACTTTTAAATATCTAGGACATAATCATACTGGAAGGCAATTTACATTATGCCATAATTTTCTTTCTTTAAATATTATTAGATGACATGGGGCTAAACTAGAAAGGCAAAATGTGGACCAACTTAACATTTAATTTGCAAGTGAGAAATTTAACTTAAAGTAACAAATAAAAGCCTCTAAAAAGATTTGCCTAAATGAGTTTGCATTTCTAATCTGTCCAAGGAACACTTTCCTTTCATAAAACAAAGATTAGGTAATATAAACTGTACTACAAAGGCTAAATGACTTTATGACTAGCTTAATGCTCTAGCCTATCTTTATTGTAGGCAGCCTCATGTATTTTTCTTCATGTTAAAAATACTAAACATTACTTAGTTTTCCAGATTTAAAAGTACCTAGCTAAGCTTATATTCCTTCTCAGGTAAGTTAACTTCATGGAGTTAATGGCTAAAGAAATCAACAGTTTGGGAATGCTAAAATTTAATCTATTGCATTGTAATTTTGGAAAACAATACTTTCCAAACTGAACTCAGAAGCAAGAATACTCAGAACTCAATTTAACTTAAAATACACTTTTTCAAGATATCACGTATATAATTTGTATTGATGCCTTTTAAAGCTGGTTGTATTATAAGCCATCAATTTTATGGCATAGAAATTAATGAAAATGACAAGAAAGAAAAGTCCTACAAATACTATTTTATAATTAAATTAAACCTATAAAATAAACTCCCTCTCCATTTAAAAATTAAAATTCTAATATTTATGAAGAAAAAGAAGTCAGTTTCAATATTTACCCTTGTGAAAAAAATACATGAAATTTGATGTTAGATATAAGCTTTACATGATATTTTTATTGTATAAGTTAATTAATAATAAATTAGTTACTTAAAATAAAATGCAGTTTATCTATGCAGAAGTGGGTTTCTTTAACTCTGAGGAGCTAAAGTTTAAAAGGCCATTGTTCAAAATTCATTATCTAATCACAATATTTGAGCATCCATTGCATCTCCCTAAAATCATTAAGGCTACTGTATTATATATTTTCCAAATAACATGTGGTTATCCTTGATGCACTTTTAAAATTTATCATATTAGGGGCACCTGGGTGGCTCAGTGGGTTAAAGCCTCTGCCTTCAGCTCAGGTCCTGATCCCAGGGTCCTGGGTCGAGCCCCACATCAGGCTCTCTGCTCAGCAGGGAGCCTGCTTCCTCCTCTCTCTCTGCCTGCTTCTCTGCCTACTTGTGATCTCTGTCTGTCAAATAAATAAATAAAATCTTAAAAAAATAAATAAAACTTATATTAATTAAATTAAATTAAATTTTATTGTACTAAATGATCTCTATAATTTTTCTACTCTAACCAAGTCTGATGACATCAGGGACTTCTTTTCCAGCTCTGCATCTATCACTAAAGTACCATGCAATAACTACCACAGATTTTGAACAGAGGTATTGGATGGCAATTTTTGAATATAATTCTGGTTTTGATTGATTATGAATATCTCTATTTATAAATCATATTAATAGACTTTATGATCACATATATCTAAAGAGAAACCAGAACCATTTTCAGCTATTTTTAGTTTAATTGAATCAGATTCTATTGCCAAACAATTCAAAGGCTGTTATAAATCTCTTTACTGGTTTAAAATGACTTACTGGTTTAAAATGACTTCTCTTTATATGAAGCTCTAACGCCATTAGGATTGAGTGAAAATATATAATAACTATAAATAACTATTGAGGAAAGATGAAAACTACCAAATTAGTTAAGATCCTGAAAGAGCCTTTGACAGACAAATATTAGAGGGCCCTGAATTCAGATTCTTTGCTCTCAGCTCCCCTCACTACACTGCTTAGAAACTTACCCTGCAAAACTCCACTTAAAAAAGAAGTCTCAGGGCTGCCTGGGTGGCTCAGTGGGTTAAGCCTCTGCCTTCAGCTCGGGTCATGATCTCAGGGTCCTGGGATCGAGTCCCATGTCGGGCTCTCTGCTAGGCAGGGAGCCTGCTTCCTCCTCCTCTCTCTCTCTCTCTCTCTCTACTTGTGATCTCTTTCTGTCAAATAAATAAAAAATATTAAAAAAAAAAAAGAAGTCTCTTCTGGATAATATTTCCTCTGAACACCACTGCCCAGGCCTGCCCCAGAGCTGATCACTCTCTTGTTCATCCACTTTATCTAGCTTATAGCTCTGTTACCCTCTTATAGAGGTTATTACAAACGATTCTAACTTTTCAAGCGTATCTGCCTCCTATATTACACACTGTTGTATTAAGGATAGGAATCGTGTTTTATTCAATCTCTCTATCCTTGGCAAATCTCTCATTTTGCTAAGTAAAGACTTTAGATTAATTTCATGATGCAAAACATGAATATTATTACTGTTTTATTTTTCAGCATGCTTTTGAATTTCATGATTTCTGGTAATGGTGGTAACATCTTACAATTCAGTCATAAATAGTGAAATGTAGTATGCTTTGACATTATACTCATGTCCTTATTTGACAATAGCGAGAACCGTATTCAAGAATTTTAATTTAATTTTTAATTTCCACATCTAACAGTAAACAATTAAATGGATGACCCTTTTTCTAGTAGAGTAATGTAATGAAGAACCCAATGTTGACTCACAAGTAGCTTTCATGACAGGGCCTGGGGTGATAAGGTTCAATCTCATCCCACTATTTCTCAGATACTAACTCATTTCATATTTACCAAGTACATGTTCAGCCTAAAAAAATTTTTTTAAAAATTAAAAAAATTAAAAAATAAGGCTTTGTCAATTGAAGGCTAGCAAATAATGAAAAAAGGAGAAAGAAACAAAGGAATAATATATAGCAAATAAAAGAATGTCTTTTAATTATACTAGATGACAGGACACTAAACATGCTTTTATCAACAGACTTTTCCCCATTACATATTAAAGTTGACAACTTTATTTCATTATACATGACAACTTACTTGCCAGGTTTTATTACTCAGGCCATACGCTCAGGTTTCTGTCCAAGATCTGCTCAAATATCCTTTAAATGACAGTGCTTCCACAGAAAACCCTTTTTAGGTTAAAATTAAAAGATTGCAACAATTTTGCTTATGCTCTCTGATGGTATTTGTTAGTCCTTTTGATCTATATAATAATTAAATTTTCTTGAAACTTTTCCTAATTTTATTTTTAATGGCATATTTAGCTTAATTGTATAAATGGATTTGTTTATAATATTCATATATAAATGTATAAATGGATTAATGTAACTGTCCTTTAGAACAACATACTACTTAAAATATAACTTATGAAAAATTATACTAGTTACCAAGCATGCTTAGCCTTAAGAAAAACATATACTGGCAATAGGCCTCTGGGGGAGAGGACGATATACATCTTTGAAGCTGAGCAGGTGGGGACGCCCAGCCCACTCAGGGCAGAATGCTGCCTGCTTCATTTTTCTGTTATCTCCCCTTCCCCAAAGAACATCAGCAGTTAGTCAGACAATCCTTTCATTTGGGCTTGCTCACTATAGGTCATGTACTATATGACCAGACATGTTTTGCCTTTCTTCTTACATATGTACAAAATTCATGGTCAATGTGTAATCTACTCCGGCTTTGTTGATTGTTGCTTACCTTCTAATAAATAGGAGACCGAGGAGTTGTTTGGGACAACAGTCATTTCTACCGTCACCCCTTGCTCTGATTCTCTTACAGATGACTTGTTTGTGCCTCATTCTTTTCCCGTGCACTGTCAGGAGGTGACAGATTAATTTTATAACATTTATAGCATTTATTTATGATGTATTTACTGTCATTCTTTATTTTTTTAATTTTATTTATTTACTTGAGAGAAAGAGAAAGCAGGGGGAGAGGCAGAGGGAGAGGGATAAGCAGACTCCCTACTAAGTGTAAAGCCCATTCTGGGACTGGAACAATCCCAAGATCATGACCAGAGCCAAAATCAAGAGTTGGTCATTCAACTGACTAAGCCACCCATGTACCCCTATTAATAACAATTCTTGTTTTGAAAGTGAATTTCATCATTTTCTCATTCTTTTACATCACCATTCAATTCAATAGTAGGTTATTATCTATTCATGTTTAATTTCTATTAGAGATATATATCCGGTAATATAAGAAAATATTTGTAATCATTTAGAATATCCCTTTGGCTTTTTAATGATTTGAAAAATTGTTAAGTAGCTTGCTTTTATATTTTTTCTCAAAAGCTGGTTTTTAATGCAGTGAGATAACTTTTTTAATGTAATTGCTTATAGTTTGATTAACTTCTAAAATGAATAAAGGAAAGTCTACATCAACTTTTTATTCATGACATTATTCAATATGTTGACTGCCATTCACTGATAATGTCACAAATAACTCTGTTACCTACCACTGGCTTCCATTCAGGCTGCTTTTACTTATTCTCACATTCAGCAATCACTTATTATATAATTCAGTGGAGAGTAACCAACACATTTGAAAGCTTTCCCTTTCGCCCCACCTCTTGACTGACAGAATTCCTGGTTTCTATTAGAAGTGGACTCATTTGTATGTAAAATATTCTGTAACATCCAATTGCTTGCATAAAAATTTAAAACAAACAACAATCAATGCAATTTTGTCATAGTTTCAACTGACAAGTGCTGGATGTTGAACACATTGAGGAAATCCTCAGAGGACTTTTTTGAGTGTGACTATTTTAAAAGTATTTAGAAATATGTATCTTCAACCAAAAGGAAAAAACACCCAAAGAAATAGTTTAAAAGAGGAAATATCAATAAGTGGCATCCTGGATTATTTGATTTTTGAGGCTTGAAGGTAAACATAATTCAAGTGACAGACAGATGAGTTTATGCCCCCAGCTATACCTCAGCACACTGAGCAGCATATTTCTGAACACGGCAGCAAAAGGTTAGATGCCTACCAGTTATACAGTTAAATAACACAATCTATATTCACAGCTTCCAGATAGGACAGTTAGATCACAGAAACCATTCACTTTCTAGTATGTTAATGTTTTGTTTGTACAGCCTTCTTCCATTGTTACAATTTAGGAAATATGCTTCTTGCTTTATTCTAGCCAACAGGTAGCTCATTGGTGATAGCTGCAACCTATGCCATCTTACTAAAGCAACAGAAGGCGAAGCTGAACTATTAAAATAATGTGTGTTTTCACAATTTTTGTAGGATTGCAAAAGTAGCTAAAGATCGTTACTTGCAGCTCCTCTTGATAACATTATATTAACTGAGAAGGTTAGAATTGGACCCTCAATAGCAGTAAGGTAATACAGCCTTTAAAGTTCAGAAATGTAATGACCGACTATGAGAATAAAATGAAATTTTCTATAGCCTTGGAAGAACACAGTCAATAAAGTAGTACAATTATATATGTGGAATGTGTTCAAATGCAGGATTTATTACACAGTTATCCATTTGGACAGTCTTCAAAAATCTGGTGATACACTGGGGGAAGTAGCAATGACTGAGTTTAATAACTAATTAATTGAACTGCAGAAACTTACTAAGGCTTAACTTTTGATGTAATTCTCAAATGGATTGTGAAGTAACACAAAAGAAAAACTGGATACACTATAGAAAAATTAAAAAAAAATCAGAATGCTTTAGGCATTTCATTTGGTGACTTCTTAAAAATAAATTACTTGCCTGATTTCAGATTATTGAACTGGTTATTTTCATGTCAACTTAACCCCAAACCCCTCTCTATAAGTGCATGCATACATACATGTGTGTGCCACATGATGAAGATATAACTGATAAGTCATCACAGCCTTTAAGTAGTTTTAATACTCTGAAGAACGAACTAAAAATGAGTTTGCCATCTGTTGAAGTAGAAAGGAATAATTAATTATCAGTGATCCATTACCGGATAGGTGTCTATAAATTGCCTGATCACTATGTTGCCCAGAAATATTTGTGGGATTGCTTTCAATGTGTTGTTTGTTTTGGAAGCCCTCCAATCACCATGATCATCATGGAAAAAAGTTCAGGATGTATAATTCTATCAATTTCTACAGATGAGGTTGAGCTAGGTTTTCAAGTGGTAATTCCTTCATGCTTGGGTATCAGATCACAATTTATGAACAGCATATTTTATTTTCAAACCTGGAAATCTCTACTTAGTCAAAAGATCTTAATGTGAAAAAATATGAAAAATAGAAAAGAAAACACGCAATTCTGTTTTTAAATAGTTTTGGTAGGATATCCTTCTTACCAATGAAGTTTGTCTCCCAGGCACAGGTTAATTAGAAATAAGCTTGCCATTTGTTTTTCACCTTATATTTTTAATAATTTTAAGATGATAGAAAATATGTAGATACAGTGTTCAAGCAATGAGCTAGTTTTGAAGCAATGTTAGTAAATAAGACAGCAAGTAAAGTTAGAGGAAAGAAATTATAGTGGTGATATGTAACTTCTCAACTTACATATAAATTTCTAATTTAGTTATATGTAGATATCTATAAGATTATTATTTAAAGTAAAACTGTGGATAAACAAATCATCATCTCCATAAAATATTTTAGTGAAATTAATGAATATAATACAATTAATTGGTTGCTTCTAAGTGCACTGGAGGACTTGGAGAAAGAAGAACATGAGTTCAGTGCTTCAAACTTCAAGATTAAAGGCTTGAGTAAGAAACAGAAAGTTTCTGTAATTATGCTAACAAGTCATTATTTCCTGGATCCACAGGGCTGCTATTTCTGAAACACACACCCAGAGTCTAAACTTGTGAGTGGCTGAATTACAAAAGAAATGAAACTTATAACTTTGCAGGGTCTATTTTTTAAAAGATTTATTAGGAAATAATGGAACCCTAGGAATTGGCACATGGTCAGAATCTCATCAAGCTGGAGACATTGAGCTCCCAAATTCCTTCCTATTTTCCTTGCCAGGAAAGCCAACCTTTCTTCCCTTCCTTAAGGAATGTAGTTTCTCCTTGTCTCAAAAATCTTAATTGCCTTCTCTGAAGTAGTTGTTTGGTAAGAGGCTTCTGATCATTTTCAAAACCCATTCCTATAGCTTCTTACTGCCTCCAGACACATAGTCAGACTCAAGTTCCAGCATGTTCCAGAGGGAAAGGTTAAAAGTGTGATTCATAAGGATGAGCTATATACACCAAAACCCAGCAATATTATGTCAAATCACATCAATAGAAATGTGGAGTAAATATTTGGGAATGTATCCTAAGAGTTTTTTGTGAGAATGAAAGACAATATTGTATTATGCTGTAATCATTGATATGGATACACTAGAGGATTGAGACATTCACATATTAGATTTACCATGAAACACCCCCAAACTATGTCCCTAGAAAAGGTCTAGAGACCAATGCCTTATGAAGGTTTTGGTACATATGTTTCTATGGAGAGTCCCAACATTCTCAACACTCTGTTATTGACCTTTGTATGTAGGCCAGAAATTATAGTGTGAAATTATGCCATTGAAGGACTTGATTCCGTGAATTCGATTTAGACAATGGGGCCCTGGGTGGTAAGGACCAAGAAGCAGTACTTAATTATTAAAAATAAGTGGGTGTGATTACTGTAATGATGAGTCAGTACAAGCAGTAATCATAATAATTTGACCTACAGAAATGGACATTGGCTAACTGATCATGGTGTCCCTTGTACAGAAATCGATAGATGTCTTACTGAATCCTCTCTTGATTAATACAAGTGGATAAGCTCTGGAACTATTGAACAGAGGTATGGACTAATCATGAGGGAGAGTTACAGTCACTCAAAATATTCCCCAATTTAAGGCAATTCACAGCACAGAGATTCTTGAATGAAAAGAAGGCCTTGTCCTTTTGAGGAAGTACTTTGTTACACTGACAAAAATTTATAGTCTAAATTTTTTCTCAGCCTTCTCTAAGGGACCAGACATTATATTACCAGGAGTCTAGTGTACTAGGGGAGGGAAAATAATGAGAATATTTAGAGACACCTGAACGTCTGGCAGATCTATACCTGGGGATACCTGTGTTCTTACTCAGATCCCAAACATCAGAGTAAAGGCTACCAGTCAGAGTAAAGGCTTGTAGAGGTCAGATAATCAAAATCACGTGGTTTGGGCCCACCTAACTGTGGGTGTAGTGGAACCCTGAATCCAATCTGTGGTTATTTCCCAGTTTTATGACCAATAAATATATCCAGGAATTGATCCACAAAGTGAAAACTATCATGGCAGTAAAGGTCAATTAGATGTCATCATAACCGCCTTTATTGACTAAAATAGTCAATTAATGTTTGCACTGTGTTACTAGAGGGCTTACAGAGATTGTGCCACAATCAAGATACAAAGGAAATAAAGATCTTCATATGCTTATTCGGTTCATATTCCTTTCACCTGTGCAGAAGATGGATCGTGAAGAATAAGTGTGAATTATTGGAACTTAATTTGTCATATGAATTGCAGCTGTTGTACTGAATGTGGTTTCACCTGGTATGTAGATATTAATATGGCAAATGCTTTTGCTCTGTAATTGTCAGTAAAGACCATGAGTAGCAGTATTCTTTCTTCCCAGTTGGCCAGAAATAAATTTTCATTGTCCTACTCAAACTTAATTGCCTATCCATTGCAAAAGACCTCATGCTGGCCCACGACTTTGATGATACCATGCTGACTGTATGGAATCACTACCACAGCAGGTGGTAGGAAATATGAAATGTTTATTGGAACTTAGGGCCTTGTTACTGTTTGTGGAAATAAAGATTATATAGCCCTTCTCTACATTTTTCCTGAATTATAAGGTACATATCTATGATTTTTTTTTTTTAAGATTTTATCCATTCATTTGAGAGAAACAGAGAGAGCATAAGTAGGGGAAAAGGTAGAAGGAGAGGTAACAGCAGGCAGAGAGAAGACTCCCTGCCAAGCTGGTATCCCGACATGGGGCTTGATCCCAGGACCTGGAAATCATGACCTGAGTCAAAGTCAGATGCTTAACCATTTGAGCCACGCAGGAGCCTCACATGTCTATAGATATTAAAAAACTTCTCATTTACCTCTTATCTCATCCTACCATCAACACATGTATGAAGGTTAGATGGAACTATAGCTTGCAACTAAAAGAACCTTATTTAGATAGCATTCTAACAGATACCATTTCTTTATTCTCTTATGAACCTTGTTAGGGTCCTCAAGTGACAATATCATATTAAAGTATCTTTGCTTAATGATGTGGATACCTTCTCTATCCTGTATATTAAATGATGTGGCCTTCGATATTTCCTTTTCATCCTCAGAAATGGATGAAATTTTTGTACAGACATTTATGCACACACACAAAAATGCAAGGCTATGTTTATTGGTTCTTCTAAGAAAACACTAGAATGTGGTGGGAAGGGTGAGGGAACATTTCATCATTTCTAACTAATGGAGAATTCTCCAAGGAGACAAGTACAATGCCAAAATGTTGTGGAGTATTGAACTCAACTCCCTATGATCCCAAAGGTGATATTCTGATTTGTGTATTTTAACATGGCTATAAACAGTTGTTAAGAGTTAAACAAAGGAAAATAGGTTAAAAGCTGCTTTCTCTTGAGAGAAGAAGGAAGAAAGAAAAAGCAAAGAACATCTGGGCAAAGTGTAATGAGGAAATGGGATCCCAGAGGAATACCCAGCTTCCCCAAATGAGATAGCAAGAAAACCTGCCAGAGATACACTGGGGAAATATGCCAAGATAACATATTTTCTCAGAGGGAAACAGAGCCTGTGAGGAAAAACAAATTGAAATTGAGGAAATAACTGAAAATAAAATCCAAAGAAGAGAGGAAATAAAAGGTAATGAGCACAACACTGGAGAGGAGAAAAAAAAAAGTGAATTTTTATTTACTTACAGATGTTTGCCTTTATCAGAATATATATGGCGGTGATTTTGCTTCTAAAATATATTTTTAAAAAGATCTTAACTATTCATGTATATAACTTTGTATTCTTTTATTGCATGATTATTGGCTATATTGATATAATCAATATTGATGATGAGGATAACAAAATGTTTAACATTACCCACAAATCTGAATTACAGTTTAGATTCAGATAGTAGCAGCCTAAAGTCCCAGTAGTGAGTAAGCTGGTATAATTCTCTTTTTTGTGTATGAATATGGTCTTAAATATTATGAGATTAGTATTTTCTATTTGTTTAACAAAGCTATCTCATTATTTTGAAGACAAACTAGAAAAACAAGCAAATAATTAGAGGGGAAAAAAAATCACTTAACCTCCAAATGAAAATAATAGGTTAAAATATGTTATAGCAGCAATTTCCACAATAGCTAAACTATGGAAGGAGCCAAGATGTCCTTCAACAAATGAATGGATAAAAAGATGTGGTTAATACATACAATAGAATATTACTGAACCATCAGAAATGATGAATACCTATTATTTACATTGATATAGATGGAACTGGAGGGTACTATGCTAAGTGAAGTAGGTCAGAGAAAGACAATTATCATGTGGTTTCACTCATATGTGGAGTATAAGAAAAAGTGCAGAGGATCATAGAGGAAGGGAAGAAAAACTGAATGGAAAGAAATCATAGAGGAAGACAAAGCATGAAAGACTCTTGACTTGGAGAAATAAACTGAGGGTTGTGGAAAGGAAGGTGTTTGGGGGGGATGGGTAACTGTGTGACGGATCTTAAGGAGGGCAAATGAAGTGATGAGTGCTGGGTGTTATATGCAACTAATGAATCATTGAGCACTACACCAAAAACTAAGGATGTACTATATTTTGGCTAGTTGAATTTAAACTAAAAAATTAAAATATAAAATAAAATAATAAAATATGGTGACAGAACTCTAATATCTAATATCTTTTTTAAAAAAGATGTATAGTTGGGGGTGCCTGGGTGATTCAGTGGGTTAAAGCCTCTGCCTTCGGCTCAGGTAATGATCTCAGGGTCCTGGGATCGAGCCCCCACATTGGGCTCTCTGCTCAGCAGGGAGCCTGCTTCCTTCTCTCTCTCTCTCTGCCTACTTGTGATCTCTGTCAAATTAATAAATAAAAAATATTTTTAAAAAATGTATAGTTGTATATAGAGTTACACTTCCAAAATGGCAAAACTGAATTTCTACAAAATATTGGAACTTTTTAAAAAATATATCTTACAATAATCAACCAAAACAGCAGAGAGCACAATAGTTAGTTTCCCATGAAAGAATCATTACTCTTATGGATACTTAATAACTGAGTAAATAATTTCACCAAAACATATTTTATTAATATAATAATAGTAAGTTTTCACTAAATTTTTATAAGAATTGGTGAAGTCATATAAACTCCATTAAAATGTTTAGAGGAATCAGTTTTTAATAAAGATAACATTACTATGATTTTCTACAAAACCTAATAATGTAGCATTTAAAAACAACTCAATAAATATTTAGAAAGATATGGACATGGACAATTAAATTATAAGCTAATAAATAGTATAATAAAAGCTGGAAATTATACATGTTTCTATTAAGTATAAATTGTTTTAAAATATTAAATGGTAACATCACATTTGCATATTTACTAGAAAATGAGCAGCTATTTTATAACTGAAATTCAAAAATGTTTCCAATAGGGCACCTGGGTGGCTCAGTCAGTTAAGTGTCTGCCTTTGTCTCAGGTCGTGATCCCAGGATCTTCAGATGGAGCCCAGCGTCAGGCTCTTTGCAAAACAGGGAACCTGCTTCTTCCTCTCCCTCTGCCTGCTGCTCTGCCAGCTTGTGCTCATTCTCTCTTTCTTTGTCAAATAAATAAATACAATCTTTAAGAAAAAATGGTTCCATAATTTTATGTTTATGAATAATCACAAGTGGGAAAAACATGATGCATTCAAGTATGAACTCATTTTAATATCTTCAGCCTATCAATGAGATAAATACAGGATTACAGTGTAAACATATCAAAAGGCAGCCATCCTTTAAAAATTATATTTCTTTTTCAACATATTATCTGAAATGACAAAGTGTTTTTGAAATACTAGCATCCTCATACGCTATGATCCAGGTTAGGTCAAGCTATGTAATGGGTAACAAATGTATTTCTGTAATGCCATTTGAAAAATATGAGAAAAGAAATATAAAAGTTATTCAGCAACTTCTCCCCCCCCCATCCCCCCACTGCCAGTTTCTGGGCCATTTGTTTGGTCTCTGAAAATATCAGGGTAAGACAAATATTCATGACTTCTTTTGTTTGTTTGAAAAAATACATAATGTTGAAATGGTTCCTTGCTTAACAGTTTAATTTGTATTGCAAGTAGTGGTGGAAGACCAAAGCCCTTATCATCTTCCCAGCCATTGCATTTCTACCACTGAGCAGATGTAATTGATGATGTGCCAGCATTTTCAGATTAAAAGTTTTAGAAAACAGATCAATGCTACAAGGTTTTAATTTCTGGATTATCTTTCTTCTTTCCACACATATCTGCTGTTTTTTGTTTGTTTGTTTGTTTGTTTGTTATTTTATTTATTTGAGAAAGAGAGAGTGTGTGTGTGTGTGCATGCACGTGTGCCCCCGGGGGAGGGAGGGGCAAAGGGAGAGAGAGTCAAGCAGACTCCCTGCTGTGGGTAGAGGCTGAGGTGTGCTAAATCTTACTACCCTGAGATCAGGACCCGAGTGGAAACCAAGAGCCCCCACTTAACTGACTGTGCCCTCCCCTGCACCTCACCTATTTTTGTGTGTGTGTTGTGTGTGTTTGTGTTTTAACATAAATATAAGGTTAACTTAAATTAAAAATAACCTGGAAAAAAATAGCTAACTTATTATAAATTTTATCTTATTATCCAAGATATAGTTTTTGCTAATACATTTTGTAAAGACAGATTAATATATTGAAGCCCTAAGCTTCCGTACCTTGAATGTGACTACATTTGGAGGTAGAAGCTTTAAAAAGGTAATTAAATTAAAATGAGGTCCTCAGGGTGGGTCTAATCTGATTAGAATTGTGGCTTTATAAGAAGAGGAAATCAGGACATACAGAAAGAGACACTGAGAATGCCTGAGCATGAAGAAAGGCCATGTGAGGACCTAGGAAGAGGAGGGCCATCTGCAAGACAAGGAGGGGTCTCAGGAGAAGTCTAACCTGCTGACACCTTAATCTCAGATTTTTAGCCTCCAAAACTGTGAGAAAATAAACTTAGATTACTTAAGCCAACCAAACTCTATTTAGGATTTTGGTGTAGCATCCCTATCAAACTAATGTAACATGAAAGCAATTTATTTTTTATTTATCTATTTCTATTTGCCTCCTCAGCCATGAGAAGTAAGTTTTCCCGTGAAGCATTAGTTAATACCAAACTCTTTACGGTACACTTACTCATCATATTTGATATATTGAATCTTATTTTTTGTAAACTGAAACCCTGGGCTAATACTTCATTAAACTGTAAAAAATAATGGTCCTACATAGGTTTCAGCATCCACAAAGATTTAATGGTTTATCTATAAGCATTATGTATGAATTGTATATATAAACTACTTAATGGTTTCCCATGACTATGCTCTAATCTGTCCAATTCTAAAGAATGACTATTTAACCTAGTGGACTTTAAAGAATGATGAATGTAATAAAGATACTTAATTTATTTTAAATTATCTTAAACTTTATGCCTTTAATCCCTTTTTAACAGGGTGACAGAGTAAGGTCCCAGAGTGACATAGGAACAAATGTAAGGCAACTGAAACACACACAATCAAATCATATTTAATAGATACCCACTTTTATGCTCTACTGTAATTCTTATATAATTTGTGGGACAACTCTAGTTTGTTTATGATAAGTTAAAAATGTTTGGGTTCCCATCATGATACCAAAACCAGGATGAAGGATCGGGGTCCATACAAAGAAATTTTTGGATATACATATGGAACACTGTTAGTCACAAGAAATTTACTCAATACCAACTGTACCAGTGTCTCCAGCAAACTCCTCCATGAAATTGGTTAAGCTAGTCATCAGCCACTTACAATTTACATATGGCCATACCCACCCCCTCCCCCAGTTGAGTTTATAAGCACCAGATTCAGGGAGTAAATAAGAATTTAAGGGGAAAACAACAACAACTGTTTAATTTTCTCCATTTTCAAAACAAAATACTAATTTTTAGGGTAGTGACTTCTTAGGATAAAACAATAGTTTATAGAATGACTGACTTTGACTTAAAGGGCAGAATAGAGGGATCAGATTGGATCAGATTGGATCAGATCAGCCATTGGAAAGGATGAATACCCAACTCTTGCATAAACTTGGTATGGACTGGAGAGATTATGCTAAATGAAATAACTCAAACAGAGAAGGTCAGTCATCATATAGTTTCACTTATTTGTGGAACATAAGGAATAGCATAGACGACATTAGGAGAAGGGAAAAATGAAAGGGGGAGAAATTGGAGGGGGAGACAAACCATGAGAGACTATGGACTCTGGTAAACAAATGGAGAGTTTTAGAAGGGAGGAAGGTGGGGGATGGGTGAACATGGTGATGGGTATTAGGAGGGCATGGATTGGATGGAACACTGGGTGTTTTACCCAAACAATGAATCATAAAACACTACATCTAAAACTAACAATTTCCTGTATGCTGACTAACAGAATAAATAAATAAATGCCTCAGCCAGCAGTTGGGTATAAACACTGTAAGCATGAGCTTAATATTAAAAAAATATATACTTACAAAACACACTCAACTTTATCATCATAAGCTTTAAAATATTTTGAGGTATTTTATAAACTATTTAATATCTTCTCTAAAATGTGTGTGTTAGTTCAGATTTTGTTAATCTGAACAAATTTATGAAAAGGTAAGACACAGTTTCACTTTGTCCATTACTGGTACTGTGTATTTCTTTACAGCTTAACTAAGATTGCTATAAAATTTTATCTTTTATCTGTGCGCATTTCACAAAAAAATGTTTGGGAAACACTAGAGAAATGAAGATCTCTGAAGTGGTATACTACCATTAATATAACACGAATAATTATTACCATCATAATCATTGCCTTATTTTAACTGTTATAAGTTCATAAACAGATACAATCAAAAGGCATGTTAAAAATAATAGTAATGCTACTTCTGAAAATGTATTTTGCGTGAAATCCTACAGATTGTGAATAAAATCCTGGAAAGATTTGCAGAAACATCTTCCTTGGTAGGTATTTTGTAACTTTTTATGCATAATGTATCATGTTGATATTTTATGCCAACAAATGTATCTCTACAAAATAAGCAAAGTAGTGGTCATCAAATGTAAAGTTTACATTTGACCATGTAGATATGCTAAAATTTGCATGTAACCATTTCTTGTTGGATATTATTACTGTTTCTAAATATTGTTTCTATAAATGCCACTAAGAAATAGCTTTGTCCTGTATTTTTGTGCATTATTTATTTCTGGGATCAGAGAGTGCACTAGTTTTTATGATTTTTAATACAGATTTTGTAATTGCCTTCTGGCTTTGTAATGTTTTAATTTACTAGAATAATCAGGTTCAACATATGGCTTCATGTTTCCAGATGTACAATAAGTGGCATTTTGTAATTTCTATTATATCTGAGAATTCTGAAAGCATATGTAAAGTTAGTATTCTAAAGTTAGTATTGCTATGCATTTTTCATGTGACAATGATTCTCTAAAAGTAAAAAAAAAAAAAAAAGTCTTCTTCCCACAAAAAGCTTTTTGAATAAGAAGCGGCAAATTGATATTGTATCTACATTTAATATTTGTGTTCAAGATTGTAAAATTGCAATGTACTTTAAAACATTCATCTCAGGTATAAGGCTGTAATTAGGAGTATAGAAAGCCAGATGCTCTTTCTGTTCAGTAAGAATATAATTGACAGTTTAACTTGGAATCTTGCACTTCTGCTAGATTGTTTTTCAAAATCTACAGTGATAATGAGAACAAGAGCAACAATGCCAATTACCTGCTATTTTCAATATCACTAACAGAAAAAAAAGGTAACAAGAATTTGAAAACTTAAAAAAAGATACAGATTTACAGGAGAAAATCTTCACTAAGTGGCCTTCACTTAAAAAAGATCAATGAAAATCATAAGTGAGAGTACATGAAGAAAGATCCTTGAACCATATCTTTAGGTCAAAATTAACATTCTTTCTTTCTGTGCTGACACAGATAATTGGAAAAAATAGTCCAACCAACAGACCCCTGAAGTGGTGTCATTTTCATTTTCTTAGAAGACAATTGGAAGACAGGTGCATCCACTGAAAACATCCACACATGCTAGAAGGGAAAAATAATTTACCAGAATGATAACTATCTGTCATAATGACAGAACCTTATTATCAGGAAGGCATTGGGTGAAGTTCTAAGAATATATATATATATATGTATATATATATATATATTCCCCCCCACACTGGAGAAAGAAATAATTTCATAGGGACATCTTCAAAGGGCATTACAACAATTATCTAAATTAGTTTTCTTTTCAATCTTTCCGACATGCGTTATTACTCATTTGAACATGTATATTAAAATCACTTAAAAATGTAATTTTATACTATTTGCAAGTGAGAAAAAGATAATACAGATAAATTTTATTAGAAAAAATACTCAAGGGGCCCCTGGGTGGCTCAGTGGGTTAAAGCCTCTGGCTTTGGCTCAGTTCGTGATCCCAGGGTTCTGGGATCTAACCCCGAATAGGCTCTCTGCTCAGCAGGGAGCCTGCTTCCTCCTCTCTCCCTGCCTGCCTCTCTCCCTACTTGTGATCTCTCTCTGTCAAATAAATAAATAAAATCTTTAAAAAAAAAAGAAAAGAAAAAAAAAAGAAAAAATTTCTCAAATCCTTAGATCTCTGTTATTAATAATTTTGAAGAAGAGTTAAGAAGAATCCGCAAATAAAACCAAACTCATTACTAATAGCAAAGTTACTTCACCAGCAATAAAAAAACATATTTCGTGTATAAACAGCAGCACTCCTTTAGGAAGGACTAAAAGATGAATCAATCAACACAAGTCCCAGTTAGCTCATCTGTCCTAAACCCTTTGATTATCCACGAATACAAGCTCTTTCAGAGTAAATAGGAAAATACTTATTAGTGGAAGAAGAAAAAATTGAATTTATTGACTAATCAGAGAAAACAGAATAAGGGTTTATAATTACAATTGTGTGCATGCTCTCTCTCTCTCTCTCTCTCTCTCTCTCTCTCTATATATATATATATATATATATCAAAGTTTTGGTATCATTAACATACTGATAAAACTTTATTGTATTTTATATCAGTGGCACAATGAATGAAAAAGCACATAAAATCAAATAACTCAGCAGAAAAATATTTTTGTTGTATAATGAAGAACAGATATTTTAAAGATATGGTTACTAAGGTTTAAAAACATGATTCCTGTGGATATTTTCAAACTTAATAAATAGTTTGAACTTTAAAAATCCTTAGGTAACCAAAATAAATGCTAACTGAAAGATTACAAAAATGATGTAAAGAAAAAATTAAAAAAAGTTTTATAGACCATTAATGTTAGTAATGAGTGGCTCCTTAGCTTATTCTGCATCTCAAATATTTGAATGTGTGTGTGACTATAATTAATTGACTATATTTGACATATGATTGACTACACACACACACACACACACACACACACACACACACACACAAAAGCACTAAGATGATTGAGAGTTCCTAAATCATCAGTAGCTTCACTTTTTTGTGCCCATACTCTATGGCATTTTTCATGTATGTGCCAAAATTTGTGGTTGTTGTATTTATCCATATTTTTTCATCTTTCCATATTTAACTCTCCTGGCCTAAGATGTTTTCCCTATCTCTTAATTTTATAAGAATATTCTTAATCTTAAAAATCAGTTTAAGTATTTTTGATCCATAAAACCTTGGGCATTTCAATTCTCATTACCTGTTTTCAATTTTCATAACATGTGTAATTCATTAGCGATATTTAATTTCATACTATATTTTTATTCTGCATCATGCCTCATTTGTTTTTGTATCCAAAAAAATGGATAATTTTACTGAATGTTAGTTTAAGGAAGGTTAAAGTATATACTGAGAATGTACCAGATTGTGTTCTACAGAAGCAAATGACAAGCCAGTAGTTGTAGTGAAAGTTTTTTATTAGGAATCAACACTATCCTAAAGCCGAGGAGCAGGTCTTTCCTTTCATGGGGACTGCATCTACAAGTATAATACAGAAATGTATACAAATCACGAGTATATATCTGGCTGAGTTGTCTCAAGATAAAGCATTCCTGTATCATATCTGGGTTCTCTAGCTGGTCCTGAATTAAGCATTAGTCAAGTACAAGAAGTTTCAATACTGTGATTCCAGTTACACATATATATTGGACATGGGATAGTTGAGCATAGAACCCACATTTCCTGAGGAAAATCTCCATTTTAAGTAGGTTGCCAGCTTTAAAATTATGAAAATAAAATATAGAGGAATAAAAAGTATTGTCACCTACCAAGAAAAATCAATCCAATAAACCCAGACAATACAAATTGGGACATAAATATGATGCTAAAGCAACTAATTAGTTGCTACAACTTCAAAATGCCTAAATAGTGCAATGAGATCTCCAGATAATCCCCAAGGAAGCTAACTAATGTTTTCTTACATATTTTAGTTAAATTCTTACATATTTAATGTTTTCTTACATATTTTAAGCATATCAGTAATAAGAGATGTAAGATTGATATAATGTAGAGCAGACTAAGATTAAAACAGTGAAATGCTTCAAGAATCATGACAAAAATTATCCCCAGTCTTAAATTAATTTTCCTTTAGTAACATAAAAACGTATGTATAGCATTGGAAAACATTTATTTTGACATTTATAAATCAATAACATGTATTAAAAAAGTGTACAAATCATAAGCACACAGTATGATGCATTTTCACAATATATTTACATAATCAAGCCTAAAATCAAGAGACAAAACATTACCACACCAGACAAAACACTCCTCATGCTCTTTCTAGTCACTATTTCAATAAAGATAATCACAATTCTGAAATCTAATGTCGTCTTTTAGTTTTATTTTTTAAATAATCTATTTTGAAATACTTTCAACTTTTTAGATGGTTGTGACTACAGTAAAAAGAACTATCATATACTTCTCAATGAGATCCATCATTTTGCCATATTTGTTCTTTTTGCTCTTGATCCTTAATTCTCCTCACCCTCATCCCCCATTCTCTGGACCTTTTGAGAGCAAGCCACAAATATACAAACATGATACTCAGTCCAGTGATTCCAAGTCCCAGTGTGTATTTCCTAAAAAAGAGGATATTTTTCTACATAACAACTGTATAATTCCCTAAGCCCAGGAATCAACACTGGTAATGAACTGCCTTTCTTTCCAAAATCTCATTCAAGTATCCAGCAGTGTCTCTTTTTTTCATTTCTGGTTCGACATCTGCATCTAGAAGCAATGTATTTGCCACAATATGTTCTGTGATTTTAAAATTTGTACTCATCTTTGGCTGACTATTCTCTGTGCGAATCTTGAGGAAATCAGGTTGAGGAAATTTTCCTTAGAAAGGATGTGTGCATGTTTTTACAGTTTTTCCTGGAAGACAACAATCTCAGAGCCTCTGTTGTATTAATTTGTCTGTGGATTGCTGGCTAATAGAAATAATAAAATTTCTTCCAGGATTGTATGTAAGCTTAGTTGTTATATAGGAAAATATATTGTTTCAGGGAAGTTTTTTCCTATCTGATGCTGAAAATGAGGCAGAAAAGTTTCATCCTTATCTCCCTTGGTAGGTAAATAGATTTTTTTTTCTAACTTAGGCTTCCTTTTAAGATGTGTCACTTTTGGAGACCTGGCTTCATGCAGGGATCTCATTTCTAATTATCCATTATCAACAGGCCGAGGCTTTATCTATCATCTCCCTCTACCTGTGCAAACTCAAAATTAAATTGTATCCTTTTTTTTTTTTAGTTTTTAGTTTAATTGCACATATAAAATGACATATTTTGCATCTAACCTATATCTATAGATTTTTGTAGGAGTACACTGAACATCATACAGCCTTGTTGTTGTTGTTCTGCTGCATTCCTAGTTAAGTGCAAACATTTTTCTAGAAAAAAAGAGGCAGGAGAGGGATGTCTACCTATTAGATCACTCCATTTAAATAATTTGTTTCAAAGTCACTGGCTGCTGTTCACTAAATGTGCATGTCTGTGCTTTTGTGTTTGAAGTTCAGAGCAAAAGCACATGATTGAAGTTGAGCTTCAGCAAGTCCTCTCATGAAAATTTTGTCAGCAATTCAATCCTTTTTAATAGGTTTGAAACCTCCATTTTAAAACAGGAAACATGAAATTAAAATAAAGCAAATGTTTCTTCATCTTCTAAAGAAATATTTGCTACAGAGAACAAATGTCATTTAAATTGAAAAGGTGAAAATACCAGAATTTTCATAGATAATTTATATTTCATTAACCAACTCACTCAGAAAGGTATTACAGAAATAATGTATGGATATAAATTCTTCCCTCTCACTAGAAAAAATGATGCCTGCAGGAAATTCTCAATTAATTTCCATATTTGATATCCTATAAATGTAAGATGAATTGCTATAAAAAAGGCAAGGCATGTGGGTGAGCTTTTATATAAATATATAAATGATGGATTAAACAAATCTAATATGAAAATGAGACAATCCCTCTAGGCTTAGAATGCACTAAATTGGATTATTCAGGAAACTGCTAGAAATATGTATGAAAAATAAGAAGTACATCTCAAAAAAAAACTAAATTGGAAGATATTTTGAAATGTTCTAAATATTGCAAATATGTTCAATTTGTAAAATTTGCAAAAGAGAATTATTACACAGAACGGAAAAAGATTACCAATATACTGAACTTTCAAGAAACAGCTTCAAAGAGAAATGACTCTTTTCAAAAAAAAAAAAACCAAAACAAAACAAAACCCAAAAACACTCAGGCTTCCTTCACTCTTTTATCATGATTCAAAATGCTAAGGATACATATTCTTCTCTCACTAGTGTTATATGTGTATACATAGCATATATACATATATGTGTGCATATATGCACATATGTATATACATATACACCAGTTATATTTATAACTTTATAAACAGTTCATAAATATAGTGATTTTCTTAATTGAATACACAGATAAAACCATTTATAAATTGTTTTACCATAATCCTAAAAATATAAACATAATAGATTAAAATAGTAATGTAACATCTCCTTGGACAGTTAAATTGATGACTTCAAAAACTATTTTTAATGGAAAAATTTAGTTCTAAAAGTCTGACAGAAGAAAAATAGAATAGAGAGGTGCAAAGAAAAATATGTGGAAACAAATCTATTTTTTTTCTAATGCAATGGAAGCATTCCTCTTCTCAAATTCATATGTTCTTATCTGTCTTCTGATTTATATCACTCAAAATTTCTTATTATTCTTTATAATATTCTCTTTCTAATTCAAACCTTACCAATAAACAGTTTCTTAAGTTTAGATTTTTAGTCCTCTTTCTTCCTCTTGTGGTATCATCTCAGTTGTAAGAAGTTTAAATATAACAGCAGCTTCAGAGGAAGGTGTCCTACCTCCCTAGCCTCTGGTTGTGTCCTTAGTTTGTCCTTTCTGGTTTTGGGGTGTCACATTGCCCCATTCCCTACAGAGGCCAGCAGGTTCTGCCTTCACCTCTGGTTGTGAGGTATACACTCTGCTCTCTTCATTCCAACACAAGGCCTGTACTGTTCAACAGCACTTTTTATTTCTTAAAAACAGAGCACAGTGGGGGTCAGGGACCACAGGCTGCTTATCTCATACCAAGCTGGATATTGTCAGCTATCCTCAGTCTCATCAAATTGTTTTCTCCCTTAGCCTTTGTTAATGTGCTACTTAGATATTACATTGCCTTCCTACTCTGTTATCACAGAAATTTTTTTTTAAGATTTTATTTATTTATTTTTATTTGGAGAGGGAGGGAAACAGAGGGAGACAGAATCTGAAGCCAGATCTTCGCTGAGCAGGGAACCTGAGGAAGGGTTCTATCTCACCACCCTGAGATCATGATCTGAGCTGAAACCAAAAGTCTGCACTTAACTTACTGAACCACCCAGTGCCATGATCACAGAACTTTGTAAAGATAATACACATTTCTCCTATTAAGCCCCAGTTGTAGGGGCTTAAGACTCCCTGTTCAGTTTTTTCCCAAACATACATGGAGATCTCCACCTCGTTTCTTCTTCTTCTCTATCTGCACAAGCTAGGATTAATCAAGATTGGAAGCAAGGATAAACATCAGTGCTCACATGTCACTAGTGAAGGAGCCCAGCAGTGCTTCTTTATTTTAAAACTACAGCATCAATTCTACTCTTGACCTCATTTAAAGTTTTTCTTTTTATAAAACTTTTCACCTTCTAAAATAACATGTAATTTAAATACTTATTGTGACTAGTGTTTATTATTTGACTTGTAAGGACTGTATGCAAACTCCCGGAGAAAGGATATTTGGCTGTTCCCAAGTAACTAGAAAAGATACCTATCACAGTGTATGCTGTCATTAAGAAGGTACTGAATAAACAGATGAACAAGATTTCCATGCCAAACTGAATCTTCTCTCTTTCTGCACAATCCTCCCCCAACATCCATCCTGTAAAGAGTCTTTTTACCTACTTCCTGAATGGTAAGGATCTGTCTTTATCTCATATTCTTCTTCCCCTCGAATGCATCCTTATACTATGATCTCTATGCTCTGAGTCCTCCAAAATGTCATTACTAAAATATAAATAAATCTTTAAGAATACAGAAAATGTTCTTTTTCAGAGAAATCACTTTATTCAAGTACAATTGTCTTGATTTGAGTATCCTATGCCAACTGTGAGTGAAGAAATACATCTGTTATGCCTATCTTTTGCCAGCTGGAACAATTCTTCCCTCCTTTGAACAACACCAATGGCCAGGGTCCAGTGGTGGAAAGCTGCAGTTACAATAGTGATGCTGTGAAAGGAAATACTGCAGGGAAACTGCCTAAAGTCACCCACACCATTCCTCACTCTAATAAAATTGTTTTTTTGGCTCCTCACAAAAGGTATTTATTTTCAGCCTAGTTTTTCACTGTTATTTTTCAAGAATGTCAGATGTAGGCTTCTCTCCAAGATTTCTTCTCAGAATATCCTTGCAGATAAACCATGTTTGACTAGGTAGCCTAGAAACTACTGGAATTTTTCACCACCCACAAATAAGGATACATAAATATTTTCTCTCAGATTTGTCTTCTACAGTTCTGGATAAGTGCTCATCCTGCTGGAAGTGGGGTATGTATACACTTGTGTCTCCAGGAAGCTCTCTGTCTCCCGCTGCTTCATCCCCTAGCATGAGTAAAATACCCTAGAGAAGGAAGGCCTAAGTTTCACCTGGGTCTTCCTTTAATCCAAATCAGTGTTCTCCAAATTTACTTACAGCAAAATCACCAGAAGGACTTGAAGGCACAGCTTGTTGAGCCCCATCCAGAGTTTCTTACTTAATATATTTGTAGTACTAACAAGATCCCAGGTCACATGGTGCCTTTGCTGCTGATCTAGGGACCACACTTTGGGGACTATCTTAGATAATTTAACAGCATGACTCTTTTTTTTTTTTTTCCACTTCTTTTATTAGTTATATAAAGCAGAAGGAGCCATAGCATTATATAAGATGAAATCAGATTTCTCTCCCACTGAACTCTTTCATGTTGCCTTGCTGACTGAACTTTTATCACTTCTAAAATTTTCATTAAGGTACTGCCTTTATTCTAAGACTTTCACTCTGGTGTTTCTTAATTTAATTTCCTATAGGCAATTGCTCAGTTCAATATTCAATATTATGAGAAAATAGATTATTTTTAATAATGATCCCTAATTTTTTAATAATGATATCTAAATTAATAGTAAACACATTTTGAGTATAGATGGAGTAAAGTGTGAGCAGTATCATTATGAATTAATACCATCTATTTAGTTCCAAACTGAGATCTTGCCATCTTCTCTTTTTATTTCAAGAATAAGTTTATTTCAAGAATAAGTTTGAGTAAAATACTTAACATCATTTGCATTGAGTACTAGGAAAAAAAAACTTCTTAATATACATAATGTTCATTGTAAATGAGGTAGTATATTTAAAGTATAGTACTTGAAATGAATAATATGGGGTGCCTGGGTGGCTCAATTGGTTAAGTGTCTGTGTTCAGCTTGGGTCATAATACTAGGGTCCTAGGATCAAGTCCCACATCAGGCTCCCTGCTCAGGAGAGAGCCTGCTTCTTCCTCCCCCTCTGCCTGTTGCTCTATTTGTCCTCTCTATTTCTCTCAAATAAATAAATGAAATCTTTTAAAAAATAAATACTATATTTGGATATTTAAAGAAAATTCATCACTGTATCAATGTGTAGAGTTATGTATTTTCATATTTCTATTAAATATATATTGATAGATAAAATGTTTGAACCCTGGGGCGCCTGGGTGGCTCAGTGGGTTAAAGCCTCTGCCTTCGGCTCAGGTCATGATCCCAGGGTTCTGGGATCAAGCCCCACATCAGGATCTCAGCTCAGCGGGGAGCCTGCTTCCTCCTCTCTCTCTGCCTGGCCTCTCTGCCTACTTGAGATCTCTGCCTTTCAATTAAAAAAAAAAAAAATGTTTGAACCCTGAGATCCTGATCTGAGCCAAAACCAGAAGTCCAACACTTACCCAACTGAACCAACCCAGGCACTCCTGAATATATGGTTTGGGGAAAAAAGAAAAAAGGAGAGCCTGCAGAGTACAATATCATCCTGTTTCTTTTTGGACCTCCAATTCCCAACACTCTTCTACTTATCCCAAATATTTCCATAATACCCCAGATGTATCCTTCTTTTTCTTCACAAACCTACAGCTGTCCTATCTCCAAAAATCATGACTTTCCTTAACTTTCTAAGTCTCTGAGTGGATATCTTCTTCCAAAGTCTGGAATTCTGTCATCTGCTCGTAATAGCTCACACTGTCACTATTGCGGGTGAGATTGCTCATTAATTTCAAAAATTAAAGAGGAAATTCTATGGTAAACATTTGTTTCATATTCATGCCCTAAAAAATTAAAAAATATTCTATCTGATAGCATATGATCTAATAAGATACAAACACCTTTTGCTTTTCAGTACATTATTTACATATACTTTTTAATCATTTCTCAGTTGACTCAACTTTTTCACTCAAAGAATTGAATAGTACATTTTAAGTTATATTTTTGACTTTTACAAAACTTGATTTATTGTGAAAAAGTGCTCATTACACTAAAAAACATTCCTTCCTCAGCAATATTTGGTACAGAATGTTTTTAAAAAATAATTCAGTGTGTCTTTGCTGCCAACATTATTTAAATTGTATGAGTTTTTAAAATTTGCCTTTTAAGATAAATTGATAACATGTGCAACATACAGGCATCATTGCAGAGATAATTTAAAGACATGTCCTTATTTTTATCGTGACAGTTTTCAAATTCAAATTACATAATTAGTGGAAAATTTCTTATAATTAGCTAAACTTAAAACACTGAAAGAAAAAACATTGTCAAATACCTGTATTTTGGGGGTTTCTGAAAACACATTTTAATAGCAGTAATTTAATTTATTTTAATATATATATGTATGTATTGAAACACACACACACACACACATATATATATATTGACTACAGGATTTAGAAATGTTTCTCATAAATATGACATTTGAATGTGATAATTTTGTGTTTGACATTAAATTTAGTAACTAATTTCACTTTTAAGACAATTTTTTTAAATTTCAAATAGGCAAGCAGTTTTTAACAAGGCATCCAATATCCTCACCTCTGCTTTTTCCAACTATTAGGTGTAAGTAGTCCGTGTCCATAGGCTGAATGAGAATGTCAGGACTTTTTACACAATTTCTATGCCAGTTAGTGTTTTCAGAACAACAGAAACAGCTTAAGCAATCACAGGCAGAAACAAATTTAATTTGGGAGATGGGAGATTTACAAAACCTTTTTAACAACTTGGGGGAACAGAGGACAGAAAATTGGTGATGAGTGTCCAACAAATCCAGAAGCAGTGGTGCCTGGCTGGCTCAATCAGTTGAGTGACCAATTCTTGATTTCAGCTCAGGTCATGATCTCAGGGTCCTGGGATCAGCCCCAAGTCAGGCTCCATGCTCAGCTGGAGTCAGCTTGATATTCTCTCCTTCTGTCTCTCCCTCTGCTCACATGTTCTCTGGCTGTCTCTCTTTCCAGAAGGGAAGGAAAAAAAAAATGCCAGCAAATTTTAACACTGTCTATCTGGCAAAACCAGGCAATCTGCCTACTACTATGACTAGAACAAAAGTGGCAAAAGTATTGTCTTTTTCCCTCCCACATCTTATGAAACACCTACCATTAAAGGAAGCAAATCTGAGAACCTGAGATGTTTCTCCCCAGCTTCCAGCCCCTGGTGCTTAAGGAAGAGCATACATCAGGTGAAAGGAGGTTGCTTTGCACAGAAGTTAGAGCTCTTCAACCTTTCAACCACATTGCATCTGTATGGCCTTTCTACACTTACTTACTTCTTAGACATAATAGCCAAACAGATACTTCTAGCTAACATAAGAGGAATATCTCTTGCAAAAATACAGGGCACTCACCAATCTCACCAAAAAACGGAATGCCAAAATTTCTTCATTTTTTTTCAATTTTTAAAAGATTCTTTCTTTCTTTCTTTCTTTCCTTCCTTCCTTCCTTCC
>NW_019154105.1:76160078-76414066 GCF_002288905.1 Enhydra lutris kenyoni | reverse complement strand
TTCTTTCTTTCTTTCTTTCTTTCTTTCTTTCTTTCTTTCTTTCTTTCTTTCTTTCTTTTCTTTCTCTGTCTCTCTCCTTCCATCCTTCCTTCTCTCTCCTCCCCTCCTTCTCCTCCTCCTCTTTTTCAGTCCTGTCTTGCTTTACCTTTGATATCCTATACATTGAAGAATAAATTATAAGATTAACCACCCAAAACTTACCTTATAAAAATAATAGTACAGGAAGGTGGGGAAAGAAAAGTAGAATATGGTTAATATATAACAAAATGAAAAAAAAATATGTTAGCTACTATACATGTTCTTCCACTTTTTATAAGACCAATTATAAGAGCACTTATAACTATGCCTGACTGCCTGCTCTATTTTTCCTATGAGCACAATTTTGCCTAGCATATTTTTTCAACTTTTATTTAGTTTGTCTTTAGGTATTTTGTGTTATTTTAACCTCATTTGAGTGTTTTCTATTTTAAAATAAAAATTATATTGAGGGGCACCTGGGTGGCTCAGTGGGTTAAAGTCTCTGCCTTCAGCTTGGGTCATGATCCCAGGGTCCTGGGATTGAGCCCCACATTGGGTTCTCTGCTCTGCAAAGGAGCCTGTTTCCTTCTCTCTCTCTCTCTCTGACTGCCTCTCTGCCTACTTGTGATCTCTGTCTGTCAAATAAATAAATAAAATCTTAAAAAAAATTATATTGAGATAATTGTAGACTAACAAGCAATTAGAAAATAAGATATAGAGAGATCCTTTATACATTTTACTCAGTTTTTCCCAATGGAACCACTTTGCAAACTATAGTATAATATCACAGATGATTGACATTGATGCCATTTATCAATCTAATCAGATTTTCTTACTTTACTCATAGTCACTTGTATTTCTGTATCTATATGTATATATGTAGTCCTATACAATTTTATCATGGGTCAGTTCATATATCCACCACCATAGTCAAGGTACTAAACTGTTTCACCACTGCAGAGAGACCTCATGTTGCTCACTTAAAAGCACATCTGAGTCACTCCACCACCCCCCACCCTCTCCCCATTCTTAACTCCTGGTAACCATTAATCTGTTCTCCATTTCTAAAATTTGTCATTTCAAAATAGTATTTAAATGGAATTAAAGGGGGCGCCTGGGTGGCTCAGTGGTTAAAGCCTCTGCCTTCGGCTCAGGTCATGATCTCAGGGTCCTGGGATCGAGTTCCACATCGGGCTCTCTGCTCAGCAGGGAGCCTGCTTCCTCCGTCTCTCTCTGCCTGCCTCTCTGCCTACTTGTGATCTGTCTGTCAAAAAATATATATATATTAAAAAAAATAAGTGGAATTAAAGTTTATAACTTTGAGGACTGGCTTTTTCCATTTAATACAATTCCCTGAAGATGTATTCAAGTTGCTTTGTCTATCAAGAGTTAACTTTTCTAATCATTGTTTAGTAATGCTCCATGTTATGGACGTATCCCACTTTGACCATTTATTTGTTGAAGGACATCTGTGCTGGAAAACCAGTTTGGAGTTATTTTAGGTTAGGTTGCTATGAGTATTTATATGTAGTATTTTCATGAACATAAATTTTTATTTCCCTGGAATAATTGTCAAGAATGCAATTTCAGGATTGTATGATAATTGAATGTTTAGTTGTTGGTTTTTTTTTTTTTTTAAGAGATTTATTTATGTATTTGAGAGGAGAGAGTGAGCATGGGAAAGGTGAGGGGCAGGGGAGAGAATCTTCAAGCAGACTCCCCGCTGAGCATGGAGGCTGATGTGGGGTTTGGTCTCACAATCCTGAGATTATGACCTGACCAAAAACCACGAGTCAGATGCTTAATGACTGAAGTACCCAAGTGCTCCAAATGTTTAGTTGTATAAGAAACTGCTAAATATATTCCAAAGTGGTTGCGCTGTTTTAATTTCTGTTTAATTAATTTTTATTGAGATTTACATGCCATATAAAATATATAAAAGTATATTTTTCTTTTAATAAGTAAATTCATATGAATTATATATGTTTTCTAAACATGTCTTAGAGTCATATGTTAATATGTCTTTATCTAAGCTTACTTTTATCATTTTTAAAACTTTTTAGTATTGCAGCTTTCTTCACTGTTCTCTGTACTATATTTGTGTGCCTGTGTATGTGTGATTTATTTTGTTTTGTTTTGTTTCTTCCTATTTCTTATTGGTAATGTTGCTCTTTTTTTAATAGCTTCAAGTTTTTATTAAAATTCCAGTTTGTTAACATACAGTGTAATATTAGTTTCAGGAATATAATTTAGTGATTCATCACTTACACACAACACCCTGTGTTCCTTACAAGTGCCCTCCTTAATCACCATCACCTATTTAACCCAGGTCCCCATCATCTCCCCTCCAGCAACTGTCAGTTTGTTCTTTATATTTAATGTCTATTTTGTAGTTTTCCCTTCTCTACTGCCCCTCCATGTTCATTGATTTTGGTCCTTAAATTCCATATATGAGTGAAATCGTATAGTATTTGTCTTTCTCTTAGTTTGCTTAGCATAATGCTCTCTAGCTCCATTCAAGACATTGAAGATGACAAGATTTCATTCCTTCTTTTATTTGTTTTATTTATTTATTTTAGAGAGAGAGGGAGAGAGCAAGCATGGGGAGAGGCAGAGGGAGAGGTAGAGAGAAAGAGGGATAGAAGCAGACTTCTTGATAAGTGCAGAGCCTGATATGGCACTCAGTCTCATGACTCTGAGACCACGACCTGAACTGAAACCAAATCAGATGCTCAACCGAGTCATGAGCCACCCAGACACGCCAAGATTACATTCTTTTTTTATGGCGGAGTGATAGTCCATTGCATATATGTACCACTTCTTTATCTATTCATCAATCAATGGACATTTGGGCTCTTTTCATACTTTGGCCATTGTTGATAATGCTGCTATAAACCTCAGGATACATGTATCCCCTTGAAACTGTATCTTTGTATCCTTTGGGTAAATACCTAGTAGTGTAATTGCAGGGTCACAGGGTAACTCTATTTTTAATTTTTTGAGGAAACTCCATACTGTTTCCCAGAGTGGCTGCACCAGTTTGCATCCCCACCAATAGCGTAAGAGGGTTTTCCTTTCTTCACATTTTTGCCAACCTCTGTTTTTCCCTATGTTGTTAATTTCAGCCATTCTGACAGGTGTAAGGTGATATGATAGTTTTGATTTGTATTTCCCTGATGATGAGTGATAGTGAGCATCTTTTCACCTCTATTAGCCATCTGTATGTCTTCTTTGGAAAAATGCTTATGTATGTCTTTTGCCCCTTTCTCAACTGGATTATTTTTTTTAGAGTGTTGACTTTGAAAAGTTCTTTATAGATTTTGGATATTAACCTTTATCATTTATGCCATTTGCAAAGATCTTCTAGGATCCCATTCCTTAAGTTTCCTTTTAGTTTTGTTGGTTGTTTCCTTCACTGTGCAGATGCTTTTCAAAATGTGTGACAAACCTGGGGCATCTGGGTGACTCAGTCAGTTAAGCCTCCAACTGTTGGTTTCCTGATCTCATGGGTTATGTGATCAAGCCCAGGTACAACTCTGTTCTTAGCATGGAGTCTGCCTGAAGTTTCTCTCCCTCTGTCCTTCCCCCAATTGGCAAGCTCATGCTCTCTCAAATCAATAAATATATTTTAAAAAAATGTATGAAAGACCTACATGTAAGACAGGAAACCATCAAAATCCTACAGGAGTACATAGGTGATAACCACTTTGATATCAGCAAGGCAACTTCTTACTAGATACATCTGCTGAGGCAAGGGAAATAAAAGCAAAAATAAACTATTGGGACCCCACTGGTAATTTTGAAGTAAGGTATTTTGGGTTCTACTTATAGTGATGCTTTGAAATTTGAATGCTATATACAAATTCTTATCAATATCACAACATATAGATTTGCAATTTGTTCTACTTTTCTACTTCCAGTAATGATCTAGAATTTATGTCTCTTCTTTGTGTGGTTATATTATAGTTAAGAACAGTGCTTATTAAAAATCCTTGCAATAGTGTCACCCTTCTTTTTACTTGATTTTGTTTACTTTATTTAAGCTGTTAAATATATGTCTAAAGTAAATTCAAAATTGTGTAGTTATAAAAATTAATTTAAAAAATTGTGTAGTAACTGAGTTCATACATACATGAGAATTGAGTTGTTGACTTTTACATTTGAAAGATATATTTTTGGAAGGCAGAATCCATGATTTACATTGATATACTTTTCTCGAAGTCTTATGCTGGTTTTTGTATTGTCTTAAGGAGTGACATCTAATTATGTATGACCTAAATCTAATCCAGCATATTTTAGCTTATGAATGACATGATACTTATATCTAATTCTAGATACATGAGCATTTTCTTCTTTATCCTTGGATGTAAGTGACATTCAGAATTCTGTATTAATATTTCCTGGAAATGGAGAATCTTTAAATATCAGGATCTTTGAGTTTTCAAAATTGATTCTTATAAACTCTTAAGTTTTCCATTGTAATTGTTATTTTTTATTATTTATTTATTTATTATGTTCTCTGTTTCACTTATCCTCCTTTCTAATACAGGGTATCAATTATCTGTTAATGGAAACTCAGTTTTTCCACTAGATTTCTCTCTTTCCTTTATTTCTACCTTTTCATCACTTCTTATTCTGCCTAAAATTTTGAAAACTGTTCTCTGAATTTTAAACCATAATTTCTGTATTATTGATGCTAATCTGTAACACTTTGCAATATACAAACTTGTACTGCATTGATATTACTTTTGCATTAACATCTATCATGGATTTTGACAACTGTGTAATGCACTATAATATTTTCTTGTCCCAATATGAATGGTTGAGTTTCTACTTCTAAGTAGAATACATCTTTTTGATGTGCTAATCCAACAGGTATTAGTGAAGTTATTCTAACTTCAACTGTAGGAGTCTTGAAGTAAATGTCCCAGACTGTTGTACAGGCTTTTCTGTTTATAGATAATCCTTCTGTATTTGTGGTATGAGGTTGGGTTTATAATTTAAAGTTAACAATAATGCTAGCTTTCCTCTTTTTTTGTTCCAACTTTACTGAGGTATAATGACAAATAAAACTGCAGTATATTTAAAATGTATAATATGATGATTTCACATATATAGACACTGTGAAATGATTACTACAATCAAGTTAACTAACATATCCATCACCTCAAATAGTTAACTTTTTTTTTTGAGAATGCTACTTTTATTGATTCAGAAAAGATGTACTATAATTTCCAGTTCATATGCTTCTCCAAATAAGTTAGTCTGATCATAGTCAATATAGGGGACTATATCTGAAAATTACATCAGAAAAAGAAACAACAAAAAGCTTTCATAATTCTATGCACCAAAGATTTTAGTTTTGGGGAGTGGGGTCATTAAAGTGATTGTTTTAAGTGAAGCATTTCAATAATTTCATTTTCATAGAAACATTTATATACTTCTAAAATTTTGCTCTTTATTTTAGTTGTTTTCCAGAACTTTGTATGTGTGTAGAATTTGGCATACTCTTTATCATAGGATTTTGATTATTTTAAAAATTGATGCTAAAATAGTACCATATTTCTGAGACTCCCACTCATTTTTTCTTATAACACCGATTTTTCCATGACTTTTATTTTTTGTTTCTAAAATTTATTTTAGTTTATTTTATCAATTTATTTTTATTATTATTATGTTCAATTAGCCAGCATATAGTACATCATTAGTTTTTGATGTAGTGTTCAATGATTCATTAATTGAATATAAATGATTTTACTTATTTTTTTTGAGAGGGAGAGAGAGAGATAGAGAGACAGAAAATGAGTGGTGGGTCGGGGGAGGCAAAGGAAGAGGGAAAAGCAGACTCCCTTCTAAGCAGGGAGCCAAGGACCCTAGGATCATGACCTGAGCTGAAGGCAGACATTTAACCAATGGAGCCACCTAGGAGCTCTTGATTTTCGTATTATAGCACTATTTCCCCAAAAATAATCCATTTTTGAACCATAAAATCATATTATGTTTAATGGAAAACACACTTTTGTTTTCTATAAAATTGCATATGAATAATATACATCTTATATCAGTGTCATAATTTTATTCACATGTCTAATTATGTAAGATAAATAACTTAGGTATGAAACAATGTAAAACTATTTTGAATTTACTCTCAAATGTAGCTAAGGAATTTCAGTCAATGATATTTTTCCTATGTGAATCTATTCTTAAAATTCTCTGGATTCAAATCATGAAAAGCACATTACGATGACTAAAGATTGAAGTTAAGTCTACACATACAAATACATTATACCCTGTGTGTCATTTTTAGTGAACAAAGATTTCTGGAACAAATTAAATTGCTATGATAGACACTTTTGCTTATAATTGTAATTTTAAGTATGGAGGGTTTTTGTTTTGTTTTGTTTTGTTTTTGTTTCATCTCTATTATAACATGGTAGAATATTTCAATTCACTACACTCAGATAATGACAAGGTCAAGAGAACAACTATAACCAGGGGGGGAAAAAAAAAACAAAAAAAACTAAAAAAGAATGTGTAAATTAGAGGTGATAGTTTACATATAAATTCTGAATCCTGAAACTAGAGGGTAACTTTCTGTTGAGTATCTTTGAAACATAAGTAAAAATTGATCAAAAAGAAAAAAATTAAAAAATAGAAATGAAACAATACTATTCTCAATAATGATGCAAAATGAATAATTGGCAAAATCAGAAAATAAAAAGTAGAACAGGAACCACAGGAAGATTCATAGTAAATTGAGTTGCTAAATGTATACAAATATATTTGAAAACTGCAATGAATCTGATCATTTTCCATGAAAATGTAATTGGTGCAATCTATTCAGGAAATGAAAGAAGTGATATATATGTTGATTTATACAGAAGAGTCACAGGTATTTTTCAGTAAGTTATCTCTAAAACAAAACAAAACAAAACAAAATAAAATAAAATAAAAAACACTAGGCAGACCCAGACATGTTAATATAATTACCCCAAAAGAATTGTAAAGAACAGATAATTCCAGTGCTACTTAAACTATTTGTAGGGGTGATTTGATGGCTCAGTCAGTTAAGCATCATGCTCTTGATTTTAGCTCACGTCATGATCTCAGGCTTGGGGGATTGAGCTTCCTCTCAGGCTATATGCCTGGCATGGAATCTGCTTGAGATTCCTTCTCCCTCTCCCTCTATTCTTTCCCCCATACTTTCACTCCTTCTCTCTCCCTTTCTAAAATAAATGACTAAATCTTTTAAAAAATTAAAAATAAACTATTCTAGAGCATACAACAAAAAGGATAACTTTTCAAAAATTTATTATATAAAATGATGATAGTAAAACCTAACAAAAATTGCACCAGTAGGGACGCCTGGGTGGCTCAGTTGGTTAAACAGCTGACTTTGGCTCAGGTCACGATCCCAGTGTCCTAGGATCGAGTCCCACATCGGGATCCTTGCTCGGCGGGGAGCCTGCTTCTCCCTCTGCCTCTGCCTGCCATTCTGTCTGTCTGTGCTCGCTCTTTCTCCCTCTCTCTCTGACAAATAAATAAAATCTTAAAAAAAAAAAATTGCACCAGTAAAATCTACAAACCAATCTTAATTATGAATAAGGCAAAAATTTAAAATTAAATGTAGCAAAACATAATAATTAAAAATATTAACACAACATGTACAGCAGTTTATTTTTTTTAAGGATTTTATTTATTTATTTTTGTCAGAGAGAAAGAGAGATAGCACAAGCAGGGGGAGCGGCAGACAGGGCAGGCAGAGCACGCAGAAGGAGAAGCAGGCTCTCAGCAGAGCAAGGAGCCCAAAGTGTGACTCAATCCCAGGACCCTGGGATCATCACTTGAGTTGAAGGCAGCTGCTTAACTGACTGAGCCACCCAGGCATCCCTGACCAGCAGTTTATTATTGGAAAGTTAGCAATCATTAAATTATAACACTATATCCTTATGTTTTATCACAGTTATACACAAAGATAAAAATTATATAATTTTATACACATGTGTTGAAATGCCATTTCTCTACTATAAATTACAACTCTCAGGGTAGATTTTTCTCCTCCTCATTTCAATTTCTTTCTTTTTTTCTCTCTCTCTTTCTTTCTTTTTCTTTCTTTCTTCCTTTCTTTCTTTCTTTCTTTCTTTTTTTTCTTTATTTTTTTTTATTCCTTGATATTGCCTTGTGATGAGTTACTACAAACTAGAGCATTTTCTTCTCCAATTAAAATGTCTTTAATTCATTTTGAGTTGATTTTTTTTTAATTTTCAGCATAACAGTATTCCTTGTTTTTGCACCACACCCAGGGCTCCATGCAATCTGTGCCCTCTCTAATACCCACCACCTGGTTCCCCCAACCTCCCACCCCCTGCCCCTTCAAACCCCTCAGATTGTTTTTCAGAGTCCATAGTCTCTCATGGTTCACCTCCCCTTCCAATTTCCCCCAACTCCTTTCTCCTCTCTAACTCCCCTTGTTCTCCATGTTACTTATTATGCTCCACAAATAAGTGAAACCATATGATACTTGACTCTCTCTGCTTGACTTATTTCACTCAGCATAATCTCTTCCAGTCCCATCCATGTTGCTACAAATGTTGGGTATTCATCCTTTCTGATGGAGGCATAATACTCCACAGTGTATATGGACCACATCTTCCTTATCCATTCGTCCATTGAAGGGCATCTTGGTTCTTTCCACAGTTTGGCAACCGTGGCCACTGCTACTATAAACATTGGGGTACAGATGGCCCTTCTTTTGACTACATCTGTATCTTTGGGGTAAATACCCAGTAGTGCAATTGCAGGGTCATAGGGAAGCTCTATTTTTAATTTCTTGAGGAATCTCCACACTGTTCTCCAAAGTGGCTGCACCATCTTGCATTCCCACCAACAGTGTAAGAGGGTTCCCCTTTGTCCACATCCTCTCCAATACATGTTGTTTCCTGTCTTGCTTATTTTGGCCATTCTAACTGGTGTAAGGTGATATCTCAATGTGGTTTTAATTTGAATCTCCCTGATGGCTAGTGATGAACATTTTTTCATGTGTCTGATAGCCATTTGTATGTCTTCATTGGAGAAGGCAGAGCACGCAGAAGGAGAAGCATATCTTCTGTTCATATCTTCTGCCCATTTTTTGATATGATTATCTGTTTTGTGTGTGTTGAGTTTGAGGAGTTCTTTATAGACCCTGGATATCAACCTTTTGTCTGTACTGTCATTTGCAAATGTCTTCTCCCATTCCGTGGATTGCCTCTTTGTTTTGTTGACTGGTTCCTTTGCAGTGCAGAAGCTTTTGATTTTGATGAAGTCCCAAAAGTTTATTTTCACTTTTGTTTCCTTTGCCTTTGGAGACATATCTTGAAAGAAGTTGCTGTGGCTGATATCGAAGAGGTTACTGCCTATGTTCTCCTCTAGGATTCTGGTGGATTCCTGTCTCATGTTGAGGTCTTTTATCCATTTTGAGTTTATCTTTGTGTGTGATGTAAGAGAATGGGCGAGTTTCATTCTTCTACATATAGCTGTCCAGTTTTTCCAGCACCATTTATTGAAGAAACTGCCTTTTTTCCACTGTATATTTTTTCCTGTTTTGTTGAAGATTATTTGACCATAGAGTTGAGGGTCCATATCTGGGCTCTCTACTCTGTTCCACTGGTCTATGTATCTGTTTTTATGCCAGTACCATGCTGTCTTGGTGATCACAGCTTTGTAGTAAAGCTTGAAATCAGGTAACGTGATGCCCCCAGTTTTATTTTTGTCTTTCAACATTTCCTTAGTGATTCAGGGTCTCTTCTGGTTCCATACAAATTTCTGGATTATTTGCTCCAGCTCTTTGAAAAATACCCGTGGAATTTTTTATCAGAATGGCATTAAAAGTATAGATTGCTCTAGGCAGTATAGACATTTTAACAATGTTTATTCTTCCGATCCAAGAGCATGGAATGGTCTTCCATCTTTTTGTGTCTTCTTCAATTTCTTTCATGAGTGTTCTGTAGTTCCTTGAGTACAGATCCTTTACCTCTTTGATTAGGTTTATTCCCAGGTATCTTATGGTTCTTGGTGCTATAGTAAATGGAATCAATTCTCTAATTTCCCTTTCTGTATTTTCATTGTTAGTGTATAAGAAAGCCACTTATTTCTGTACATTGACTTTGTATCCTGCCACGTTGCTGAATTGCTGTATGAGTTCTAGTAGTTTAGGGGTGGAGTCTTTTGGGTTTTCCATATAAAGAATCACGTCATCTGTGAAGAGAGAGAGTTTGACTTCTTCATTGCCAATTTGGATACTTTTTATTTCTCTTTGTTGTATGATAGCTGTTGCTAGGACTTCTAATACTATGTTGAACAAGAGTGGTGAGAGTGGGCATCCTTGTCGTGTTCCTGATCTCAACGGGAAGGCTGCAAGCTTTTTCCTATTAAGGATGATATTTGCTGTGGGTCTTTCATAGATAGATTTTATGAAGTTCAGGAATGTTCCCTCTATCCCTATACTTTGAAGTGTTTTAATCAGGAAAGGATGCTGGATTTTGTCAAATACTTTTTCTGCATTAATTGAGAGGACCATGTGTTTCTTCTCTCTTCTCTTATTAATTTGTTCTATCACATTGATTGATTTGTGAATGTTGAACCATCCTTGTAGCCCAGGAATGAATCCCACCTCGTCATGGTGGATAATCTTTTTAATGTGCTGTTGGATCCTGTTTGCTAGGATCTTGTTGAGAATCTTGAGTTGATTTTTTAATACACTGTGAGAAAGTGTCCAAATTCATTCTTCTGCTTATGGACATCTAATATTTTCCCAATATTTTTGTTGAAAAGACTGCCCTTTCCCCATTGTATATTCATGGTATCCATGTCAAATATCATTTGAGTGTATATGCAAGGGTTTATTCCTGGGCTCTCTATTCCATTCCACTGATCTATAATTCACTGTATTGCATTTTGTTTTATTGCACTTCACAGATAATACAATTTTTGCAAAATGAAGTCTGTGGAAAACTGGCATTGAACAAGTCTATTGAAACCATTTGCTCACTTCAGGTCTCTGTGTCACATTTGGATGATTCTCACATTATTTCAAATCTTTCATTATTATTATATTTGTTTTTTTTTAAGATCATATTTTTTTGACAGAGATAGACACAGAGAAAGAGGGAACAGAAACAGGGGGAGTGGGAGAGGGAGAAGCAGGCTTCCCACTGAGCAGGGAGCCTGATGTGGGGCTCGATCCCAGAACCCTGGAATCATGACCTGAGCTGAAAGCTGATGCTTAATGACTAAGCCACTCAGGCACCCCTATTATTATATTTGTTATGATGATCTGTGATAAGGGATCTTTATGTTACTATTGTAATTGTTTTGAGGCACCATCAACCATGCCCATATAAGATGGCAAACTTAATCAATGAATGTTGTGTGTGTTCTGACTGTTCTACTGACTAGCCCCTTGCCATCTCTATCCCTTTCCTTGACCTTCCTGTTCTCTGAGACACAAAGATATTGAAACTAGGCCAGTTGATAACCCTCCAATGGCTTCTATGTGTTCAAGTGAAAGAAATTGTTTCATATCTCTCACATTAAATCAACAGTTAGAAATGATTATGCTTAATGAAGAAGGCAGTTCAAAAGGCAAGACAGGCAAAAGTTAAGCCTCTTGTACCAAATAGCCAAATTGCAAATGCAAAAGAGAGTCTTTAAAAAAATACACACACACACACACACACACACACACACACACACACACACACACATATAGAGAGAGAGAGATGGATAAATATATATGTAATTTATTTATTTATGAGAGAGAGAGAAAGGCAGAGGGAGAAGCAGGCTTCCCAAAGAGCAGGGAGCCCAATGCAGGGCTCTATCCCAGGACCCTGGGATAACTGAGCCAAAGGCAGATGGAACTGACTGAGCCACCCAGGAGTCCCAGGAGATAATTTTTGGAAGGAAATTAAAAATGCTACTCCAATGAACACAAGAATAATTAAAAAGTGAAATGGCCTTATTGCTGATATTAAGTTTTTGTGGTCTACTTAAATCAAGCCAGAAACACCCTTAAGCCAAAGCCTAATCCAGAGCAGAGCCCTAACCCTCTTCATTTCTATGAAGGCTGAGTGAGGTGAGAAAGCTTCAGAAGTAAAGCTTGAAGCTAGCAGAGGTTGGCTCATAAGATTTAAGGAAATAAGCCATTTCTACAACATCAAAGTGCAAGATGAAGCAGCAAGTGCTGGTGTAGAAGCTGCAGCAAATTATCCAGAAGAACTAGCTAAAATCACTAATGAAGTTGCTTATGCTAAACAGGTTTCAATATAGATGAAACAGACTTCTACTGGAAGAAGATGTCACCTAGGACTTTCTTAGTTAAAGAAGAGAAGTCAATACCTTGCTTCAAAGCTTCAAAGGATAGGCTAACTCTCTTGTTAGAGACCAGTGCAACAGGTGACTTTAAGTTGAAACCAATGCTCATTTTTTTCACCATTCTGAAAATCCTAAAGCCCTCAAGAATTATGGTCAATCTACCCTAACTGTGCCTTATAAGTAGAACAACAAAGGCTAGATGACACCATATCTTTTTACAACATAGTTTACTGAATATTTTAAGCCCACTGTTAAAACCTACTGTTCAGGAAAAAAAAAAATCTTTTCAAAATGTTACTACTACAAATATGCTAACTGACAATGCACCTTGTAACCCAAGAGGTCTGATAGAGAGGTACAAGATTAATTGTGTTTTCAGATCTGCTAACACGGCAACCATTCTGCAGCTCATGGACAAGAAGTAGTTTCTAATTTCAAGTCCTATTATTTAAGAAACATATTTCATAATGCTCTAACTGCCATAGATAGTGATTCCTGTCATGGATCTAGACACAGTAAATTGAAACCTTCTGGAAAGGACTCACTATTCTAGATGCCATTGAGAACATTTGTGAATCATGGGAAGAGGTCAAAATATCATCATTCATAGGAGTTTGCAAGAATTTTATTTCAACCCTAATGCATGACTTGGAGGGGTTCAAGACCTCAGTGAAGGAAGAAACTATGGATGTGGCAGAAATAGTAACAGAACAATAATTAGAAGTAGAGCCTGAAGATTGAATTGAATTGCTTATCATTTTCATGATAAAATTTAAGAGATAAGGAGTTGCTTCAAAGGAATAAGCAAAGACAGTGGTTCTTGATATGGAGTCTAATTCTGGTGAAGATGCTGTGAAGAATGTCGAAATGCTAACAAATGATTTAGACCATTACATAAGCTCAGTTGATAAAGCAGTGACACGATTTGAGATGATTGACTCCAATTCTGAAAGAAGTTCCACTTTGGGTAAAAGGCTATCAAACAGCATTGCATGCTACTGAGAAATTATTTGTCAAGGAGTCAATTAATGTGGGAAACTTCATTACTGTCTTTTTTTAAGAAATTGCCACAGCCACCCCAAACCAAGGAAAGCCTTTCTAAATCTGTCATGTCTCAATTTCCCATCTGTGATTCTTCCTATCTCATGAGTGTGCATATATCAATAGATTATACTTGTTCACAGATGGAAATGTATTTAGTCTTTGATAGCTACCCAGCAACTGAAAGAACAAAAAGAAAACTTGACAAGTTAACTCACTTGTATTTTCAACCAAATGGTCTGCCTGTAGTCATTAAAGTATTCTTTGTGGTTTCACAGCTATATTTATTTCACCCAAAAAGTTAATCCCAGAATAACTTCTGTGTGCTTTATAGCTGTTGAGTGAACTCAGTAATTTTGTGCTATTTGAGCATAATGCATGAATATAGAATGTGTTTGCTTTTTATTAATGATGGTTATACTGTTAAAATAGTATAAAATTAAACATGTTAATTATCATTCATGCAAAATAATTAAAAATCAAGTAACTCCTCAAAATTTTACATTTAAAAGATACTGTAAATTTGGAGTAATGGCCTATCCCCAATTTAGAAAATCCTTTCATTTACATTAAAAAATACCACCTCTGCAAAAACAGAAACAAACAAAAAATAACACCAATAAAATAATGTTTCCCTCTAGACTTTCATAAACTTTTATTTTCTTTCTCAAAATGGTTTATCCTACAGAAATGTTTGTTTATTAAGTCTTGGAATAAGTTAGGAAGCAAGTTCCCTGGCTTAAACCCAATGCAAGCTTATCTCACTGAGAAATCATATTTCTGACCTCCAAAGGAACATCTTAGTGTTTATACCAAAAAGAGAGAGAGAGAATAAATAAGTGATAAGTGTTTTTTTAAAAGCTACAACTGGACACCTGGGTGGTTCAGTTGGTTGAATGGCTGCCTTCGGCTCGGGTCATGATCTCAGCGTCCTGGAATGAAGTCCCACATTGGGCTCCTTGCTCAGTAGGTAGCCTGCTTCTCCCTCTGCCTCTGCCTGCCACTCTGTCTGCCTGTGCTCACTCTCTTTGACAAATAAAGAAATAAAATCTTTTAAAAAATAAATAAGAAAAAAAAATAAAAGCTATAACATCTATGAGAAAGTAAATAAACACTACATTTTTTTTGTTGTTTTTTAAATTTACATCAAATTCCTCCAGTTCTGACATGATAATATTAGAGGCATTCCATGGAATAGTTACCTGAAATAGTTAACTATTGTCTTTAAAAGTATTCACAAGATATTTTATATTAATACCTAGCTATTGGAATAGCTGAAAAAATAATAAAAATTTAAAACAAATTAAATATATATATATATATATATAATTTTTTTTACAGCTCTTTCCACACACACACACACACACACACACACACACACACACACACAGAGGAAAGGCCACATGAAGAAAGGTGACAGTGAAAGGTGACACATGTAAGCCAGGAAGATCACTCTCACCAGAAACCAAATGGTGACATCTTGCTCTTGGACTTCCAGTCTCTAGAACTGTGAAAACAAAATAAAACAAAAGGCCACTGTTTAAGCAACACAGTCCGTGGCATTCTGTTACTGCATTGCAAGCCAACTAGAAGAGAAGCCCAGTAGATATCTTATTCTGAGAGAGCATTCTCGGTGAGCCATTGAGCTAGACACTGGAGATTCTATGAACAAATAAGGCACAGTCCTGTCCCTGTTGAAGACAACAAATATTCAAGAAGATCCCAGACCCAAGGAACTATGCTATCTTGGCGAGAGCAACAGTTTTTATAATGATGAAGGAAGTATATGAAGCTCCCTCCTCCACTTAATGGGAATAAAAGGACCATGGGTTTGTGGGCCTACCAGTTGGGAGAAGAGGAGTTCCCAAAGGAAAACTAAGAATGCTGGAAGTTTGGAGACAGCTCTGAATCCAAGATTCTTTGGGAGGCTTAGCTTTCTTAAAATTTCACCTCTCACTGTGATTTCTACCAGCTGCCAAATTTTTCACCTCTTCAAACTGTCTTGCATCTTGCAACTCCTGTTTCTTCTATGGCTACATTGATCTATACTGCCCAGAATTTTTATTCTTTCATTCCTCCAAGTTGAATTATAGAAGGCGGTTGTGTGATGCAGACTTTACATGTGGGCATATAGTATTTGAAGAGAAAAATAACTCAGCCCAATATAAGAGAAAAAACTTAAAATTTAATATCAGTCCTTACTCCTAAGAAAATTGAAACTTTCCTCATCATGGTGAAATTGTTTTCTAAACCATCTGTTCTTCCTCAAGATTTTACCTCTCTCTAGACTCTAGACTGCAACATCTCAAAGTCTATAACATTTTTCTTAGAATGGTTTTATTTACTCTACCCTGTCTGAAAGTGTGATCCAGAGCAATTTATACCTCCCAAAATTAAGGAGCTCTGAGAAGTGAAATACAACCCTACAAGGTCATCAACCTTGTAATACTAACAAAAGATTTGAAAATAGTGTGCCATCATCATAATGATTGTAGTAGAAGGGAGAGAGGAAGGGTTCAAGAAGGGTTCTGCTTTTACACCCATCTTATCCTTGACATTTGGACATTAGAGCCTTCTTAAATGGTCTCTCTTATAAAGAAAACTTGATTCTATTAGAAGTAGAGCCAGGTGGTGGGTATTATGGAGGGCACGTATTGCATGGAGCACTGGGTGTGGTGCATAAACAATGAATTCTGTTATGCTGAAAAGAAATTAAACAAACAAACAAACAAACAAACAAAAACCCTGGAACTGTCTCATGATTTAGGAATCCCAATTCTGGGTATATATTGAAAGGAAATAAAGTTATGATCTCAAGGAGAAAAAAAAAGAAATAAAATGTATAAAGCTCATATTGTGAAAAGTAGGGGTCATGTGCCTTTCTTGTGTAATAAGAACATGTCTCAGAGAGTCATTTCTCCAAGGAGATGAGAAATATGGAGTAAACCTGAAACCAGTGCACAATCTAGAGCCGATTCCAGGATTTTGGGAGGGGCACATTCTAGATCAGCTAAAGCCCAGATGTCCTGCAGAATGAGAGACATGTTTGATGTTGCAAGCTGCTCAGCTTATAAAGACACTTATTATACTGTATTTTTGCAGTAGTGACTGAATGATTTATTGAGGGAGAGAGCCAAACCCCATTTGGGTCCACAGCTCTTGTACATTGCCACACTATTCTCTCTTCTTACCTCTAAGTCCACTTAATTTTGTCTTAGCTTATTAGAGCTCCTTTTCTCTTCCTCCTACTAGACAGGAAGGAGGACAGAAAATGAATTTCCCCCATGCTCTCTAATCCCTAGCATAAATCTTTGTACCTTGTTGCTGATCAATGAAGAGTTTGGGTGAATGGTAAATTTGAGACTCATGTTGGTGATAACTACAGATGAAAATTATGTCTTGATTACCTGCTGGTAAATAAATATCACTGGTCCCAAGTAGGACCAGATGAGATTTAGAAACGTACTGGCATACTGAGAGAGCTTCTGGCTGACACAGAAGTAGTGAGGTGAACCACAGTCATTTGCTTGGGCCACTAGTGGTTTCACCATTAATTCACATTAGCCCACCATAAAAGGTATTTTTGGATTCATATGAAAGGGTTTGTGACTAAAGTAAATAACTGCATCAAATGGAAATAGTTTGCAAATAAGATTCTCTGCCTTCCCATAAAAAGCCATTCTGCCTGCTGAGAAAATTCAGAAGTGTTCCTTTCTCTGCTACCTACTTGTTTTCCTTTCCCGGTTTTCATCAAATAGACTTTCTTAAAATAGCCAAAGCATGATATACTGGAATATAATATGTCACTATGCCTGTGTTGTTTTATGACTTCAGGTGGCATTCAACTCTTAACAAATATGTATATCAAACTATTAATAAAGGAAAGATACACACACACACATTGCATATATATATTGCATATATATACACATATATATATATTCACAAACTCCTACATTTCTCTAAAAATGTGAATTTTCTCAATATTATCCTTAGATCCTCAATTAATTAGTCCTGTTGATACAGTATATAAGGACTCATTAAATAATTTTGTGGAAATATGAGAATGATATTCAGTTCCCTGCAGTAACTATTGTCATTTTTATGGCCAATATGCGGCCCATATACTGCCATGGCTTATTGAAATGCTTCTAAAATCCTGGAAATAGCATCAGCTTTAATTTTTTGAAGAATTTAATAATAATGATCGCATATTAAAACAATGATTGTAAGTACCAGAGAAGCTAGTAATGTACAAAGGATTTTCTGGTAAATAGATTATAGCCAAAACTTGATCATATGAATATTTCTTAGTGAATGAAGAATATACTTAATCTACATTTGTGATATATGCAATACTCACAGATTTTATTAAACAGTGACTGTCAAAATTAATATTCACAAGAAGGCAATTTTACTTAAGGCCTTGAGCTTAATTATTTGATGGGTAAATAGTACATGGATTGTTTTCTGTAACTAATCTAAAAAACAATTAGTGGTATGACTTTAAATATCTCTCCTAGAAATGTCCTGTGATAGCTATTAATTTTATCTTGTATAATTGGGAAAGATATTAAAAAGTGTGATAATAAAATTTAAAGTTGTTTTTTACCATCAAGAACTTGTACAAGAATAATGAAAAGAACTGACAAAATTGTGACTAAGCAAAAATATGCAAATAAATTAGCAAATGCTTTTTTAAGCCAGACTGACATGAACATGTTAATGGCTACATTCTGGCTACCAGAGACCTCATTACAATTTACATCGTCAGTTTGGGTGCTTGCAAACCAAGAGAGCTGTGACACTTGGTTTAATACTACAAGTTCTATAAGCAGTCTTCCCCAGTTTATACCCCACAACTTTCGCATATGTATTGTGTACATACACACAAGCTACCTAAATTTTCTCGTTATCAAAAAATGAACCACTAAAATTAGTCCTTATGAATGCAATAATTAAGATTCAATCCTAAAACAAATCAGGTACATTTTATTTAAATGCTTCGTTTTCCTAATTTACCCTATCATAGTTCTTTTGTTTGTTGGTTGGTTGGTTTTAATAATTACAGAGAATCATATATTCCTACTGATGAATGTAAGCAGATTAGGGACAATAAAGGGAAGGAAAACTAATCTTTTTAGAAAACATGAGATATATTTTAAATAATATATTTAACTTGTCCTTTCAAAAACCTTATTAGATAGGTATTAATAATAACTGAAATATTAAAATACCTCAGCTATTATTTATTAGGCTCTTACATTTAATTAGCTTACTAAGTATTTATGTATTATTATGAGAAGTGCTTACAACAAAACTATTGGGTAGGTATTATTTTTTACATTTTAAAGGTAAGAAAACTGTTTATCAATAGGGTTTATATTGTTTGTCAAAGCCAATTTGGGTCATAAGACATGAATCAAAGATCCCAAGCCCTTTCTGTTTGTATCCAAAGCACCCCACCTTAAACACTATGTGCTTTTGAACAAAATCAGGTTAATTGTCTTGTTCAAAACTGAACAGCTTGACAGTTAAAGAGTCAGAGTGAATATTCCCAGCTCCACATATGGTGATTAACTACAGTTTCATAGAAAAAATGAAAACAACCAATTCCTGTATATTGCTAAAAACTAAAGCTAAGTAATGAAATAGTAAAAGGCAGCATGAGAATATTATTAAAATACAAGAAAATAATTTTTGATTCATCTCTTCCTGTTTATTTTTAGTTTTTTTTAAATCACTAATGTTCCAAGACATAACTTTGATTCCAAGATATGCCTTTGAATGTATCCATGAGCTACAAAGATTTTGTCACAAAATAAGATAAAATGATACACTACAAATATCATCAAACAAACAAGCAAACAAACAACATTTAACTGTGCCTGTGAATCTAGGTTTTCTGGTCTAGCTCTACTGAGGCAAAAGGCACTTTTTCCCTCAGAAGAGATCCAAAGAAGGGAGAAAGAAAACAAAGAGGGATACTCTTTTATTCAGTAACTTTATTTTGTAGAGGAATGAAATAGCTTTTCAATCAACCTCTAGCCTTCTGGGATTGATATAATATATACACCAGCTCTGACATTTACCCTACTGCTTTTGAATTCCCTCATTTGTATAGGCATCTCAACTTTTTCTTTTTTCTTACAAATTATTCTTTCCATGTACTTTTTAAAGACTTATTTATTTATCTGATAGAGAGAAAGTGTGTGTGCATGCATGCAGGGGTGGTGGCAGAGGCAGAGGAGAGGGAGAGAATCTCAAGCAGATCTCCACTGTGTACGGAGTCCCATGCAAAACTCAGTCCCACAACCCTGAGAAGAGGACCTGAGCCTAAATCTAGTCAGACACTTAACCAACGGAACCACCCAGGAGCTCCTATTCTTTTCATTTAAAAGGATTTTAAAATTACATTCTACCTCCTTTTAAGTATTCCAAAATGCATGGCTTATGCATCTTCTTACACCGAGAAGTTTGTCTAGGTACATAGGAAACAAGGTAGGTCCAGACCACCACAGCAGGATTTATTTCCTTTAGCCCTTATTTCCTGGAGGCAGGGATAGAGTGAAGGGAGTGGGTTGTTTGCAGCCAGTCCCAAAAGGGCTAAGCCTTAGGTTTTGGGTACCAGACTAGTATCTCAAACCCATGTGCATCATGATCTTATCCTAAGACATGTCACCCTAAAGAAGTTAGGACTTAAAAATCCTAGCACAGAGAACAATGATACTCTGACTTACTACTATTGATATAAGTTGATTCATGTTTCTTTGTTTCTTACAAGAAGTCTTACAGCATCTATAAAATGTGACAGACTAATTTGTTAGCTTATAAGTAATATAAAATCTCGGACCCCTTCACAGTTCTTGGCAGTCATCTTCATGTTGCTGACAGGAGACAGCATGGATTTTAAAAATAAACTCAGTTGTTATGGACAAAGGGCACACTGATGCTGAAAGGTCTTCTGATACAAGCCAATCAATTATATGTCTTCCTGGGCACCTATATTGCTCCTCCATTCAAGAAGTCGAGTTTTATTTAGGCTATATCAATAGCTGCTTTGATGACTGGAAACAGAAGTTTCATGTGAGTACATCCAAGGAAGCCATTCAAGTCTGTTAGCTTCCAAATCCTTCCTTTAGGAGACCAGCCACCACAGTTTGAGGAAGCACAAGCAGCTATAGTAAAGATATACATGAAAGAGAATACAACTTCAACTGAGCTCCCAGACAATGTGCAAGCCAGCCAACTTCCAGCATGTGAGCCAGTCACTGGACTGGCTGCTACCAAATTTTACTGATCCTTGTTTGGCTGGTTCAGTTGACATCGCTTAAAGCTGAGAAAAGCTGTCCTTGCTGAGCCCTATCTAATTAGTAAAATTTTAAAGAATGAATGATTGTTGTATTGTCACTACTCATTGATTTTTTTTCTTTTTTTAACCAAACTTTTCTTTTGTGTATTCACGTGCAATTGTAAGAAATGATGCACAGAGGATTCCATATATCTTTAATGCAATTTCCCCTAATAGTAACATCTTGCTAAAGTTATGACTAGTATGTAGACAATGATACAGTCAAGATAGAGAACATTTATAAAGAAAGTGTTACAGTCTTGAATCACAGCTGAAATATCATTCACAAATATTTCAGATTGTCACACAGGAGTCTGAAGGAAATGGTCTGTCTCTTTAGGAAGAATCAGTCTTGAGGCACCTGGGAGGCTTAGTGAGTTAACCATTAAACTCTTGACTTCAGCTCAGGTCATGATCTCAGGGCCATGATATCAACACCCATGTTGGGCTCCACACTGGATGTAGAGCTTGCTTGGGATTCTTTCTCCCCTCTTGCTTTGCCTGTCTGCCTGTGCTCATGCCTGTTTTTTCTATCTCTCTCTCTCTCAAAAAAAGGGAAGGAAATAAATAATCAGTCTCATGAATACCAGAGCAAAAGGGGTACAGAACTCTAATGAAATCCCCTGAGCAATTAAATTTCCCTGTTTATGCATGAATCTCTAATATGAGGGCTTAAGGTATCTGATGACATATTGAACATCTTTATGGCCATTCCTCCTTGCTCCTCTTCCAGTGTCAATGTTATGGCTCCATCCCTCCAAGTCAAATCACTATCAGCTAATGTCATAAGACAGATACCCCTTTAAATTCAGGGAATACTTCTCCAGAGGGATGGAGCTGGTCATTCATCAATGAGTACTTTATCCTTAGAAATGCATACAGCTACAATATTACGTTTGAGATTATAGATTCAGATATTTTCTGAACAAACAAGATTCCCCTCCTCCCACTTTGAGAACAAGTTACCCCTTGTAGTTCATACTTCCAAAACCATGAGTCAACAACCATCCAGATTTAATGAAGAAAAATATCTAATACTATGGTCCACAGCTTTTCCTGCCTAAAAGGCCACTGCTTATTTCTAAGAAAATTCATACTTTAGTCTTACATCTGACTTTTTGTAAACAGTACTCTCTATATCACCAACTTTGTACAAGATATCCTGGCAATTAGTTCTTCACAAAACTACTAATTTACCCATTCTTTAAAAAAGTATCTTATGTTAAGACGCATCTAGTCCTATAGTATTTTACTTTAAGATAGTACAATGTTACTATGATTTATATGTTTATATATTTTAAGATTTTATATATTTATTTGAGGGAGAGCATGAGCAGGGTGGGGAGGGGACAGAGGGAGAGGGAGAAGCAGGCTCTTCACTGAGCAGGGAGCCAAAACTGGGGCTTGATCCCAGGACCCTGAGATCATGACCTGGGCCAAAGTCAGATGCTTAACCGACTGAGCCACCTAGGTGTCCCGATATTTTAGAGCAGTTTAAGGATTATAGAAAAAGATGTGTAGAAAGGAGTGTTTCTCGACATACCCTCTTCCATTCATACAGTTTCTCCTATTATTAACATCCTGAATTAATGTGGTGCGTTTGTTAACAAATGATGAACTATTAATGATACCTTATTATTAACTAAAGATCATAATTTACATTAGAATTTACTTTTTTGTCACATGGCTCTGCAAATTTTGACAAACATATAATGCAATGTATCTACCATTACAGTATCATACACAATAATTTCACTACCCTAAAAAACCCCATGCTACATGTATTTACCCTTTTCTCCTTCCCCTGAAGTCTTGACAACTGCTAATATTTTACTGGCTCTAGTTTTGCTTTTTCCAGATTATCATACATTTGGGACTCAAGTGAATTTACCCTTTACAGACTGGCTTCATTCACTGAGCAATATACATATAATGTTTTTCCAAGACTTCCCATGGCTTGATAGCTTATCTTTGTTTATTACTAAACAATACTCCACTTTTTGAATGTTTATCTACTCACCTGCTGAAGGGCATCTTGTTTGCTTCCAATTTGGCAATTATGAATAAGGTTCTTATAAACATTTGTGTGCAGGTCATTGCATAGACATATTTAAACTCACTTGAGTAAATATCTTGCAGTATTAATCCTGGGTTGTATGTTTAAGTTTTAACAAACTGCCAGTCTTCCAAAGTGTTTGTACCATTTTTCATTCCCACCAGAGATGAATGAAAGATCTTGTTGCTTCTTATCCATATCTGAACAAGTCATCTTGGACAAATATAATAAAGAAATTCTAGAGGTAGTTTCATGATTAAGAAGAATAAGTATCACAGAAAGGTGCAAATACTTAATTCAAGATCAAATCTGGCATTAAAACAGTGACTTTAATAAGAAAGAAAGCATTGCATTTAGGGAATATGTAATACCAGTTTTAGCAGTGATATTATGAAATAAGACACATTGAATAAACCTTACTGTATCAATGTCTGGCACAGAAATGTAAAATCATGTTATAATCATTCTTTGGAATTACTGAGATTAAGGTACTTAGAACTTAAAAAAAAAAATAGTTCTTATCATTTAGATAACTTTTCCTGGGACTAGATAGTGTTCGTCAATAGACTGTAGATTAATAGCCTGTGTGATTTATTTTTACTTTTACATTATTAAAAATAAAATCATATTTTAAATAATAAGCAATTCATATACTATATATAGGTTGAAAAGTTTTTAGTAAAACTTGTTCATACATTCATAGAATATATGGTAATTGTTACACACAGAAAAGAATGGTGCAGTGAACCAATGAATAATAATTAATTGAAGAACTTACTAATAGAGAAAATAGTTTACCTCCAAAAGACTGTAGAAATAATTTTGTTCATAAAGAAAATCATCTTTAAGGTAATATTCATCTTTGATTCTTTTTCTTTTATTAGATTACTTTCAACATATTTTGAACTAATAAGCAATGGTTTATTCTAGGTTTATAATTTCGGTATAAAACCAAGTACAGTAAACATACGTGTTTCATTTGTACTCATTAGGGGAACTCTAACAGTATATTGATGCTACTATAGCAATTTAATAATACTAATAATAAAATACCAAAGAAAGTGGAAGGTAGGTAATTAAGGCAGAAGAATTTAAATTCACAGTTAAAGGATCAAAAGTTTGTAAATCATTAAAGTTTTTAATTTCTTTTAAAATTTATCCTAGTTAAAAAATTATCTCACTTTTAGTCTTTTATATTTCATCAAGTTTCAATTTAATGTGATATCTGTTGAAATAATGAGATTTATAGAAGAGATGTATTGTCATTTTTAATAGTTATACTGAAATATATTCCAGTAGGAGGCTGAATCCAGCTAAGCATTAAAACAGTGAACCAAATGAACTATCTGGTTCTCAAAATAAATGACATTTCATAGATCATTCATTATAATTTCAGAATGGCAAATAGAAATTAAAGTGATTTCAAACTAAGTGATAATTTGAAAGACTCAGAAAAAGTTATTCGTGCTGTAAATTGGAAGAGGAGCCTGAAACAAACAAAACAAAACAAAAAAAAGAATAGTGAATTCAATGCAATTTTATAAGTATAATTTCCATAAACTAGTACAGTGAAGTTTTATGGAAAATAATTTACTGATTTGTCTTTGTATTTTATTATTGAGTATAACATTTAACATTACATCATGAATTTAGATGAAACCAACAGAAATATGGCAAAGAGTACATTTTCTCCCAGTTAAATGTATTTCTGTCCTATGTTTAGAACTTGAAACCACTAAAATAATAGCATGCCCATGAATCATCCAACAGGCACTCCGCAAAATTTAGAGGCTTCTTTTATTCCTGAGAATATACTCCTCATTCTTTCTGCTCCCCTACATACATTTCCTAAGTCATTCCTCCATTTATGTCCATCATCGGGTATACTATATGTTCTCAAATTGATGTTAAAATCCCCCCATTCGTTCTTTTACAATGTAAAAATTCTTTTTATAACCCTGTAAACAACTACATCTTTATGGAATATATACTGAGGTAATTTTAATTAAAGGAAGAGGTATTGTTTAAAAAAGCACTGAAACACTTTGAAATTATCAGAAAGGTCTTAATGGTACTCTCAGCTTGACTAAACCTTAAGCAAGCTTCTTCCTTACTCTACGCCCTAACCTCCCTTTTCATAGCGCCTTCAGAGAACTTCTAATTTATTTCTCACTACCTAGATACTCTAATCTTCTCCCAGCATCTTGCTAGCTTTATAGCCCAAGCATATCTTCTGAAGGACCTGGGAGCCATCCCTTTGAAATGTAATCATCAAGAAAGATCGTGCCCAATTTTCTAGTTTCTGTAGAAGGTTAGAGGCATAACATTGGCAAGCACTTTGCTCCCAGTTGTAAACATATTTTCTTTCATGAAAGCATGGGAAAACTTACTTTTCCGTTGGGGAAAGTCAATTGGCAAACACTGATAGCCTATAATTTCCTTCTCAATCCAGTTTCACTATGGAAAATAGTACGGAGGTTGTTCAAAAATTAAAAATAAAAATACAATGTGATCCATCTGTTCTTACCATGTTTTGTTTTGTTTTGTTTTGTAACAGCAGAGCTGAGCCTGAGTTCTGGATTTCCTTCATAATTGCAGTAACCTTGAATAGTGTCCTTCTGGCCTGTTTAACTTAGTCTGGTACAGCTTTTGGTTAGACAGAAAGAACAGCATTTGTTGAACTTTTTTTTTCAAGAGTTTTCCACTACTGAAAGACTAAATTGATTAATTTAAACTTCTGATGAATATATGATGGTATTTGATTCAGTTTAGTTGAAAATTACTCACCTAAATTTGTTTCTATTTTTGAAAATCAGTTAAATTTTGAAAAGATCAAATATTTTAGTACCTGATATTATATCCTATTTATCATTTAATTTCTGAAGAAGAGATACAGAGAGAGAGAGAGAGACAGAAAGTAAGAGAGAAAAAGAAGCAACGAATGAACTGTGTCATTTCTATGAATGTGTCATACTGAAGTATTCGCAACATAGAGTTTTTCATGGTATTAACTTAAAAATGACATTTTCCACACTTAAAAAAATGTAAATGTGCTTATGTTAAATATGCAGACTTTACCATCTTTTTTGTGACAGTTTGATCTTCCAACAACACTACCCTTTTATGAATTCATGATGTGTTATTTACTGTTTCTAATTTTAAATTTTGACAGAAATTGTTGTGAGTTGAACATGCATATATTTGAAATCAGGGTGTGAACAGTCAGTTGCCAGTTATAAGTTGACCTCAATTTAGGAAGCACATTATTTTTAACTTTAAAATTTGCATGCTGTATAATCATTTACATGTGTACTTATATTTGTAAAGTTGGGAAACCAACTATATTTTTATATTGTGATAATATGTGGTGTATAATATGAGGGGTTTTTTTTTAATCATTTTTTAATTTATTTTCAGCATAACAGTATTCATTGTTTTTCTACCACACCCAGTGCTCCATGCAATCCGTGCCCTCTCTAATACCCACCACCTGGTTCCCCCAACCACCCACCCCTCCACCTCTTCAAACCCTTCAGATTGTTTTTCAGAGTCCATAGTCTCTCATTGTTCACTTCCCCTTCCAATTTCCCCCAGCTCCCTTCCCCTAACTCTCCATAAACTCAAAATGGATAAAAGACCTCAATGTGAGACAGGAATCCATCAGAATCCTAGAGGAGAACATAGGCAGTAATCTCTTCGATATCAGCCACAGCAACTTCTTTCAAGATATGTCTCCAAAGGCAAAGGAAACAAAAGCCAAAATAAACTTTTGGGACCATCAAAATCAAAAGCTTCTGCACAGCAAAGGAAACAGTCAAGAAAACAAAGAGGCAACCCACAGAATGGGAGAAGATATTTGCAAATGACAGTACAGAGAAAAGATTGATATCTAGGATCTATAAAGAACTCCTCAAACTCAACACACACAAAACAGATAATCATATCAAAAAATGGGCAGAAGATATGAACAGACAGTTCTCCAATGAAGACATACAAATGGCTATCAGACACATGAAAAAATGTTCATCATCACTAGCCATCAGGGAGATTCAAATTAAATCCACATTGAGATATCACCTTACACCAGTTAGAATGGCCAAAATTAGCAAGACACGAAACAACATGTGTTGGAGAGGATGTGGAGAAAGGGGAACCCTCTTACACTGTTGGTGGGAATGCAAGTTGGTGCAGCCATTTTGGAGAACAGTGTGGAGATTCCTCAAGAAATTAAAAATAGAGCTTCCCTATGACCCTGCAATTGCACTACTTGGTATTTACCCCAAAGATACAGATGTAGTGAAAAGAAGGGCCATCAGTACCCCAATGTTTATAGCGGCAATGGCCATGGTTGCCAAACTGTGGAAAGAACCAAGATGCCCTTCAACGGACGAATGGATAAGGAAGATGTGGTCCATATACACTGTGGAGTATTATGCCTCCATCAGAAAGGATGAATATGAGGGTTTTGTAGGCTTTTCCCGATATTTTAAATGTTATAAATGTAAGTTGTGCATTTATCCCAGAATATAAAAGTTAAAAATAAAAATAACAAATTCTTACTACTTTTTTTCTTCCATAAATTCAATTGCCCTTCTATTTTTCCCATCACTGTTTTAGCAACAATCTTAAGAAAAGGTGAAACTTTTGAACATTTTCATGTGCACAAATACTAAAGTGACTCTTCTAATAGATACAAATTCTTATTTTCACATTAAGGAGATCATTATGAGTAGTGTTATGTAAGTAAACCCATGTTTAATATACTGAAGGCATTGATTTGTTTGTTTAAAAACAGTATATAAGAGGATAATTAACAAGTCCTCTTTATTTTTTATATTTTTAAATTTTAACTTCTCAAATGCTAGTTACATAATTACAAAATGTGTGAGTTGATATAACTAATATAATAATAATATAATAATATGACAAATATAAAATAATAATATAATAAATAATACAAATTATTTTGATAATTATTGGCAAATCTTTAAACTTTAAAGTATATGCAGCATTATTTATACACAACATTTAAAAGGTACATAAAATACTGCATTAAAAAGGTGCAATACATCTTCAAATTTAAGTCAGTATATTTTCTTTGGAATCTTAAAAATCTGTCTACTCTCAGGTTTCTCATTATACTGAATTAAATTTAGGTAAAATGACCACTTATTGCAATCCATGTTTGTGTAGGTATATGCCTTGAGAAATCGTGCTGCTCTAGTCAAAGCTGCACTGCGGGGGCCAGCTGTTCTCAAGACTTCAAAGAAAAATTCATTGAAAGAACCCTGGTATACATTCTTAAGAAAGCAGGAAAAATATTTTCATTTGGCTCCAGAGTCCACTTTATTGCCCATAACTGAAGCAAAACCAGATTATTGCAATGTCTCTGGCTTCAGGTGGCAGAATCTCTGGTGACTCTTCATCACCAATTTCCATTATTTTACGCTGGGGCATTCAAACTATGTGATAGCTTATATGATATCATATAGGCTATCATATGGCTCTGCTCCCCTTAGAGTATTTTTAAGTTGAGAAGCTAAAGTGTAGAGAATTCACATGTGAATCAACACTCAAAAGTAAAAGAAAACAATATCATTTTACCACTTAAAATGTAGAACTATTCAGAACTGGTTTAAAAGAACAGGAAAATCTTAAGAATCTACCTGACATTAAGTAGCTACATTGCATTCCCTTGAGACTTGATCATATTTCAGTCAATCTCCAAATGTGTTCTCATTTTGAACATAATAATATGGGTTATTTTTCATCTTTGCAAAATTTGACATATTTCCTTGATTATCCATTTTTAACCTCATACCTCATAGAAGTTGTTACACAAAAAAATTACAGGTATAATCACCTTAGCTTTTAAAGTAAAGGCACCATGGATGTTATTAATCATGCAATGTTGTTATCAATAGGGAGGAAAACAATCCACTACATTGTTAACACCCACAATAACAGAACAGTAAGCCAAGCAAGAGAAGCCGGGAATGAAAACCAAATAAATGAGAAGTTGGCAGCCATCAAGCTACAGTGGCAAACTTGCTTTCCCTACATCTCAGGTGACAATTTCTTTTGGCTTGGAACCAGATCAGAGATCTGATATTATCTGAGGTGATTTTAATTTCATTCCTTAGGAAAGCTATGCATTATTTTGAAAGACTGGTACTTTTGATATGTCCCAGAAAGTAAATCTTTAGATTATATGTTTCTATAACTTTTGTTCTAATCTGTTAGGAAAGTGACATTATATTTTTACCTATTCCATTTTACATACTCTGAATAAAGTGCACGGTATTTTAGTTTTCTACTGAATTTGTGAAGCAAATTTTGTTGGAATTTCAGAAATTAAAGCATAGATTTATGCATACTTCAAAGTCTAACTGTTCAAAAATGAGACAAGCCTACACGTAAAAAAGAGGTACTTAAATTTCTCATTATATTGAGCAGGAGTCGTGCATTCACTGTGTGAGTTTCGACAATTAGAGTCACATGTGTACAAAAAACAAGTCAAGCAGATAAAATCTCATTATTGGAAAACATCACAGTATGTTTTGTAATATTTTATAAAAGTTGTATAAGCAATTACTTTATATCCATTCTTCTTGATAAATTGTTTACTAATGGTCATATTTTCAGGTAGTGTGGTTGGTATCACATGCTACTGAATCTGGAAACATAGGTGAATATGTAATAATTTTTTTTGGTAGATATATTCTAAGAGTTTAAGGTAATCTTAAGACCAGAAGAGTTGGGAACATTTTTCTCTAAGTAAAACATACAGCATTTTTTTTTTTTTTTTTTTTTTTTTTTTTAGGAAACATTAGAGGAACATGGCAATTAAATGACTATTGATCTTTTCTTTTAACAGTAACACATGGTAGGCCTGGGGAATTAACAGAAAGCCAATGGACAAAAATGTGCTAATATAGTTTCATTCTAGTTGGGGAAAATTGGTAATAAGTTTATAATATAAATAAGTATATAGTTTTCAAGCGTATAGAGATAGGGAGTGCTGAGGGAAAAATAGTGTTATACGGTACTTAGGAAAAAATTCGTTCAAAGGAGAGGGTGTGAGCTCTGTGGCCATCTGGAGGCAGTAAGCTATTGAAAAGAGAAAAGCCATAACCATGGTCCTTAGGGTAAGAAGGTGCTACCCTGCATGTACTGGGAAGCTTGGGGGTGCCAGGGTGACTTGGAAGAGTGAAGAGGGATGAAAGCAGTAGATTAAATAAAAAGGAAGACAATTTACAAATCCATTAGTACTTTTAAGGGATTGGATTTGACTCTAATTGAGATGGGGAACTAATGAACAATATTGAGTGCAAAGTGACATGATCCTACCTGCATTTTAATAAAATTACTCTGGTTGCTGATATGATAATAGATATTATGGGTTCAAAATTTGACACAAACCGACTAAATAAAGAGATACTGAACAAACCTGGAAGAATATCTTTTGGTTGTAATTCAGATATAGTAATGATGGTAGTGTGATAGGAACATGACCAGTGTTTGGCTGTATTTTGAAGGTAGAACCATCAGGATTATCAGTTTGAAGGGGAAAAAGGGAAGTCCAGAAAAGCTTCATAGTTTTTAGTTGATTTACAGTTATATCAGCTGAAAAGTTAAAAGTTACAGGAAAAGCAGATGTGTGTTGGGGGGTATAAGGAGTTCAGTTTGACCTACAGTAAGTTTTATGCACCTAGTAAACTTTCAGTAGATATATCATGAAGAATATTTCAAGGAAGAGCTTTAGGGTTGAGATAAATATTATGGAGTTATCAACACACAGGTGATAGTCAAAGCTACTGAATCTAGAAACATAAATGGGTATATAAAATATGGTTTATTGGTGTATATGTTTTAAGAGTTTAAGGTAATCCTAAGACCAGAAGAGTTGTGACCTTTTTCTCTAAATAAATCTCGGAGAGAAACTCCAACAAAAAACTAGGGAAATGAAGAAGGACCAGTCAATAAGCTAGAGAGAGCAGCCATTGAAAGCCAAGAGAAAGTGGTAACTGGAAACTAAGTGGTAAAGGTTCTTTGAACAAGAGGTTGTGAGCAAAATTCTTTAATGGATTAGAAAGCAACTAATCACACAACATAAGAAAAGTTGGTGAATTTGTTTTGGGGCCTTGTTTGTTTTTTTAGTTTTTAGTTACATTCCAGTTATGTAACATGCAGCTTAATATTAGTTTTAGGTGTTCAATATAATGATTCAACAGTCTCATACAACACCTGGAGCTCACCACAAGGCTTTGTTTTAAGGCAGTAGAAGTTTCAAGGGTTTTTAGGTTTTCCAAGACACTATATTTTTCTTCATAACATTTCGAAGAAGGAGAAGGCATTACAATAGTGTCATATTAATTGTAAGATGTGAAAAATGTTATTCTCTGGTTTAATATCTCATTATTAAGTCCCTGAGGATTTTAAAATATGATTAACATGACCTTGTGGAAAGTTATCATTAAGTCATTTCTATCATTGTGAAAAGGATATGGACAAACATAGTTTTAAATATAAAAACAAGAAGCACAAGTACATTATAGAATATTACTTTTTTTTTTAAATTATTTGACAAGCAGAGATCACAAGTAGGCAGAGAGGCAGGCAGAGAGAGAGAGGGGAAACAGGCTCCCTGCTCAGCAGAGAGCCCGATATGGGGCTCGATCCCAGGACCCTGAGATCATGACCTGAGCTGAAGGCAGAGGCTTATCCCACTGAGCCACCCAGGTGTCCCAGAATATTACTTTTTTTAACTAAAGTTTATTGTGTATGAAAAATTCTATTTCAAAAACAAATAGTTTTTTTAATAGCTTCTTTAGCTAGAAGAGATAAAATTATAAGTTATCCAGATAAAATAGTAGATTAATAAGATAGTAATTACTGGGAAAAGGTATCTTACAAATTATGGGTGTATTACTACTTATGTTAAATATGTTTCCCTCAGGTACCTTGTGTATATATTTTTTTAAGATTTTATTTGCTTATTTCATAGTAAGAGAAACAGTGTGAGAGGGAACATAAGCAGTAGAAGAGGGAGAAGCAGGCTTCCCGCCAAGCAGGGAGCCTGATGTGGTGCTTGATCCCAGGACCCCAGGATCATGACCTGAGCCAAAGGCAGACACTTAATGACTGAGCCACCCAGGTGCCCCTCTTGTATATATATTTTTAAAAGATATGCAGACTATTGATAGACTTATTTGTCTTTCAAAAAAAGACTGGATGTTAGTAGTCCATTTTGAGTGAGATTTGGAATGATTTTTTTTTAATAAGGACTTGTTTATTTATTTATTTATTGACAGAGATTACAAGTAGGCAGAGAGTCAGGCAAAGAGAGAGGTGGAAGCAGGTTCCCTGCCGAGCAGAGAGCCCAATGCCGGGCTCGATTCCAGGACCCTGGGATCATGACCTGAGCCGAAGGCAGAGGCTTTAACCCACTGAGCCACCCAGGTGCCCCATGATTTTGACTGAAAATATATTCATGCCTTGCTAGTATGTTGAAACATTTTAAAGTAGTATGTACATTATTATATACTGTAGAAATTATCAAAACAGTAGAATTTCATATGTAAATGCATTGATAGGTTTAGGCACAAAATTGAGCAACTTACTTATGATTTTGTCTTTATAAACATGTAACAAAAAGTTTATAATTTTTCTACCAGCTGATCACTGGTAATAAAAACATTTAAACATATTTCACTTCATTACTATTAAACTCAAAGATTCTATTGATTGCTTTTTTCTAAATATATTTATAGTTGCAATAGTTGTTTAGTCTATTAAATTTAATATTTGTCTTTCAATTATGATCTGGAAAAAGTCAATTTTCTCATTTACCCAATAACCAGAAATTAAGATTATTTAAGTATTAGAGAAATTTGTATTTAAAAAACACCTGAGGAAATCTATACAAAATCTTTAACACATAATTATGGAGGTAAAAGCTAACACCTTACTTACTACTTTTTGATATTTAGTTATTTATCAATTTTTAAAACATATGGAGTAAGGTGAAATTAATGAAAGCATGACATATTAAAGTCAGTGTTTGCATGCCTTCATATTTCCTTTATTAAAACTAAAGAAAGGCATTTACACAATACAACATTGTGTTCCATGATAAAAGTGGGAAAAGATATAGTGAAAACACAATAGAATTTTAAACAGAAGTAGTCTAGCACAATGATTTTGAGTACAAAATTCAAATATTGAATCTATATTGGAATTTACAAATGAGTTTGTTGTTTATATAAACTATGTATTTTATATATAGTTTTAGGATTACAAATTACAGGTTTAAAATCAAGTTACTAAATTGAAGCTTGTTCAAGAGAAGCAATTAATGTTATTTTTAAAAATAACTATTGTGGAAAACCCAAAAGACTCCACTCCAAAACTGCTAGAACTTGTACAGGAATTCAGTAAAGTGTCAGGATATAAAATCAATGCACAGAAATCAGTTGCATTTCTCTACACCAACAACAAGACAGAAGAAAGAGAAATTAAGGAGTCCATCCCATTTACAATTGCACCCAAAACTATAAGATACCTAAAAACCTAACCAAAGAGACTAAGAATCTATACACAGAAAACTATAAAGTACTCATGAAAGAAATTGAGGAAGACACAAAGAAATGGAAAAATGTTCCATGCTCCTGGATTGGAAGAATAAATATTGTGAAAATGTCTATGCTACCTAAAGCAATCTACACATTTAATGCAATTCCTATCAAAGTACCATCCATTTTTTTCAAAGAAATGGAACAAATAATCCTAAAATTTATATGGAACCAGAAAAGACCTCGAATAGCCAAAGGAATATTGAAAAAGAAAGCCAAAGTTGGTGGCATCACAATTCTGGACTTCAAGCTCTATTACAAAGCTGTCATCATCAAGACAGCATGGTACTGGCACAAAAACAGACACATAGATCAATGGAACAGAATAGAGAGCCCAGAAATAGACCCTCAACTCTATGGTCAACTAATCTTTGACAAAGCAGGAAAGAATATCCAATGGAAAAAAGACAGCCTCTTCAATAAACGGTGTTGGGAAAATTGGACAGCCACATGCAGAAAAATGAAATTACATCATTTCCTTACACTCAAAATGGATGAAGGACCTCAATGTGAGGAAGGAATCCATCAAAATCCTTGAGGAGAACACAGGCAGCAACCTCTTCGACCTCAGCCACAACAACATCTTCCTAGGAACATCGCCAAAGGCAAGGGAAGCAAGGGCAAAAATGAACTATTGGGATTTTATCAAGATCAAAAGCTTTTGCACAGCAAAGGAAACAGTTAACAAAACCAAAAGACAACTGACAGAATGGGAGAAGATATTTGCAAATGACATATCAGATAAAGGGCTAGTGTCCAAAATCTATAAAGAACTAAGCAAACTCAACACCCAAAGAACAAATAATCCAATCAAGAAATGGGCAGAGGACATGAACAGACATTTCTGCAAAGAAGACATACAGATGGCCAACAGACACATGAAAAAGTGCTCCACATCACTCGGCATCAGGGAAATACAAATCAAAACCACAATGAGATATCACCTCACACCAGTCAGAATGGCTAAAATGAACAAGTCAGGAAATGACAGATGCTGGCGAGGATGTGGAGAAAGGGGAACCCTCCTACACTGTTGGTGGGAATGCAAGCTGGTGCAACCACTCTGGAAAACAGCATGGAGGTTCCTCAAAATGTTGAAAATAGAACTACCCTATGACCCAGCAATTGCACTACTGGGTATTTACCCTAAAGATACAAACGTAGTGATCCGAAGGGGCACGTGCACCCGAATGTTTATAGCAGCAATGTCTACAATAGCCAAACTATGGAAAGAACCTAGATGTCCATCAACAGATGAATGGATAAAGAAGATGTATATATACACAATGGAATACTATGCAGCCATGAAAAGAAATGAAATCTTGCCATTTGCGATGACGTGGATGGAACTAGAGGGTATCATGCTTAGCGAAATAAGTCAATCAGAGAAAGACAACTACCATATGATCTCCCTGATATGAGGGAGAGGAGATGCAACATGGAGGGTTAAGGGGGTAGGAGAAGAGTAAATGAAACAAGATGGGATTGGGAGGGAGACAAACCATAAGTGACTCTTAATCTCACAAAACAAACTGAGGGTTGATGGGGGTAGGGGGGTAGGGAGGGGGAGTGGGGTTATGGACATTGGGGATGGTATGTGCTATGGTGAGTGCTGTGAAGTGTGTAAACCTGGCGATTCACAGAACTGTACCCCTAGGGATAAAAATATATTATATGTTTATAAAAAATAAAATTTAAAAAATAATAATAACTATTGTTTGGGAAAATATGGTTAAATAAATTTTATCCAAATAGCTTGAGGGCATATATAATCTTATAATTTGTCATAAGCACAACCTTACAATACAAAAGGTATGGTATCTTCAAGTTGGGCCAGGGGTTCTCACATTGGACCACGGAGAAACTTATAGATTTTCAATATATATTATTTTAACGTAAAGATATTTTTCTTTTCTTTTCTTTTTTTAAATTTTCTATTTCTATGATGAACATTGTTGAAGTTTATAAACAATGATTCTCTATTTTTTTTTCTAGGAAACCATTTTTCGCAGAGTTGTTTTTTTCTAGAACTAGTGTGTTTCCTTGACAATATATGCTGAAAGTGTACACAAAAGATGAAGTATAGGCAAAGAATAAAGCATGGCTGGTGACTCAATTCTAAAATGCTCACATAGAAGTAAATATTTTTATTGTCTCCATGATAAACATTTTTTATATCTACTGGCATCTAAAAAAACAGCCAAACAACAAAAAAGATACTTTTTTATCATTTTTGAATGACAGAAAATTAAGAAAATAGTTTAGTGTATGCAATTTAAACTGACTTTCCAAGTATGTATTGATGTATCTAAGTAAATAAACAAACAAAACAAAGTTGAAAATATATTTCATTATGCAGAATCATGAATACAAATATTCTGTGTATCCTGAACAATAAGAAAGATGTGGCATATTTTTTAAAAGTAATATTGGTAAAGTTTGCAGTTCCATTTAATAAAAAGGCAAGCTTCGGAACTCAGAGGTTTTGAGGTCTATTCCAGCTCAGGATGCTAAGGAGTGAGACCAGAATCTTCTAATGGACAGAATGAAGTCTCCTCCAGATTCCTAATGCTTTTAGGAAACAAAACCTGCTGGGAAGTGAGTCTGCTTTCATCAAACTGCTGGACTCCCTCTTAAAATACTTGTAAGATTTTGAACTTGTATTTAGTAGAACATTGAAGAGCTAAGGTAAAATATTTTTGTGGGAAAATTGAATTTTCCCAGTGTTGCGAAATCTTGTTTGAGAATCAGAAACAAAGGACAGATAGCCTGAGTCTACTAAAATGTCAAATAAGCATCAATTTAGTTCAGTTCTTGATAGGATTAGGTAATTTACTTAAGTAATTTAACCCATTTGTAAGAAAAAAAATTGGAGATTCTACTATTGTTGTGTATAGAGTTTTCAAAGTGAATTTTTAAAAAATACTAGACATTCAAATAAGCAAGAAAATATGTCTTATAGTCAATAGAAAAAAAATTAGAAGTCCAGAGATTAAACAAAAATGAAACATCAGAACAAAATTGATTTCATTCCAGAAAACACAAGGCTCATTAAACTTTGGAAAATCAATCAATGTAATTCACCATGTCAAAAGACTTGCAGGATGATCATTTGCTCTAAATTCAAAACTTAGTCAAGATCATGATTCTTAGCAAACTAGAAATAAATCACATTCTCTTAACCTAATAAATTATCTATAAGAGTCCTTGGGAGAACATTATACTTAGTTGCATTTATTAATATATAATTATCACTGAGAATCAAATACAATTATTTCTATTCCCCCTTACATTCAATATCATACTGAAGTTTTAAACAGTACAATGAAGAAAAGACATTTTAAAACATAAGATTTTTGTAGAAAAAATAACTTTTTATGTAGATGATGTAATTGTGTACATAAAAATTCCAGTGTACTTGCACATAGTGTATTTGAAGGGAGAAACAATTTCAGGAAGGTGAATGGATTCAAAGTTATCTATGAAATTTGTTGTGTTTACTTTATATACTACTAATAAATACATATTGGTATTTTATGTCAATATAATTTTAAATAATATTAAAACATGAATACCTAAAAATAAATAAAATAAATGATAATGTTCAAGACCTATACAATGAAAATGCAAAATATTAATGAGAAAACAGGAAGAAAACAAATGGAAAGATATTCCATATCCATTGACTGAAACAGTCAATATTATAAAAATCTCAATGGTCTCTAAACTGATCTAGAAATCAAATACATTCCACATGAAATACATTAAAACAAACAAACAAGCAAACAAACTGAAAAGTCAAAGAGCCATTAATAGAATAAGAAGTGCTCATTACAATGATCGCCTGGAGAATGTAGATTAAACCAGATGTGTTATGACTTCATACCCCCCAAAATAGCTAAAACGGAAAAAGTTAGCTTATAAAACCAATAAAAAAGAAAAGCCAAGCCTGAAGTGGGCATGAGTGGAGGAAGTAAGAATATCATCTCCCCCACTCTAGCTATTTGAAACACTAATGAATTAATATTTTTATGAAATCATTGGAAGGGCTAGAAACTTAATTATTTGGAATTTTGATTTTTTTTTAAATGGAGAAGGGAATTGTTATGAAGGAACCAGTCTGTACAAATTTCACTACAATGATAAATATTCAGATTCTATCACTTTTTAAAATGTGGCTTTATAGAACCCAATCTCAAATAGTCTGAATTCATCAGATCTCAAGCCCTGCCTAGAATACTCCATTCTTGTTTAGCAGTGACTGCTCTATCCTTGGGCTGGCAACATCCTCAGAAAAGAAGAGAGTAACAGCACTCAAAAATAATGTCACCAAATTGTCATTTATGTATTCTTTGACACAACTAATATATTCTTTTCTGGATTCTAAGTATACAGGAGTGAATAAGAAGATGGGGAAAAAGTCTCCCTGAGGGAGTTCACATCTGTTGTGGACTGAAGTCTGTGTCCCCACAAAATTCCTATGTTGAAACCCTACCCTGCATTATGATGGTATTAGGACATGGGACATTTGGGAGGCAATTGGGATTAGATGAGCTCATGAGGGTGAAGTCCTCATAGGATCGGTGCCCTTCTCAGAGTCAAGAGAGAGCTCGTTGTCTGTCTCTGTTCTCCACCAGGTGAGGATATAATGAAAATGCAGCAGTTTGCAACCTGGAAGAGGACGCTCACCAGAACTTGACTATGCTGGTACCCTGATCTCGGACTCCCAGCTTCCATTATTGAGAAAATACATTTCCATTGTTTATAAGCCACCCAGTTTATGGTATTTTGTAATAGCAGACTGAACTAAGACATTTCCAATTAATGTGACTTATCCATAAGCTAAGCTGATTGTTCTCGTACTGTAAGAATTTGAAATCGTATGCCCTACAACAATCACCTTGCGACTCTGGGGTTGTTTCAACTGTGGCAGTTATGCCTTATGAAAAATCAAATAAAAAAACAAATAAAAAAAACAAATAAAGCAATCAATCAAATTAAAATAATTTGATTTAGCCCTTTCGATCAGTGTTGAATATATAAACCTACAAACTGTAGTTTTATTATTATTTCTTCACTTTATAATAAAAATCTGAGGACATTTAAATAATAGCATAGATAAAGATGGAACCGCAGTGAGCCAAGCCAAGGTAGGACTACAAAGTGGACAGGGTGGAGAAAACACAAAAATCTGTATGCACTGAGGAAAGTCTGCGAGAGCTATTCTCTGCACTGACTGCTTCAACAGTGTTGCCACAAAGCAGGTCTGCTTACAGTTGAACTTCTATTAACCAAAACATATATGGCAGAATCATTAAGATTTATTTTCAGGAAACAAAAACTACTCTCTCTAGTTGAAACACAAAGGAAGGACACCTGGGTGGCTCAGTTGGTTAAGTGTCTGTCTTCTGCTCAGGTTGTGATCCCAGGATCCTGGAATCAAGTTCCACATCGGCCTCCTGGCTAGGCGGAGAGCCTGCTTCTCCCTCTCCCTCTGCCTGCCACTCCCTCTGCTTATGCGCTCTCGCTTTCTCTCTCTTTCTCTCTCTCTCTCTGTGTGTCTTTTTCTCTGTTAAATAAATAAATAAAATCTTTAAAAAAGAAAGAAAGAAAAGAAAGAAACACAAAGGAATTTAGGTTTTGACAAAATCACTAGAAGGGATAGAAAATTGGTTCTTGCTGAGGTCTCAGCAGTTGCTCTCACAACAACGCTACGAGTGCTGGACTTCCATGCGAGCAACCCTAACAGGGGAGATGAGAGCAGGAGCAGCCACTGGCCCTGCTGACCTCAAGAGTTCATTACAGTAGTTGTGATCCTCAAATCTGAAAACCGCTGTCCTCTGTTCTTCTCTCAACGGTCATGGATCTAATAATGACTAAACACGAAAACACTGCTGCCGAAAACCCCCAAACCAGAAAAGAGTCCTCTAAGGAGTATAGTCAATGATGCAGTAATAGTTTCGTATGGTGATTAGATGGTGACTACACTGTGGTGAGCATAGAACAATGTTTAAACTTATAACCATGCAAATTACAATGTTGTACACCTGAAAAGAATGTAACATTGTGTTGTCAGCTATACTCAAATTAAAAAAAATAATAAAAAATAAATAAATAAATAAATAAAAGAAAAAACCTGTTTCTGCCTCACTTCCACCTTCCAAATATTTTGCAAATGCATTCAATTGGCAAAACCTAATTTGTATCCAGACTGTGTGTCTCTACTGTTTAGAGTAAAGGAATGTTCAATATCTCAAATTTGAAAAGGATGTTTAATGCCAATTTATTCTGTCCTTATTAACCCCAGCATGGAAAGCAGTTTGGAGAAGGTATTTGTTGGCTGGAAATTTTAATACAAACAGTAAAAAGATATATTCCTGGGAATTGTTTATTCTACCTCCTATGATTAATAGACATCGCTGCTTAGGACTTTTTGCTGCTAGCAGTTAAGCTTTTAAAAAATTTTTTTAATTAAATGCTTTCATATTACTATTTAAATGATTTATTGATTTAGTCTCCCTTCCGATTGCATTCAGTTGTTTTAAAATGTCTTTTTTAGAATAAATTAATCTCCAATTAGCAGATTGATGTGGGAGAGAGATAGATGCATATTTGTGGATCTTTATTTCCACAATCCTTGCTTATTAGAATCAGAGTTAGAAATTGGCAACTTCAGATATCTGCCAACTGCTTTATAAATACCACAGAAGCTCCAAATCATGTTCTGTGAATAGTAAATTTCCTGAAGGAAGGAAGTTGGAATGATAGTCCTAAAATACAATTTATCCAAATCTTACTATGTTCTCTCGTAGAGTTATGCTAACGACTACACATCACGTTTAAAGTATAATTTTCTCAAACTACACAGTGCAAAGTCTATGTGCCTGTTCATAGTAACAATTATGATTAGACTATCATTACCAAAATAGAAGTTTAGCTATATCTTGTTTCTTGGTTCTAACTACACAGATTTTATGTATCTTAAAATGTATATGCATTGATATCTTTAGATTGTTTTGCCATTGTCTGTCAGTGATAAAATTAAATTTTAAGATGCTTTTTAAAAAATACTTGGGTGGCTCAGTCGGTTAAGCTGCTGCCTTCGGCTCGGGTCATGATTCCAGTGTCCTGGGATCAAGTCCCACATCAGGCTCCCTGCATGGTGGGGAGCCTGCTTCTCCCTCTGCCTCTGCCTACCACTCTGCCTGCCTGTATGCTCTCTCTCTGACAAATAAATAAAAATAAAATCTTAAAAAAAAATACTTAATGTAAAAAAATCAGAAAAAAAATTTTGACTTAATATCAGGCTAAGTGATTTTTCTTTCTGAAAAATATTTTCATTTAAAAATACTTTCATTTTCATTTTAGCTTATTTTATTTAATATTTATTTCATGTTTTTTTTTTTTAAAGATTTTATTTATTTATTTGACAGAGAGAGATCACAAGCAGGCAGAGAGGCAGGTAGAGAGAGAGGAGGAAGCAGGCTCCCTGCTGAGCAGAGAGCCCAATGCGGGGCTCGATCCCAGGACCCTGAGATCATGACCTGAGCTGAAGGCAGCGGCTTAACCCACTGAGCCACCCAGGCGCCCCTATTTCATGTTTAAATACTACATTTAGTACATGCATAAAGTTTATATCAATTACTTTTATTTGTTATAGAATGTGGTATTCACACATTGGCGCTCTTGGAAAGATAGAGAACTGTTTGAAACAAAGATTAAAATAAATGTTTAAATGCAAGCCTGACTAAAATGAACTTAATAGAAAAAGTATGATATGGTACTTTTCTTTCTATGGAAAGTACTAACTTCCCACAGTAACTAAGAGAAATCTACAATGAAATAATTTAGTTTTCATTTTCCTTTTTTAAAAATTTTTCACATCTGGCTCATTTAATTTTATTAAGCAATGTCTTATAACATTTGAGTTCAAATTAATTCTCACATTAAGACACACAGTACACATTTGTAATACTTGTACTTTTTCAAGTAAGTACTGAAACATACCAGTTAAAGTAAAAGAATTTGGAAAAAAAAAAAACATGCAATATTATGACTCAACAATCATCCACATCTGGGTATAAATAAAACAAGTCTGTTTTTGAAAAAAAAAATAAAAATAATAAAATAAGCTATAGTAAATGTTTTCTTCTATCAAAACCTGGTTTACACAGGTTTTTGAGTTGTTATGCCCAATGGAACAGTGCACCTAACAGCTATTATTTTATATAAAGGGCAGTTTTCAATTTATTTCCCCCAATTTTTATATGTCTGCGAGTGATCCTGCCATAGGAGCTAATTAAATTCTATGGATCCTGGTTCTAGCTGTGAATTTGGTGGAATATTTAGCTAAAATTTTGTACTTCTTATTCTTTATAGAGTTTTATACAAAATCCCGAAGAATATTTTTATTACTAGAACAACCTTGGAAGGTTGACCTCAAACAAGTTGGCCACTGGGAACTTTGCAGATCTCTGGTCACTTTCTCTTCCTTATTTTCCTAAGGCTACCTGGTTTCCTAATTTTTTATTTATAAATTTTATCTTTTTTCTTCCCTTCAATGTGTCTATGGATCAGTTATTGTAATCTTGGCTAAGATAAATACCTGAAAGTCATTGTTCTTCTTACTTTACACATTTATTTTTAATTAATTTTGTAATATCAACAGTGATTGCCAAGGTAATTCTCTTAAAACATCATTTTGAAAAATGATGTGAGGGGTATAATATTGTGTTGTAGGATATATTATAATTGAATAGGATTTGCTAGAATGATTATTAGTATCATGAATATTTAAAGAATTAATTGGATGAAATTTAATATGGTAATATAATTTTAAGTTTTACTAATCTATGTTGGGAGCTGTGATAACATGTTCTAATATCATTTAATCCATGTTTGAAATTTAATAATATAAATAATGCCAATATTTCTGATGTGTCTGTCCATTCCTGGATTTGATATAAAGCAATCTTGAGGAATATGTATCTTCTAAATAATGCAATTTATTCTATCCTTCCAACCTCCCCCTACCCTCCACTCCAGCATTTATCTTAACTCTTCTTTAATCAAAGTCAAGGTTTTTTGTTTTGTATAAACCAACCACTTGAGAACTGGCATAGACAATCAGACACCAAACTGTAGTGATCATACCTCCTAAATATTTAATATGATGGTTTACATTCTCACTCACTTATATTCTGTGCAACATGTTTCCAAAGCATTTGATGTTACAACTCTATTTTTCTTGGCATATCTCATGGGACTTACGTGCTGAGAAGCATATTTGAGTCACTGTTGCTCTAAAAGTCATAATTAGTTTCATGTACAAAGTGTATTTTATTTTCCTACTTTTAGCCTTGCAGTACTTTTTGAGTCTACATTTACAACAAAGATATTTAAAAATATATATAAATATGTATAAAATATAAAAATATATATAACAGAAAAAAACTTAAGTATAAGTGTGTGTATTGTATTGTGATTAATTTTCAAGATATGAGATTTTTCTATTACACAATAAAATATAAACTAAGCTACAAGTATTTTAGCTCACATGATTTGTAATTCACTTGCTTAAAAGCCTAGTATATTTCTACCCATATCATGAAACATAAAAGGCTGATATTTGCTATTGATTCATATAATTTTAAAGGCACTCTATATTGCATAAGAAATTCATATGCATAAACATACATATATACTTGCATATATATGTTAAACATATAAGAAATAAATCTGGAGTTTTTAAAAAGATTTTTAAGCAGATTTTAAGAAATTATATACAACATATTGAGTACATATAAATCTATTTCTTTATTATCCTTTTTTATTATTTTTTATTTTTATTTTTATGTTCAGTTAACCAACATATAGTACATCATTAGTTTTTGATGTAGTGTTCAATGATTTATTTTCATATAACACCCAGTGCTCATCACAACATGTGCCTTCTTTAACACCCATCACCCAGTTATGCCACCCACACACACCCCTCCCTTCTGTAACCCTCAGTTTGTTTCCCAGAGTCCAGAGTCTCTTATGGTGGTCTCCCTCCCTGATTTCTCCCAATCAGTTTTCCTTCCCTTTCCCTGTGGTCCTCTGTTCTATTCCTTATGCTTCACATATAAGTGAAACCATATGATAATAGTTTTTTAAGAATTTGATTGACAGATTAAACTAAAAAGTTTCTTGCCAAATTATTCTTAATTGTGTAATTAAAACTCTATTTGTTTCTTAAGGTTATTATTTAATTGTATTCTATTCCTTCCTATCATGTTTTTAAAATTGTGTTGTGGTTTGGGAAAAAGTAGCGTACAATTTTGCTCACAGCCTCCTGGATTAATTATTATACATTGTCATTACACACAAACCATGCAGTATGCCTAATGATCACTAGTTTGAAGAGTTAGAGAACCATGGAATAGAGACTTAACATTAAAAATACATCTATAAACAATAAATGCTGGCAAAAGAAAACCTCTACTGGATTATAAAACAAGTAAACACAAGTTTTTTTAGCCTCAAAAAGAAATTTTATATATATATATACATATATATATATATATATGTATATATATATATATATAAGAAACTTGTATTCCTATTTGGTCCTTAGTCTCATAATGCAGAATATTATTGATAGTCTAGTGGTCTCTTTTTAGAGGCATCACATTAAGCAATCAAAACAACAACATTCATACTTAACTTGGCAAAAAACACAGTTTTAGATATTCAAATGTATGTCATAGCCACAAGGGAAAAAGGAAGACCCAATGAAAACAGATTGGCAGCAGTAATTTTGTCTCTTCAGATGAACACAGAGTGGGAGGAAACATCAACAGCCACTCAGGTGCTTGTGTAAACATCAGGCAGGAAGTAGACAGACTGCTAATAACGTCACCATTATGATGTAAAGCTTAACAAATATTTCTTCAATAGCTTTTGAAATGGAGAGACTAATTAACTTAACTAGTGAAAACCTCTCTCCATAAGGTTGCTGATCATGTTTCAGATAAAGGGGATCATGAGTCTATAGAGCAATTAAACATAATACACACACACACACACACACACACATATACATATATATACATACACACGCACATATTATATTTCTTATTTTTTTACTTACTTATTCAAGAGATAGAGAGAGCATCTGCAGGGGAGGGGCAGAGGCGAGGCAGAGGGAGAAGCAGACTCCCCCCTGAGCAGGGAACCAGAGACAGGGCTTCATGCAAGGACCCTCAGATCAAGACCTGAGCCAAAGTCAGACATTTAACTGACTGAACCATCCAGAGCCCCTACATATTGTACTTTTAAAACAAGTAAGGATTCAGAAAATATCCCATTATTCATTTGTTTTAGAAGTATTGATTAAAAAGATTAAATTTTAGGAAAAATAGAAAAAGAAAGAAATTGTGCCATTCTACACACTGAATTGAGTAATTATTCATTAAAATATATGCCAGTTGGCCAATATTTGACATAAACTGTAATTTAACATGTAAATATTAGTAGTCTAGCCTTTTCGTTTCTTTTCAAAATGTTCTATAACTTTTGCTGTAATCAAACATCCCAATAGTGCTGAAGATCTTATAAAAATACATATACTACACCAAAAACTAATCACGTATTATATGTTGGCTAACTGAACATAATAATAATAATAAAAAATAGATATGGAGGGGCATCTGGGTGGTTCAGTTGGTTAAGCAACTGTCTTCATGATCCCAGGGTCCTGGGATCCAGCTCTGCATTGGGTTCCCTGATCAGTGGGAAACCTGCTTCTCCCTCTCCCTCTGCTGCTCTGCCTGCTTGTGCTCTCTCACTCTCAATGTCAAATAAATAATAATGTTTTAAAAAAATAAAAAAATATATGTAAATGAAAACTTAAATATGTATATATAAGACAAGAAATATCTATTGGATATATTGCATGTATAATTATTTGTTAAATGTCAACATAGTTCTCCCCAAGTATAGATTTTAAAAGCTACATTTTTTTCTCTTAAATATAAAACATTTTTAAATTTTCTTTTCCATTGTATGCTTTAAAATATTACTTTCCAGGGGCGCCTGGGTGGCTCAGTGGGTTAAAGCCTCTGCCTTCAGCTCAGGTCGTGGTCTCGGGGTCCTGGGATCGAGCCCCACATCTGGCTCTCTGCTCGGCGGGAGGCCTGCTTCCCCCTCTCTATCTGCCTGACTCTCTACCTACTGGTGATCTCTGTCTGTCAAATAAATAAATAAAATCTTAAAAAAATATATTACTTTCCAGTGTGTAAAAATAACATACGTACAGTAGATAAAAAAATGTAAATGCAGATATTTCAGAAGGTTTTACAATATTATAATCCCAACATAAGACATAAATATTATCAATATTCTTATAATTATTCAGGCTTTTTTAATAAAATATATATCCATTTCAAATTGTCTGAAACCACTTACCTTTCTTCAGTTGACTCTTTTCCACCATCTTATTAATTATGGAAATTTCCTATGTCACTAAACTTGCATGTATTTATTTTAAATAACTGCTCATTTATTCATCATATAAGTATACTATGACATAGTTAAGAAGGTGACTTTTGGGGCACCTGGGTGGCTCAGTGGGTTAAGCCTCTGCCTTTGGCTCAGGTCATGATCTCAGGGTCCCAGGATTGAGCTTGGCATTGGGCTCTCTGCTCAGCAGGGAGCCTGCTTCCCCCTCTCTCTGCCTGCCTCTCTGCCTACTTGTGATCTCTATCTGTCAAATAAATAAATAAAATCTTAAAAAAAAAAGAAGTTGACTTTTATTCGACACTTAAATTGCTTTTATTTTAGTAAAGTTGTGCTAAATATAATCGGACATATATCTTTGCTTACACTTTTGATTGTTTTTATCCTAGGTGTTTTGAGGTGAAATTATAGGTACATGGAAGTAAAAGATTAAAAACGTACTGTTTACTGGAGCACCCGGATGACCAGTTAAGCACCTGACTTTCACTCAGGTTATGATCTCAGGGTACTGGGACTGAGCCCCGTGTCAGGCTCCATACTCAGTGGAGAGCCTGCTTCTTCCTCCCCCTGCTCCTGCTCTCTCTCTCTCTCTCAAACAAATAAAATCTTAAAAAAAGATTCTCTCTCCCTCTGTCCTTCCCCACCACTTGCTTTCTCTCTCTCTCCCCCTCTAAAAAAAAAAAAAAAAATTAAGTAAATAAAAATTTTAAAATGTACTATTTACTACATAATACAAAATTAGCACAGGTATATATGTGTGTATACATATGTAATATTTAATGGTATCTGCAGAAAATCAAGAAATATGTGATGCTATTATTATAAGGAATTAAGTTGTTAAGTTTATTTATTTATTTGACAGACAGAGATCACAAGTAGGCAGAGAGGCAGGCAGAGAGAGAGGAGGAAGCAGGCTCCCCATGGAGCAGAGAGCTGGATGTGGGGCTCCATCCCAGGACCCTGGGATCATGACCTGAGCCGAAGGCAGAGGCTTTAACCCACTGAGACACCCAGGCGCCCCACAGGCAGAGTTCTTATCACTTTTACCTACTCATCAGCTTGGAAAGAGCCACTTGGGAGGAATTTTGGTCTGAGCAGTTTCAGCATCATACATACCGAGTATAATGATCAAAGCAGTCATACATACCGAGACTCACCACCTCAAACCACATTTTTTCTTCACCAACTTCTTTGTTGTTAAATCAAAAAATATGTTTTCCAATGCACATATATCCATTCAAACCATATGATACTACATTCCATTTTTTTTAAATGCAATGCTCTTATCAGTTGGATTTTGTGAAACAACCAATAGTTTCCTTGAAATTCTCTGACCACTTTTTCTTAAAGTTCTTCCCAATCTTGTCTTCCTTATCCTACTATGTTCCATCTACACACAGATAACATAAGCATTTCTGTTTCCATCAGAGACTGATCTTTTGAGCTCCAGACCTATTGATCCTGGACATTTCTATTTGAGTTTCAGACAGGAATAAGAAATCTAACATTTAAAAGATTTGAGTTGATAAGAATTTTCTGTAAATCTTTTTCCTGTATTCCCTACCTAAGTAAATGCCATCACCCATAAACAAATACATTTGGCATCTTTCCATATTCTGCCTTCTCCCCCAATTCAATCACTCAACAAATACAGATAGTCCTTGCTTAGTATGAATCTAATACACATGAATTTTACTTATCATGGTGTAGTCAGATAACCTCAGTTTCCCTACAATACAGTTCAAATTCCACCTTGTATTAACTGTAAAAAGTACATAAAACACATACTTTACTGCAAGTCCTTCAGTCCATGAATCACTATATAAGTAACATGCACGTCATGATTAGGGACTAATCAAGTCATTTCTTTCACAGTCTATTGGTGACTGGTCACTGCACATCTATGTTCACACAGAGACAACAAAACATGTGCTTGTGTTGCTTCCTTGAATCTCAATGATAAACCTATGTGACATTTTACAAAAATAAGCAACCAAAAGAGAACTGGTCAAGAAAGATGAAAGTCCAACAGAGAATTTTTTTTTTTAATTACCATGCTGGGAGTAAAATTCAAAATTTGAATGTAAATCCATTTATTAAAATCCATTATTAAAAAAAAAAAAGCTGACAGCGGCAGTGTTGATGCAGAAACTGTTGGGGACTCGAAATATGCAGTCACACGATCTTAGTAAAGGTGAATTTACACAGAAATAAGAAAAGTGTTTTGACTAAAATAATTAAGATAATTCCAGAGAAAGCAACGTCCATACAAAATTTTGTTTTAAAGGAACCTTCAGAGATCTTTCAAGACACTGAATGCACAAAGGATTAAATGGTAGAAGCTGAATCAAATTTAGAAAGGAGTATGAAAATGCTTCAAAAATAAGAAATATATTTGGTAGATATTGTAAATTATAGGGTAAGAAGAAAGCAAGAGCTGCTCAAACTATTCTTAAGTTTTTATAAAGAAGTGATATATTTTAACTTTCAATGTTTCCAAAGTTATAAATTATGGAGAGCTATGTAAGTATTAAATACTAGCTTTACTATTTTTTTCCATTTCCTCATAAATCTATAACTAATGGTAAGAGACTTTAAATATTGTGACAAAAATTTTAAAGTTCATGAACTTTTATAATTTTTTCCAGTGATTATTGAGTTGCTACATAAATTTTTGGCTTTCACAGTCATTTGTACAATACTTCACTACTACATGAAATGAGGATTATCTCTATAGCACATCCTGCTTTCCCAACATTCTTCTACTCTAACCCCTAAATTCCATCCCATTTCTACTGACATTTTTAGGACATAATCAATTATTGCCTGGAATATTATAATAATTTATTAAGGTGGTTTTTTCCCTACATTTTAGATTGAGCTTCCTAGAAAATTATTCTTTTTAGCAAGCTCTTGCATTTTTATTTTCTGTATAATATCCATTATTCTCAGGATTAACCCCAAATTTTCTAACATGGCTAAGAGGCTCTTCATTTCCTAGTGTCTGACATACTCCACTGATATCTCTAAACTTCTCAAACTGTATTCTCTACTCATATTCAAGACCTTCAGTTTTCCAATGACTTTATAATTATTTTTGCCTCAGAAAACGCATTCATGCATTTATTCCACTAGTATTTGAGGTTCTGGTATATTCTGAGTATGTAAAAGATAATAATTATATGGTTTTCAGTAAAATTTAGTGAATGACTCCTAATCCTGACCCTGTGATTTGGCAATGATCATTAAGCAAATAACTAATATGCAATTTTATACTTATACAACATATATGTGCTACTTTAAAAGAAGATAATTGGGAAAGTTCAGGGTGACATTAGAATAAAATTCTTGGCAATAGTGAATGGTATTGCATTCAATAGTGAATAGTGAGCAGTAGTGAATAGTGAATGACACTGAATAAAGATGGTTAAAATAGCCACGGGGCTGAGAAGAAAAGTAGAAGTTAGCATCTCAGGTAGAGAAATGGATAGGCAAAAACGTCGTGTACTGTGTCTTGTCCAGGATTGCTTTGTTCTTGGAAAATGGAGAGATTAAAAAGCAGGTAAGGCGAAGATGGCAGAGAGTGTAAAATTTAAAGTGGCAAATAGCACAGGTGTAAAGATCATCCTAAATGTGTAGCTTAACATGATAGCATTCATTGCAGTAAAGTTCAGTGTTGCAGAAAATTATGGAACAATATTGGCTGGGATAGAATGACAAACAAGAAGATTAGGAAATATTTTAATAGAGTGATTAAGAAGGCAGATTTACACAACTAAATCTCAAAGGCCAAGTCTAGTCTGTAGATAAAAAGATATTAGCAATTTGGTATGGGTAAGTAGTGAGGTTCCAGCATATTTTATCATTTCTTTGGGAAGCCAGTGAAAAAGCAGAGAATAATGTCCAGGGAAGAGGGGAATAAAAGTAGACAGAGAAGGGAGGAAAGAAAGCAGTGGAATATGGTAACACAGAATTCAAGATCAGATGGTATTTCCAAAAATAATAGCTGAGGGTAGTTTTAAAAGCATTTGTGAGTTAAAATAAGCTTGGGAATTGTATATGTATCTTGACTTCAGTGACAATGAGGTTATTGGCCAAAGAATAGTTTAGTGCGCATGATGTGAGTAGACACATGGATGTAGACTGAATTAGGTGTGCAGTGAAAAAAACAAGGGTGTGTGTGTGCACGTGTGTGTATTCAAATTTTATTATAGAGCAAAGATAGTACATGGGCAAATTTTGTTTTTAATTGGAGAAGCAACAGTCCCTCTTTTCTTACAGAAGGGAAGAAGGACATATGACTTTGATCTCGTTATCTGGTTAGTTGAAAGCTGGAGAACATGCTGTACAATGGTTGCTATTTCCTCTTTTATAAAAAAAAAAAAAATTGAGTTAACTTACTGACCTTAAGAAGTTGTTTGAGAATTTTACCCTGAAAGCCAATGAATGAGGAGGCATTAGAGAAGAGGAATTCAACTGAGAGGCCATATTTTTGGATGGATAAGCCTTATTATACACATATCGTTCACACTGGTGTCAAATTGTGAAGTGAACAAAAAGGCTTTAAGCCAATTATCAAAATATTTGTTTCCACTCAGGATAATAACTACGAGCTCTGCAGATGACAGCAATTAGGAAGGGGAGATGATGGCATACACATCCAAATAGCATGAATCATCAAAGAGGTGCTTTTTATCATGATGATGGATGAGTGAAGTACTGGAAGTGACAATGGTGGCAGGTACTGTGATTAGGAGAATATTAACTTGATTTTACAACATCCGCTGATGGTGTTGTTTCCTAGGGCATTCTTCAAAAATCCTGCATGCAAATATCAGAGCCTTGGAGTTTGTTAACCCAGGAATCCAATACATGGCAACTCTGAACAAAAATAGGCTGTTAGGGCTGGCATAGTCAGCAAATCCTTTAATTCAAAAATATGCATAGGTAAAATGGTAAAATGATGTGGCTTTCCCATGAACTCTTATATGCTTAAGGCACCTATATTTGAGTTTAAAGGGGTATATGGTTGCAAGAAAGAAATATAGAAAATATAAGAATTATATCTAAAAAGAACACAAAGATATGGCACAAAATTTGCACATGAAGCTAATTTTAATAAAATGAATGAGAGGCTAAGTAAATTTCTGTGAGAATTGCATCATCAAAATATTAACAGACTGGAAAAAAAGAGGCTATGAATATTTGAGACTTAAAATTACCTCTGTGCCAAACCAGTAATAGGCAAGAAGTAAACTGAAAAAACTACTCAGCCCCCAAGATGGTCATATTCCCTGGTCTCCTCACGGCAGTTTTCAGAAAAAGGTGAGAGACAAGAAAATATCTGTAAGAGGCAGGAACCATGAAGAATAAATAAAAGGTGAGCTACATTTATGACACCAAATTGAATGGATTTTTAAAATTCACTTTAATTGGCAAGAATCTCTCTTGTATATAAAGCATGTTCTGGTTTGCTCTTTACCTAGATTCTTTGTATGAATGTGGGATCTGATTAAAAAATAAATATATAAATCACCTCACAAACAGAAAGAATCAGGAAAATGGAGGAGTTAAATGTAGAAGTGAAGAGCTGGGCAGTGTTGCCTGAGCTCAGTCTTTTTGTGGTTAGAAGATCGCCTACATTCAGTTCAGCATGATTGCCTTCCTTAGGTTTTAATTACCACCACCTGGTGGAATCCCTTTCTTCTCCTACCTAATACCACTCTGAATTAGAACAGGTGCCATTTCCCTTAATAACATAGAGCTAGAGCAATCACCCTGATATTGCCATCTATAGTGATGACTCTGATAATTTAAACTAAATCTGCACTTTGATTATAGTTGTCTAGATAAAATTAAATCAGATTGCATATATATGTATATATACATATATAGACTCACATGTGTTTTTTTTTTAAGTGATGCACCTAAAATACTTTATTAAAAAATGAAATACTCTTGGGGCGCCTAGGGCGCCTGGGTGGCTCAGTGGGTTAAAGCCTCTGCCTTCGGCTTGGGTCGTGATCCCAGGGTCCTGGGATTGAGCCCCACATCGGGCTCTCTGCTCTGCAGGGATCTTGCTTCCTCCTCTCTCTCTGCCTGCCTCTCTGCCTACTTGTGATCTCTGTCTGTCAAATAAATAAATAAAATCTTTAAAACAAAACAAAAAAAAATGAAATACTCTATTAAATTCACTGTTTCTGGCTATATTAAAATATTTGACCGGACAGGATATTTAGTTTAGGACTGAAGAAGTTTTTGTGGTAGAAGAAACATTAATAATTGTCTGGTTTATTTACCAATTCCTTAAAAGCGTGATCTAGGTCTAGAATGCACAGATAAGAAATAGCTCTTGTCCTCAATGAGCTTTTGGTTTAGATGAAGATTTAGGCAAACAGATATGCTGTGGAATACTAAGGGCTCCCGGGCTAAAAATGGATATTTGTCAATCTCAGTGTTCAAAAATAAGTCTTTAATGATTTTCTGGAAGAAGTGATAACCAGAATGAATGGTGAAGGATGCAAAACAATTATATGAATACTTACGAACAGGAGTGGAGAGAAGGCAGTGTGTGGCGGAGATGAGTAACATAAGAGGTCAGGAGAGAGTTATTAGCTGAGTGTAATGCAAAAATAGGTCATTGATAGAGGCAGAGAGCTAGGCAGAAGTTAGAAAAAGGGGTTTTGGGGATTACTAAAATGTATTTACTTTATCTTGAAGGATTTAGGGAATATTAAGGGACTTATACAGGACAGAAATTGACCATGTTTGCAATTACCGTATCCAGCAGCATGAGATCACCCTGAGATGTCTCTTGGATCCAGATAGGTGTCTCTTTGCCTCAGGAAACAAGTTCCCCCTAAGGCATGTATTTGGGTTATCCTGTTGATATGAGATAATGGAATGATTTGGTCAAAGAAGAATTTTCCAATTAATAAGAGCAGGAAAATTACTGAATTTAATGTGAAATTTGTCTTTGGAGTTTGGCTTCAGACTTTATTCAATGTTTTCTCTTTCTTAATTAGACTAATTAAAACTCCAATTTGAAATGTGCATGATAAACCATTATAAAATGGTAAATATGTAAAGACAACAGCTTTGGGAAAATGGGAAGTATATAAAGACAATATGTATTGCCCTAATCTCCAGATTATATTATAATTAGAATTTGCCCTGTTACTATTTTTGCCCTGTATAAGTCCTGCTACTTATCTATAATTGATTATAGTTAAAAGGCAGAAAAACATTTAACTTTTTATCTGACTTTATTACATATAGAAGATTGTGCAGGAAGATAAACTTTTACTGTTAACCTATTAGGTGCCAGGCAATTTTGTAAGTACTTTATAATTATTTACTTCACTGTCTAATGGTGTTTAGTAGGATTTTAAAAACAATTATATTGTTAATTGTTAATATGGAAAATCATGTCTAGTTTTTGAGTTATAAATGATGATAATTATGTACTTTGTTTTATTAAAACAGAGGCATCTCCTGAAAGAGGCAAGGCATTATATGACAGTGAGCCTAGTGATCATCTACTATGGGTAGTGATCAGAGATGGTGTTGGTGAGCTTGGGGCCAAAAAGAAGATCAAGCTCTTGGCAGAGAGATAAATGTTGTGGACATCAGACTAGTGTAGTAAGGGCAAGGGAGACCTAAGTTTAAGTCCTTGAAAATCAGGAAGTCAGTGATTTGAATAAGCTATGTGAATCTCTGGGCCTCATTTTGAAATACTAGAAGCATGACACGTTTTGGAGAGCTGTGATGACTAAGTATATGAAAGCATCTAGCATAATCCCTAGTGCATTAGATACTTTTAAAAGCCTACGTCATTCTTTCCGTTGAACACTTAAGTTTGAAAGTATTTTGTCTTTGTGTTTCTGCATATGTGTACACTTCATTGTGATGAGTAATACTTTTCAGCACATATTCTAGACTGTTTCATGTTCTAGATTGATGATTTTACTTTTTTCTCTGGTTTTCTAGAAACTACACTAAGAATATTTAATTTTTAAAGTTTTCTGTTTGTTTTTTACTTATTTAAGTAATCTCTACACCCACATGGGACTAGAACTCTTGACCCCGAGACAAAGAGTCACATGATTTTCTGTCTGCGTCAGCCAGTGCCCCAAGAATATATTTTGTATTATGACCCAGATTCACAAAACCATACTTCCTTTGGGTGAGGCCTTCTGAAATTTAATTTTGAATTCTAATCTATTCATATTTTAATAAAAAAACTAGTCTATTATTTATTTTAATTTAAAAATATTCTGATTTCCACTTTATAAGTCCTTGCTATGCAGATATCATGACTTACTGTGTCACAATGTGCGTTTTGGAAGTACTCTCCTAGAAGAATCTAGCTAACTTATTCATTCCTTATTATTGTGTAATGAGAAAAATAAAAATACTTGGAAAATGGAGAGCAGTATGCTTTTCAGAGCCGAAGAAAGGCTTCAACAGACCAATATGAGTTAAAAACAATGGTTGTCTTCTACCTTATAAAGATATAATGGTCAAATGTCTCCTTGTAACCACCACACAAAAAGAGGTAATGGAACCTGAGTTTCATAAAACAACATTGAGGATGAGACTAATGGCAACTTCAGTAAAGAAATTTTGCTTGTCTGAAAACATTCAACAACATTAGCCAAAAAGGAGTTTTCAGGTTCTCCTGAAAAATATAAGTAGACTCCTAAGATATTTGTGATTCAGAAACTTGAACAAGAGCTTGACCAAAAAGAGATAGTGCATTAAAACAGTTGAAAGAGTACGTGGATTGTTGGTGTGTGATTCACATCTTTCCTGAAGAATCTACTAGAGATTGTTCATTATAAAATATTGACATATTTCATTCCCCATTTAGGGACCATAAAATGAGGCTCTTCTGGAAATGTATACAATATCTCCAGCATTCTTAAGATAGACTCCAGAATTTACTTATAACATTCGATTTATCATGGAATTGAAAATGTGAGATAGCATTTTTAATCACTTGAGGATCATGGCTTTAAATTTTAACACTAAATGATATAATGATCTATAACCATGGTCCTGTAGGAAGCAGAATGTGAACTTTCATGCTTGCTAAATGAATCATGATCAAACATAACCTGAAAATTGGACACTGATTGCACTTAAAATTTGTTCTATTTCAACTTCTATAAGAATTCCTCAAGACTTTCTTTGACCTTAGCTTTTGATTTGATTTAAGAACATATACTGAGAATTTTAATGCTTATCTGGCATCAGTTTTTAAATTAAAAACTCAGTAAAGTTTTAAGTTAAAATACATCTGTGAAGCCTTTAGAAATAACATGTGTTTAAAGACAATAGCCTCTGGGCAAAGAAAAATAATCCTTTGTCTGCTTGCCAAATCACATTACTGTCAGAACTTGAATGGGGTAAGAAGCCCAATTACTCACTTGTGATAGCTTACAGATGGAATGTAGAATATTACTTAATTTTTTACCTTAATTCATTACATTTAAGGATTCTCATAGGAGAAGATAAATAAACTTCACTCCTTCCTTCTATGTCAACCTGTTTTCTAAACACCATAATTATTTGCTTCACTAGTTAATAGGGTTTATCTTGATTTTTAAGCAATAATATTCTGAGTTATTAAAACTGGATAATCTCCTATTTAGACTTTTCTAAGGAGTGTTTTACATAGCTTTAATAATAATACACTTCACATAAAAAAGGAGGAAGTATTAAGAAAGTTCTATTTTAATTTGAGAAAATATATGACTTACTTTCCAAATTATAAAATCAAGCCACCAAATATTTCCTTATCATACACTGTTGTTATAGGGTCTATCTTTAGTGCAGAAAATATAAAATAATAATAATCATCATCATCCCATATTTTCAACCTGGTTAAGCCCCAAGTGATGTCCCTTTTAGTACTCTGATCATGCCTCTTCTTTTTTCCCAATAAAAACACCTAGCAAGGTCATTGCTAATAGGGATGCAGGGCATATTATGCTATTTATTTCTGTATTGCTTTGTAATTATGAAGGCACACTTTTATACTACAAATGCTCTCTTGATGGGTACAATTCAACTTTATTCTTAGTTAATGAAAATATTTTAACAGAGATTAAATAATGCCAGTAATTTATGGATTTGTGAATTTGCATGTGAATCACATGCTATAGCTTAAAATACTTGGTTTGTAAATCTTCTCAGACCTCTCTCCATACCACCCCCTCTTCCTTAGCTAATTCGCTGAATTTATATTCTATTAATCTTTCGGATTTTTCTGAGTCTTATATTAATATTATAGAGGAGAAAATGTTTTACTCCCACTAAGTTAGTTAAAAAAAATATGTGGCTGTTGCCAAACTTATGGGAATATTTTTTGCTCTTTTAATTTTAGTTTCCTTAAAGGATTTCCTTAATTCGCTCACCTATTGGCATATCTTAACTACTTTCCTTATGACTGGTCCTGCACTTCATAGATACTAGATTTTTTAGCACACTTCAGAGGATATCCAAGCTACAGTGACAAAATATAAGAAGCCTAATTACAAGAATAACAAAATGGCATTTACTCTCTATTTTAAGGTTATTTTGTATTTTAATTTAATTTAAAATATTTGACAAAGAATCAAAGCCTGAAAGCTCATGTAATAGTATATATAGGCTTCAAAATCATTGAATAGGGACAAAAGACATTGGAACTCTCAATTACTAATGGGGAAAATGTCTCAAGGCTGTATGGTGGCCTTTGCCTTAACTGTGAACAAATATGTGTACACTGTATGTTGAAGGGAGGCTAGTTTCTTCCATGGAAACACAGGAAATATTTAGAAGTTACAGCAAAACAAACTTAGATCCAGTCAAAAGATGAATCAATTACAGATGCTTGAAATTTTATTCTACTAATACTGAAACTAGTAACTCTCTCTCCCTATAACAAGGTCACCATGCACTTTGGACTACTGTAGGACATATTTTCTCCAAGGCAGAGTTGAGAGAGTTAAAAGGCCCTCTATAAATAAGCCTTAGGTTTTGGAATTAAGGGTGGTATAGTTGTAGATAGGAGTTAAGAATTCTTGATGAATTTTTCTTCTTCTTCTTCTTCTTCTTCTTCTTCTTTTTTTTACTTGAAACACTTTAACAATAAAGGAACGGTTCAAAATGCAAGATACAACTTGACTTATGAGAGCATGAAAAGCAGAAGATGGTTTTTAAGGATTTGCATTTGTGTTTGCTGAACTCAGAACTGCTTTTAACATCAGACCATAATGCTAGTCTCTTATTTCTATCTAATATCTCCATATTTACTGTCTATTTGGAAATCTTGGAACTAAGGGATACCACGTCTTTTAATTTAAGTGAGATCCTACTACCACCAATTTAGGACCCTTCTTCATTCTTCACATTACATGATCAACTGGAATGTCCTTGATATAAGAATTTACAAAGTAACATAAATAACCCCATATTCGGCTGAAATTCTGTAGTGTTCAATAATATGTTCACATTTATAAGATTTTTATTTCACACTTCTTCAGTCATCAAATTTTAAAATCATCTACAATGATATTCCTTTTTTTATTGATGGACCATAATTCTTAAATAAATAACTCTTGGTGTGCTTTAACTTATATGCAGTACGTGTAAGTATAATAGTAATATATTTTTTTTCATTTTATCTTCTCTCCCTTAACTTTGAAATACTTGGCTACCAAATAAACTGAAGGAGTTAATGTGCCATATCCTGAAAGGGCTTCTATATCTGTAGCAAAAGGCTGGTATTCCTTGAGTGCCACATCTGATGGGAGAACCCACAGGTTTACTGCGGTAGATAGCTTATCACTTCTGCAAGAGTTATTGAAACGTGCAACTAAATCCTTGCTTGCAAAATTTGATCTTGATGTGTCCGTGAATTCTAGCAGATTGAAAATAGAGTCTTTTGTAAAGTGTACTATAAGCTGAGTATCAGGTCAGAAAACCAGGAAATGGAAAGGAAATAGGGAGTTATATTTCAGGAAGAAGCAAATGCTTTCACATGTATAGCTAAGATTTCTTTGATTCATAAAGCTTAGAAAATGTATGTTAATAATAACAAGAGATACATTGAATGTGGAAGTAGGACAAATTTAGGTCTCTCAGCATATGACTCAATGCTTATTACTTAATGGGTAGATAATGAACAGTGAACTAGATGTAACATGTCTCACAATTTTTATGAAATTCAGTTTATACTATCCAAATATTTAATAGCTTATATAATCTTATGTTTTGGTGGTGTTAATTTTAATTATTTCTTTTAGTGTTTTATTTAATATGATTATAATCTTTGTCAGCTTCTCTGTGTTAAAAACAGCAAGTATAGGAGGGCTACGCAAGATGGCAGAAGAGTGGGAAACTCCGTTTTAACCAGTCCTCTGAATTTAACTAGGTATCTACCAAGCCTCTCTGAATATCCACAAAAATCAGTCTGAGATGTAAGATTATATGTCTGGATTTCTACCGCAGCAGAGGATCATCAGTTGTGAGGTAGGAAGGGAGAGTTGTGAGTGCATTGACAGGGGTTAAAAGATAAACAGAAGGGAGAAGGGACCACTAGAAGCTAGCTATCAGAAAGTAATACCCCAGTGCAAAATGTCCTGTAAGTGGGGACCAGTGATAGCTTAGAGAGTGGTGGCAACAGGATGGAAAGGGACTGATAATAGCACTTAAACAGAACACAGGAGCTGAAGGGGCAAATGTTGGGATTAGGCAACCAAAGGAGCCAGTCTGAGCCTGTGGACCTGGGGCTGGTGGCCCTACTGTCACCACCCATGCCCCCGAGGACCCAGCATGAGCCCGTGTCCACAGAACCAGGGTCAACTAGCACTGCCACCAGGGCCCAGGCCTGCACAGACTGGATTGCTCATGGTTTGGATGGCACAGGGTTGGGGGGGTGTAGAGATAAGCAGGGGCCAGGGTCCACTGCTGAGGATTCCTGGGACGTGCACTGCCTGTGGGAGTCTGCATTTTTCAGTGGTGCTTACAGAGAGGGAGACTGCGCATTCTGGAGTATTCAGAAAGGAGCAGACTGTGGCTTCTCTCTTCTGGGTGGGGGGGAGGGTTCTGAGTGTGGACAGTTTCCTTTACTCTGACCCTCCAAAAAGGCACAAAAAGCTGCCAGATTACAAAAGCCCCCCCCCCCACAAAATGATTTCCATGGAGTCTAGCCCCTTCACAGGGGGCAGGACAACTCTGCCCAAGCAGGAATGACTGAAAAACAATGTGACAGGCTTCTCCCCCAGAAGACAAGCTGCAAGAACAAGAGGACAAGAACCCTAGAGTCCCCATAAAGCTGTAAAATCCCAATAAAAAAATTATTTTTCCCTATTCAATACTACCTTTATATAATAAACCTGTTTTAATTTTCCTGTATCTCTGGGAAGTAGTGTTCTCTAACAAGAGAACAAAATACACCCAGAAAGAATTGAAATATACTACCTCATCCACATTGAGGTATTAGAGCCACCTTCCCTTTACCCTCACCTTCTTTTTGTTTTGTTTGCTTTTTTGTTTTGTTATTGGTTTTGTGGGTCTTTTATTTTGTTTGTGTTTGTTTTTGTACTTTAAAAATCTTATTTGTAGGTTTTATTTTGGCTGGCTTTTGTTGGTTTGTTTGTTTGTTTGGTATTGGCTTCTGATTGCTCTAAATGTTCCCAAGGTGCACCTTGCCTGGATTGTGGTTGATATTTTCAACTGTACATCCCTTCAATCACAACTCAACAGAGTGACTCAGAGGAGGAACTCCCAACAAAGAAAAGACCCAGAGACAATGGCCTCTTCCACAGATCTAATGGATATGGATCTAAGCAAGATGTCAGAAAGAGATTTCTAGCTATTGAAGACAATAGCTAGGCTAGAGAAAAACCATTAATGGCAACATAGATTCTTTAAGGGCAGAAATGAGAGCTGATCTGGCAGAACTTAAAAATGCTATAAATGAGATGCAATGCAAGCTAGGTACTCTAATAACTTAAGGTAAACAAGGCTGAAGAATGAATTAGTAATCTAGAAAACAAACTAATAGAAAGGAAGGAATAGGAGCAGCCCTGGAACAAACACCTTAAAATACTTGAAAACATAATTAAAGCATTAAACGATGACATGAGACGTTTCAGTGTCAGAATTATTGGGATTCCTGATGGGGTGGTGAAAAAGAGAGGACTAGAAAAGATATTTGAGCAAATTGTAGCTTAGAGCTTCCCCAAACTGGGGAATAAAACAAGCATTTATGTCCTAGAGGGAGAGAAGACCCCTCCCAAGATCAAAGAGAATAGACAAATGCCCCAGCATATAATAGTAAAACTTGAAAATCTCAGAACCAAGGAAACTATCTTAAGGGCAGTTAGGGGGGAGTGATTCCTTATATATAGAGGGAGAAAAATTAGAATAATGTCAGACCTGTCCACAGAGACCTGGAAAGCTAGAAAGGGTTGGCAAGACATATACAGGATACTAAATGAGAAGAACATGCAGCCAAGAATACTTTATTAGGCACGGCTGTCATTCAGAATGGAGGAAAAGATAAAGAGCTTCCAGGACTGGCAGAAACTGAAAGAATATGTGGCCACTAAGTTGGCCCTGCAAGAAATATTAAGGGGGGTCCTATAAAAGGATAAAGACCCCAAGAGAGATATAGAACAGAAATTTACAGACACAATCTATGTAAACAAGGACTTCACAGGCAACATGATGACAATAAAATCAAATCTTTCAATAATCACTCTCCATGTGAACAGCCTAAATGTTGCTCTGAAATGGCACAGAGTAATAGACTGGATTAAAAAACAGGACTCATCCATATGCTGTCTATAAGATATTCATTTTGAACATGAAGATACATCCAGACTGAAAGTGGAGGGATGGAGAACCAGTTTTCATGCCAACGGACCTCAAAGGGTTAGAGTAGCAATTCTCACATCAGACAAATTATATTTTAAGCTAAAGACTATAGTTAGAGATACAAAAGGGTAGGATATCATTTTTTTTTAAAGATTTTATTTATTTATTTGACAGAGATCACAAGTAGGCAGAGAAGCAGGCTGAGAGAGAGGAGGAAGCAGGCTCCCTGCTGAGCAGAGAGCCCGATGCAGGGCTCGATCCCAGAACCTGATCATGACCTGAGCTGAAGGCAGAGGCTTTAACCCACTGAGCCACCCAGGCGCCCCGTAGGATATCATTCTTAAAGGGTCTATCCAACAATAGGATCTAACAGTTGTAAATATCTACCCCCCCAAAAAAGTAGAAGCTGCAAACTACATAAGCCAACTGTTAATCAAAATAGATATATTGATAATAATATATTAATAGTAGGAGACCTCAACACCCACTCTCAGCAATAGATCATATAATCAGAAAATCAACAAAGAAACAAGAGCTTTGAATGACACACTGGGACAGATGGAGCTCACAGAACATTCCACCCCAAAACAAGAGAATACTCAAGCACACTTGGAACTTTCTCCAGAATGGACCACATACTGGGTCACAAATCAGGGCTCAACTGATACCAAAAGACTATTATTCCCTGCATATTCTCAGACCACAATGCTCTGAAACTGGAACTCAATCACAAGATAAAATTTGGAAGAAATTCAAACATTTGGAAGCTAAAGACCATCCTGCTTGAGAATGTTTGGGTCAAATCAAAGACAAGCTTAAACAATCATGGAAACCAATGAGAATGAAACCACATCAGTCCAAAACCTATGGGATAGCTAAAAGGTGGTCCTAAGGGGGGAATACATAGCCAACCAAGCCTCAACTCAAAAAAGTAGAAAAATCCTGAATTCACTAGCTAACCTAAGTCACACATTACAAGAGAAATAATTAAGATTAGAACAGAGATCAATGAATCAGAAACCAGAATTTCAGTAGAAAAGATCAATGAAACTAGAAGGTAGGTCTTTGAAAGAATTAATAAGATTGATAAACCACTGGCCAGACTTATCCAAAAGAAAAGAGAAAGGACCCAAATTAATAAAATGATGAATGAAAGGGGAAAGATCACGACTAACACTAAAAAAATAGAAACAATTATCAGAAATTATTATCAACAACTATATGCCAATAAATTAAGCAACCAGGAAAAAATGGATACTTTCCTGGAAACCTACAAACCACCAAGACTGAAACAGGAAGAAACTGACAACCTAAATAGACCAATAACCAGTAACAAAATTGAAGCAGTGTTGAAAAACCTCCCCAAAAACAAGAGTCCAGTACCTGATGGATTCCTTGGGGAATTATAACAAATGTTCAAAGAAGAAATACCTATTCTCCTGAAGCTGTTTCAAAAAATAGACACAGAAGGAAAACTTCCAGACTCATTCTATGAGGCCAACATTACCTTGATCCCCAAACCAGGCAAAGACCCCATCAGTAAGGACAATTTCAGGCCAATATCCCTGATGAATATGGATACCAAAATTCTCAGCAAGATTCTAGCTGATAGGATCCAACAGTACATAAAAGGTTTATCCATCACAACCAGGTGGGATTTATTCCTGGGATGCAAGAGTGGTTCAACATTCACAATTCAATCAATATGACAGAACACATTAATAAAAGGAGAGAGAAAAACGATATGGTCCTCTCAATTGATGCAGAAAAAGCATTTGACAAGATACAGAATCCTTTCCTGATTAAAATTCTTCAATGCATAAGGATAGAGGGAACATTCCTCAATTTCATAAAAACCATCTATGAAAAGCCTACAGTGAATGTCATTCTTGGTGGAGAAAGCTGAGAGCCTTTTCCTTAAGATCAGGAACATGACAAGGACACCCATGCATACCACTATTGTTCAACATGGTAATAGAAGTCCTAGCAACAGCAATCAGACAACAAAAAGAAATAGAAGATATTCAAATTGGTAAAGAAGAAGTCAAACTCTCTTTTCACAAATATCATACTTTTTGTGGAAAACCCAAAAGCTCCACCCCTAAATTACTAGAACTCATACAGTAATTCAGTAATGTGGCAGGATACAAAATCAATGCACAGTAATCAGTTGCTTTCCTGTACACTAACAATGTAACTATAGAAAGAGAAATTAGGGAATTGATTCCATTCACAGTAGCACCAAAAAACATAAGATATCTTGGAATAAATGTAACTAAAGAGGTGAAGGATCTATACTCTAGAAACTACAAAAAGAAGGAAAAACATTCTCTGCTCATGGATCCGAAGAATAAACATTTTCGGGGTGCCTGGGTGGCTCAGTAGGTTAAAGCCTCTGCCTTCGGCTTGGGTCATGATCCCAGGGTCCTGGGATCGAGCCCCGCATCAGGCTGTCTGCTTAGCAGGGAACCTGCTTCCTCCTCTCTCTCTGCCTGCCTCTCTGCCTACTTGTGATCTCTGTCTGTCAAATAAATAAATAAAATCTTAAAAAAAAAGAAGAATAAAAATTGTTAAAATGTCTATGCTGTCTAGTGCCATCTATACTATCAATGTCATTGGAATCAAAATATCAATGGCATTTTTCACAGTGTTGGAACAAATAATCCTAAAATTTGTATGGAACCAAGAAAGACCCCAAATCACTAAGGAAATGTTGAAAAAGAAAAAGAAAACTGGGGGCATCATGGTGCCTGATTTCAAGATATATTACAAAGTTTTGATCACTAAGACAACATGGTACTGGCATAAAAACAGACACATAGATCAATGGAAAAGAATAGAGAGCCCAGAAATGGATCTTCAGTTCCATGGTCAAGTAACGTTTGACAAAGCAGGAAAAAATATCCAGTGGAAAAAGACAGTCTCTTCCATAAATGGTTCTGGGAAAATTGGATAGCTATATACAGAAGAATGAAACTCAACCATTCTCTTACCCCATATACAAAGATAAACTCTAAATGGATGAAAGACCTCAATGTGAGACAGGAATCCATCAAATTCCTAGAGAACATAGGCAGTGACCTCTGTGGCATTTGCCACAGCAACTTCTTTCAAGACACGTCTCCAAAGGCAAGGGAAACAAAACGAAAATGAACTTTTGGGACTTTATCAAGATAAAAAGCATCTCCACCGCAAAGGAAACAGTCAACAAAACAAAGAGACAACCCATGGAATAGGAGAATATATTTGCAAATGACACTACAGATAAAGTGCTGATATCCAAGATCTATAAAAAACATCTCAAACTCAACACCCAAAACTAAAATAACTAAGTAAAAAAATGCAGAAAAAATCAACAGATACTTCTCCAAAGAAAACATACAAATGGCTAACAGACATATGAAAAACTGTTCATCATCATTAGCCATCAGGGAAATTCAAATCAAAACCACATTGAGATACCACCATACACCAGTTAGAATGGCAAAAATTGACAAGGCAAGAAGCAAGGGTTGGAGAGTTTGTGGAGAAAGAGGAACACTCTAATACTGTTGGTAGGAATGCAAGTTGACACAGCTACTTTGGAAAACAGTGTGGAAGTTCCCCAAAATTTAAAATAGAGCTACACTATGACTGAGAAATTGCACTCCTGGGCATTTATCCCATAGATACAAATGTAGTGAAAATAAGGGCCACATGTACCCCAATGTTCATACCAACAATGTTCACAATATCCAAACTGTGTAAAGAATTGATATGCCCTTCAACAGATGAATGGATAAAGAAGATATGGCTCATATATACAATGGAATATTACTCAGCTATCAGAAAGGATGAATACTCAACTTCTGCATCAATATGGATGGGACTGGAGGAGTTTATACTAAGTGAAATAAGTCAAGCAGAGAAAATCAATTATCATAGGGTTTCACTTTTTTAGGGAACATAAGAAATAGCATGGAGGACATTAAGGGAAGGGAAAAGTGAAGGGGGGAAATCAGAAGGCTAGATGAACCATGAGAGACTATGGACACTGGGAAGCAAACTGAGGGTTTTCGAGGGAAGGTTAGTGGGTTGATGGGTTAGCTCAGTAATGGGTATTAAGGAGGGCACATATTGCATGGAGCACAGGGTGTTATACACAAACAATGAATCATGGAACCCTACATCAAAAACTAATGATGTACTTCATGGTGACTAACATAACATAATAAAAAAAAAAATCAAGCATATGTATGAGTTCCATGGAATGAGCTCAACACCTACTTATATGTCTTAGCTGTGTACTTCTACAAATCAAAGCAGACAATTACAAGTATAGCTAGTAAATTAAAATCAAAACAGTGTTTCTATATTAGTAGGAAAAAAAAACATGTTTTATATATAAGAGGTATATTTTCCATGCAAAATTGTCAAATTTAATGAAGCTGATTGGGCCCCATATACCAGAACAAAAAACTGTTCAGTTTTTCTCTTTCAGAGTGAAATAAACAAATGCCTTCATCCATTAATTCATGGATATTTCTTTATATAAGAATTTTAAATCTTAGAATTTTAGCTTTCTAAGTCAAATTTTATTTATAAAGTTTCTCCATCACTCTAAACTCTAGGTGTACCTCTCTGATATAGCAAATAAAATAATACAATAAGTACATTATACTTGTTATAAAGTACATACATTATATAGATAGATACATTATATATACATTATATACATACATTATACATGTGTATATTATATACATACATTATATACATTATACATACATTAAATAGAGAAGTATTTCTCTTTGACCTGAGAGTTTAGAAGGAGACTGACACCTTGGAAGCAAGAATGGAGAATCTTAGAGAACTGATTAAAACCAAGATGGGATGGATGAATATAAAAAGGAACTATTTCTCTGGCTGACTCTGGCTGACTCTCTCATGCCAAATGATAGGTATTGGTGGTATGGGGGGTATAACTTTGAATTTTTATGCCAAATTAGCTCAAACCTGACTATGATAGGCAAAAATATATGTCTGCAGCAAGAAATCCTGTATTTTTCTGGAATAAAATTTTGCCATAAAAATCTCAGGCATCAAGAAAAATAGTAAGTGCCTAGGTGGGCAATGAATCTCTAGCATACTAGGTATGACAAAATTCATAAGTAGAAGCTAATACCTCCAACCTTGTCCTGCACTATATATACTTTGTTGTTAATTATGATGCCAACAAAAATTTTGACCATCTAAAATATGATCCCTCAGAAAGCTTGATAAAATGGTTACTATTAGATCAAGGATTCTGGAAAGTGGGCAATTTAAACATGACTTCTGATTTCTCCACTAGAAATGAAAATCTGTTTCCCCCGAATAAAGCTGTGGTTGGTTTTTATGTATGGCTGAGTGTAAATGATATTCCGGGCTTCATAAGGATTATTGTAGCTAGAATTAAGGTGGTTTTGTACACTACACTATAAACACTTGAATAGGAGTAAAATAGAAGTGGGACCTAAGAGATTTGGATAGTCTTGCATGTAGCTACTTGACTATGCTTATTTTCCTCGGCCTTTACAAAGAGAGGAAGGATGTGAAAATTTTGGCTCAATTTCTTCTAACTAAGAAGCTAGAGATTTGTGGAATGGCTGATTTACTTATAAAGTAAGCACTCTATGAAATTCTATACAGTTACTAAATAATCAAAGGTCTTAACAGTTGATTTGAAGTGATTTTCATGAGGTATCGATAGCTAAGAGAACAAAATGCACAGAAGTGTGTTTGTTATTTTGGGAAATTTAATCAATTTCAGAAATAACAAATTGGGAAAACAGTGAATTCAAAATCCCAACATACGTATAAATATACGTGTGTGTGTGTGTATTCATATTTATGTATGTTTTCATTAATTTATTTATTTTTATTCCTTATATAAGCAGTGTCATTCAGTGTTTGCCTTTCTCTGCCAAGAGTATTTCATTTAGCATATTATAAAAAATAAAAGCAGCCTCTTTTGAAGCATTGATGTCATTTCAAAAATTCCTCAGTATACTTCCAAATTTAAAGTATTCATAATTATTCATTTCACCAGTTAATGTAGGGGCATGGATAATATTTAGTACCATGAGTCAGAATGAAGGAAGAGATTTTTTTACCTAATCATAAATATTGTTATTGGTCTCAAAAATGGAGAATGTAACCAGTCCTTTTTGTACTTTCTCTCCCTGTTGCAATTCCAAATTCTATACATTTTATATCCATTATGAATAAATATAGCATCCATTTACAATATTTGAAAAAGTACAGAAGAATATAAAATAAACACAATGTGCCATTTACCCTATAATTCAAAGATAAACATTATTAACATAAAATTTATGCACTTTCAATCTTTTAAGCTCATAGAATATTTTAATTCTTCTTTGGTGAGAAATTAAATATATTCCTAAAACCTAGAAAATTACTTAGAATAATTTTTCCTCTCACTTATGAATCTGAAGGATGTGGATTTAAAATCTCTGATACTACTGTGTGGCCATGGTAAAGTCACTCGGCTTCTCTATGAGTCACATTTTATCTGTAAACTGATATTAATATTATGTAGCTCTCAGTATAGTTGAGAAAATTAAATGTAATACATGCTGAGGGTAGGACTGAAACTGTTGCAGCCATCATGATTGTGTTTTACCCATTCCACACTTGTTAAACATTTTTTTGTCATCACATCTGTTTTTGTTCAGAAATAATACATACAGGTGTTTGTTTATCTCCTTTAACTAAAGGATGTTATATAATGTTGGACTGTATCCTTTATCTTTTCCCTAAATCTTTTCCCTAAATCAGGATTCTTAAGTAGGATTCCTGACCTAGGGGCAGTGCTCTTACTTAGTCAGTTTGGTGTGAAAGATATTTCTGTCAGCATCCAGTTTGATTGGTTGATGGCCAAATTATGTTCAATCTGATTTTTTAGTTTCTGTACCATAAAGGTACAGATCAATTGGGTACCATAAAGGTACAGATCAATTGGGTATTATATAAATGTATGGAAAGGCCACCTTAGGAAGATAAGAAATCTCCAGGAATAAATATAAGACATATGTATTCTTTTTTTCCCAAGAAGGAGAGACAATATTTATTAACTTCTCAGTAAGTATGATATATTGATATTCAGGCTCTCTTTACTTTTATTACTCATCTGATCTACTGATACTAGATATGATAGAGAAACTAAGAAATTCAGTTAAAGCCAATTTGTCTAGTGAAATGTCACAAGATGTGAAGAGCTTAAAAGGGACAAATAGGAAAAGACTTTATGGATAAACAGCTATATATTAGTTGTAAAGAAAACTGTGACTGATTGCATCTCTCCTAATAATGCCTCATTTTTTATGATAATTAGAGGAACATAAAAGTTGAAGAGTGAAAAAAGAAAAATGTCTCTATTTTAAATAAATGCTCATCAGAATGTATCCATGTGAGCCCAGTGGAAGACATCCATAGCCCCTACTCCTATGATAGCCTGCTAGATATAACATCAATAAAATCTAAATTTCCTCCAATCTTTTCAGTTTAATCCCTCTGTTAAATCATATATAAGTTCATATAAATCTTGCAATAAGACGATTTTTGCATAAAACACAGAAAATTATGTAATTGATTTTTGACTAGATATACTGTTTTATGACATAAGAACTTCATTGATTTATCTCTATTTCTTTTTTTAAAGATTTTATTTATTTATTTGACAGAGAAAGAGCAATCACAAGTAGGCAGAGAGGTAGGCAGAGAGAAAGAGAGAGGGAAGCAGGATCCCTGCTGAGCAGAGAGCCTGATGCAGGACTGGATACCAGGACCCTGAGATCATGACCTGAACCAAAGGCAGAGACTTCACCCACTGAGCTACACAGGCGCCCCTGATGTATCTCTATTTCTACACACGCTGTTAGCATTATTATTTGATTTGAGGGCATTTGTATGTCACAGTGAAAACTATCAGAAATTCTTAACATAAAAAAGATTCAGTGATTTGGTCTGGTTTTATTAAATATGCACAAATAATCAACAGTTTTAAAATCAAATTGGAAAATCTCACCTACTATGATCCTTCTCTTTTCTTCCTTAACACTTTCTTTCGCTCCCTGAACATAATTGATATAAATAAAAGCACTTAGTAAACCTCACAGGATTGTAGACAGATTAGCTATTACATACAAGTGTAGTTCTTGGTATATTTTTTAAATTATCTAAAATGTTAAAAATGCAAAAGAAAAAAAACTGAACTGATGAATTGGTAATTGTTAAATAATAAGAAAGTGATTTGCCACTGAGACTATTTCTTTCGCTTTGGAACATAATTCTTAGAATATGCTTAATATGTTTGAGAAATTCATTAGCTTTTGAAGATACTGGATACCAAGCAAATAACTCTACTTGTCTAAAGAATAGCTATAATATGAAAGAGCTATTATCACTTTAAAAGGTATTTAATTATTGTTAGAATGAGTTCACAAACTGCTGGAAGCCACATCAAAAAGCCATTCTATGTCTTAAGCTCCGCTTACACTGTCATCAAACAAATGATTATAATATACCATTTTCATTAGATCCCAGAGGCAATGCATTTTTATTGAACAAGACATAAAAAACTGATTTTTTTCTTCTGAAATACTTTACAAAATGAATTTTTAAGCTACCTAGTTTGGGAACCGAAAAAAGAACATAGATTATTAAAACTAAACCATTCCATAAAATTCATCTGAATTCTTCAAACATTAAAGACTCATTTACAGTGTTTTCTAGGACCTTATAATAGAGAACGTGTTTTGTTGCATTGCAGTTATTTTGGTTATACACTAATCTTCCCTAGCAGAATATGAAGTATTTTGGAAGAAGGCAAATGCCCTAATTTTTTTTTTCATATGCAAAACAATTCCTAAAAAGAAAGGGAAAGGCTAGAGAAAGAATTAGCACTGACTGAATGGTTACTATGTTTATGCCACAGTACCCAGCACAGAGAACACTAATTCACTTTATTTTTACAATTACTACCATGTGACGTGTTCTTATCACCATAATACAGAGATATTAAATAATTTGTCCAATATTACTGAAAGAGTGTACATTGTACAAGGTTGGGATTTTTGCAATTCTGGATTCTACATTTAAAGTACAAATCTCACCAATTAAGAGAGCATCCGGGGAGCAGTACCAGGATGTTACTGTGACCTGACAGGGAGAATGAATGGAATATGTTTTCCTAGGAAATAGGAGGATTAATGTGATTTGCCATGTAAGAAAGTTAAATCACTTGAAAGACTGGTGAGTAGAGGCTGTTATTTGTTCTCTGATGTGTGTGCAGACTGGACTATAATCACTAAAGTTTACAAATACTAGCTCTGATTCAAAACATGGGAGTTTATTCCAACAAACAGTGCTGTCCATCCATGCAATATACTACTCTAGCAAGTAATCTAATTCCCTTCAGTAGAGTTACTCAAGCAAAGCCTTAAGTGGCATCTATCAGAACTGGAATAAAAGACATTTTTCACTGAGTGGGAGTTGAATTAAATGTCCTATATAACCTTCCCAAACATAACAGTTTGTGACTTTATGATAATCATCAAAACCCAAAATAATCGGTATGACAATAACATATTTAAAACTATCTTTGCAAAAGTTAAGTTGGACACAATTATTTATATAATAATTATGGGTTAGATCGGGAGTCAGCAATTTTTTTTCTATAAAGGACAATTAGTAAATGTTTCAAACGTTGCAGGCCATATGATCTCTGCCACAACTACTCAGACTGTTTTTGGAAAAGCATCTTACAAATTTGGTAAAACGTGGGCATAATTAAGGATGATTGTGCCCCAATAAAACTGTACCACAAACACAAAAAAGTGGTTTTGATCCACAGGCTATAATTTGTTAACCTTGGAGTCCGATAATTGTTGTGGTATTGTGCAAATTTCCAAAAACTGTCTCTTAAGAAATCTTGATTTCGTCTTGCTTCACTAGTTAACATCTTGGCTAATCTGACATGAAACACTTCATATTTAAATAAGAATACTTCCATAAGAACGTTGCTCAGTTTTCTCTGGCACTAGTATTTTATGATTGTAAAGTAGTATCTATTTCTTATAATTTATTTGTGCATTTTGTCCCTTTCATATCTCAAACTGCCTTTTATTTATGAATAAAATTTAGGATACCGTTTCAGCTGATGAATTAACTGCCTAAGATTCGAATGAACAAATAACTCACAGTCATCAGTATGAAATAACTCAGAGTTTGAGATACATGACGGGTATGATGGTCAGAGCCAGCAAAACTGAACATCTGGGGCAGCAATACAATGTCCGCCAGAAACAGCTGGCTATGAGATCTGTGACACATCTGGTTAAACCTACTAAGAGCTTGAAGCCAGAGAAATCTAGTCATCTGAAATAGAGCATGAAGATGCACTACTTTTATGGGTCTCATTTTGTCAGTGCTGAGTAAGTCAGCCTTCTCATACACACTTGCAGTTTCTTCTTTAAAACTACAAAATAAAATGGCTACCCTCCAGGCATTCACTGGCACTATTGCTTTTGATGGATTTGTGCTGCCTTGGAGATTTTTGGAAGGTGTACATGTTGAAAGGATTGATTTATACTTGACATAAAGCTGGGGTTTCTAATATTATCCTGACAGCATTTATGAGCACTATTTTCTTTAATAATGTCTTCATTCATTTGGAAAAAGATTGGTATCGTTGCCTGAAATGGTTTCCAACACTTGAAACTTGTGAGTATTATAATTTTACAGTTTCTCTGAGATAACAAGTAGACTAGATCTCTCCCCAAGTCCCAAATCTGTGTCTGGCTGAGTTCCCCTCATTCTTTTGATTCTCAGCATAAATATCATTTCTTCAAAGTGGCCTTTCTTGAGTTCCACAGTGTTTTCTACATAAATGCATGTTTGTATACACACCTAAGTGTATTATGTATGTTCTGAATGTTTTGTTTTATATTCATGCCTCTTTCTGTGTGTATGTTTGTGTGTACCTCCATCAGACTTAAAAAAAAAAAAAAGAAAGAGCACGTCCTTTTTTCTCTCAATGCATTTAGAATATACTTTTTGATACATAGTAGGCTTTCAACCAATAATTGTTTAACATGCAAGTTTATGAGTACACAAATGATGACTGAATAAGGATAAAATGTGAGCAGAATAACTTCATTTTAACAGTATTTAATAATTGCTATAGAGTGCTGCCTGGATTGCTTGGTCAGTTGTGCATCTGACTTGATTTAGGCTCAGGTCATGATCTCAGGGTCTGAGATGAACCCACATCAGTCTCCCAAGCTCAGCATGGAGTCTGCTTTTCCCTCTCCCTCCCCCATTACCCCCCCTAAAATAAATAAGTAAAATCTTTAAGAAATAATCACTATAGAATTACTTCTACAATTATTTCAGTGCTTTCTGGTCAAATCGTCACTGAGAGATTTAATTTGCATGGTTAACAAAATAGTTTTTTTTTAACGTACTGTTTTATGTTCAGAAAATGAAAATAATATAATTTTGTTTATATGCATCTTTGAATGATTAAAAATAAATAGAATTATGATGTAATATCCTGGTTTCAATCCCTGGTTTTCTAATTATAAATCCAGCTGGGAATTTTTCCTGAAAACATAACCACATGCATGCCTACTTCTGAACTTGCCAGCTGCGCACATGTGTGGGCATGTGTACATACCAAACAGATTTACTTTGGCTCTTTCATAACTTTGATACACTTTAGTTCCTCATTTCTCATTATATAGTAAGACCCATTATCGGTGTCTGCCTTTCCAGTGCTTGTAGACTCTCCTTTGGAGAAATAGAGAAATAGCAAGACTTTATAAGAAGAAGCGAGATTTGGCCTTGAGTTTCTTCTGCAGGATTCCTTGAGCCCCTTGCACATTGTGTAGTAATGGAGACAATATAACCTTAGGAGACACTGAATTCACTGGGGGAAAATGGTGGTTACACTGTGAGATAAGTGAATGAAAAATGTGAAGAAGATGCTCATTAAACACTAAACAAAATCTTACACACAATATTGTTTAGATTGAACACACATAAACCCAAATGGATATTTTTTAACTACATAAAATCTAGGCAGGTAATGACCAAATCTGATTAAGTTTAATTAATATCTCAAATACCAGGTAAACCTTAGGCAATTGTGGAGGAAATGTTAAGTTAGAACAGTTCATCTTTCAGTATGAAGGAGGAAAAGCAAGTATACACTATCTGCATTTTTTAAATATTTCACTTCTTTAGTGTGGCATTCTCTAATAATTTCCAATATTTTAAAATTACTCCTATTAAATTTATATTTCAAGAAATAGCAAATTTAGGGGTGCCTCAGTGGCTCAGTGGGTTAAGCCTCTGCCTTTGGCACAGGTCATGATCATGGTCTTGGTCCTGAGATCAAGCCCCGCATCAGGCTCTCTGATCAGCAGGGAGCCTGCTTCCCACTCTCTCTCTGCCTGCCTCTCTGCCTACTTGCGATCTCTCTCTCTCTGTCAAATAAATAAAATCTTAAAAAATGAAATAGCAAATTTAATAACAGATGTAGTCTATTGATAAGTATGTGATTATTTCAAATAATGATATTTGAAATAGTAGAAATAGTTTTAACAGGTTCCATGTATTTTGGAATAATTTTAAAAGCTGATGATACTTCGGTTTTTAAATATTTCCATACGATAATAAAGAAGGAGAATAACACATTGTTCTAAAGTGCTGAGTTTAATCATCCTGAAATAATGAGGAGCCATCAATGGACATTTTTATTAGAGTCTGTAGGTTTTAGACTCACCTTTTCCCTTCCCCTCCAACAAATGCAATATCAGTTTTCTGCATTAAAAAATCAATAGCCAATTTTTCCAAATAGTGAAGATGTTCAAACACAATTAATAATAGCTTAAAATACAACCTGAGAGAAATATAGCAATAAAAGTCACCCTGTGCATCAAAGATTTCAGTCATCTTTACTACATGCCATAACTCTGGAGTATAATAAATCAAGAAAAATGCAACTATTTTAATTAAGATACTTATTATACAATTGTATTAATTCAAGATGTATATTAAAATTATGGGGGAAGTGAAGGAGAAGATATCTCCTGCCACACTTACACTATCTCTGAAATAAATATTTTTAATTAAATTAGAGGAAAAAAATCTTTATATGGTGAAAGGAAAAAGATGGATCATCTAAGTACATCAAAGTAAAAGAGACAGACTAAAATATAGAGACAAAGCATCTACAGAAATTCCTGTAATATTTGATTTTTAAAATATTATCCAAGTTGAAAAATATTTTAACTGTCAAATTGCCACACATGTACATAAATCATATCCTGTCTATATATCTGAATATGAGATCTTTATTTGGACTATATAAAGATAAATTTATATATAAACTATAGACATATATAACACATTTAACACACAAATTTCTTCTTTTAGGTATAATATGTTCTAAATATACCTAGGTAATACTGCAAATGTGTCATTATTTTTTTAAATGATGTTCACTGCCTTCAGATTTTTTACTATGGATTGTTAAAATCTTTGTCATTCTTATCTAAGTCTCCTCAAATCATTATTCTCTTTCCTTTTTTCTTAAGAACATATAAGGCAATTGATGTGACTTGTTTCAAATTGTATTCATTCTATGAACATTTATGAAATTCCTAATTTAAGCAGGTATTCTGCTAGGTTGTGGAAATAACCAAATAAATAACTGGAAATAATTCCAAATAAAAATAAGACATGGTCTTTGACCTTGAGGGTTCACAGTCTAAGGTAGAAACAGGTATATTTTTTCAACATCTATTCTTCAACAAGAAAAAAAAAAAAGAGAAACTATGTATGTATAGTATATACTTCTCTTATTTATATTATACACATATATATTTTAGATATTTGTATGGTTATATATATATATATACTTCCTTATTACATATATTTTATACTACATATCACGTAAAAATACATATAAGTAACATGAGTGTCATGTATATACCTTATATATAAATATGCATAACCAGTAATATAATAGTCATATAATATAAATGTATTAATAAAATTTAAATAAAAAAGATCTACCTAAACTAACTTATTCTAGAATTTTAAATAAACTATATCCTAAGAACTTGCACTGTATAGAGAAGCTTATGAATAAATATAAACTACATTTTCTAACATACTGATTGTGTAACTTTGAAAAGTAAAGTCAGTGTCAAAAATGAGTACTTTCTAAAAGGTTAAATAAATTGTACTGCCATTGAATTAAACCTGCTGAAAGTTTTTAAAGGTCATCTTTTCATATGATTTTACTTGTTTACTAACCATATTACTTATCAGAGAACTGTAAGGTGTGCTTCACAGATTGGTAAAAACATTAAGCTCTATGTGGAAAAGATAATATATGTTATTTAATATTATGATTATTACTTAACATTCTTAACTTCTAATTTGCATATTAATAAATAAAGAGAACTGACATCAACAAAATTCACATTTATAAAATATATATTCTAAGTTCTAATTGAATAGATAAAGTTACCTTACCCTACCAACACACACACACACACACACACACACACATACACACACACACACAGAGAAACAAATGTATCACCTTGAAAAAGAAGGGGCTGCTCACAGGCCAAATAGCAAATTGACCCGTTTACCTGTGGTACTGATTACCTCCCTTGAAATCTCTACTATCTCTACGCGACCTTTTCGCTTCTTGTCCTGAATGAGTGGTGCATTATATCCACTGATATATGTTTTACATTTTATCTTTTAAAGGATTTATGGTATTTTAAGTAATGACTCCTAAAAACTGGGAAGACTTAGAGCCAAGGGAATAAAAATTAATTAGTCTTTATTATAGTCTAGATAAAACTTTGGCGATTAGGGAGGATTGCATAGCCCCTCACCAATCATACTATTTTTGAAACCCCTTCTTTTTACTTCTCATTATTCAGAAGAATTGTTCATTAGGGCAATTCCTGGGACATATTGGTTATTTAATAAAAAATTGTTAAGTAAGTGAAAATGTTAGCTATTATTGTTCCGCATATCACTGGGATGACTTCAAAAGCTAAACAAAACACTTAAGTCCTCAAATAGCTCTTAGTTTATTAATTAAACCAGTTTTATAGACTTGGCTACACTCTTAAGATTGAAGTAGAAAATAAAGAGTGATGATCTATGACCTCATATTGCTAAAATAAATAAATAAATAAATAAATAAATATTTTTTATTTTATATATATATATAATTTCAAAATATTTTACCATGAAATGAGAAGTGTTTACATGACCACATTATATGTTTCTGTATTAGGAAAATATGGAGAAACTCACATTTAACTCATATTTAAAAGTAAAGATTTTTGGTGGCTTTTTAAAAATCATCCCTACAACTGCTCTCTCAATTATTTTATTCCCCTCCTCTCATTATATAAATATATAATTGAATACATCTCCAGGGTCAAGTAATTCTACTTTTCTTTTTCATTTAATTAGTTAATTTTAAAATTTATTTATTAATTTATATTAAACAAAAACAAAAATAATTCATCCATTTCTCCCACTCCCACCCATTATTTGCTCCTGGCAACCACCAAGATCAATGTGCTTGGTCCTCAACCTGTACATATATATATTTTTAGATTCCACATGTAAGGGAAATATGGTGTTAGTCTTTCTCTATCTGACTGGTTTCATTGGACTTCTCGAAGTCCATCCATGCAGTCTCATGGCAGGATTTTGTTTTTTTCTATGGCTGATTAATATTCCATTGTACATCAACACCACAAGTTCTTTATCATTCATCCATTGATGGACACTTACATTGTATCCATATCTTGGTTATTATACATAATGCTGCAATGAACATAGAGGTATATACATCTTTTCAAGCTAGTGTTTTCATATTCTTTGGGTAAATGCCCAGATGTGGAATTGCTGAATCATACCACAGTACTATTTTCAATTTTTTGAGGAACCTCCATGTTGTTTTCCATGGTGCCTCCAGCAATTTACATTCACACCAAAGGGTTTCCTTTTCTCCATATCCTCACCAACAGTTTTTTGTCTTTTACAAAATTGCCACTCTAATAGTGGTGAATCAATAGCTCATTGTGGTTTTGGTTTGCTTTTCCCTGATGATTAGTGGTTTTGAGCATCTTTGAGGTACCTGTTCACAGTCTGTATATCTTATTTGGAAAAATGTCTATTCAGATCTTCCTCCCATTTTTAATTATATTGTTTGATTTTTGGTATTGAGTTGTATGAGTTCTTTATAAATTTTGAATATTAGCCCTTATTAGATGTATGATATGCAAATATTTTCTTCCATTAAGTAGGTTGCCTTTTTACTTTTATGGTGATTTCCTTTGCTGTGCAGAAACATCCTAGTCTGGTAGAGTTCCACTTGTTTATTTTTTTTTTTAATAATTTCAAATTATTTTTCTTATTTTATCTCCTTCTTTATGACCAAAGTTATTTTCTGTCACAAATGTTCAAAAACTTGCTTATCTCAATTCTCATCTCATCTCTTCAAAATACTACAAACCCATGTTATATAGCGTGAATATTTTAAAAAGGAAGAAACTGATAGAGATGGAAGATGAATGTTAAATTCTATTTATAATGAAATATGACTAAATATATGAAGTCTTTGAATTAATAAGTGCCTATATTTTCTTTAGAATTATTCAAAATATAATTTGTATTCACTCATAACATAAAAATTAAACCTATTTTTGGGATGTGGAATAACTGAAAATTATACCTGTTTATTTTATTTTATTTTATTTTATTTTATTTTATTTATTTGTTTATTCAGCCAGAGCATTCACAATCAACCCTAACATAAATTCAGCCACTTAAATGGTTAGATTCCATGATATTCTTGGGTGTTCATAAGAAAACTTACAGTGGTAAATTTAAACACATGTTTAGACATATAGAGAATCCTATCTATACACACACCATTTTCAATTGAATTTAATAAGCATTTATCAATTGTTTTTTTATTCTTGTCAAATATGTTAATTTTTTTGAGGGTCTTAATTTTAGTTTCCTCTTAAGCAGACTCTGAGACAAGGATATGTGTAAAAGAAATTTAGTAGGATGTTTTCCAGAAGCAACCAGTAGAAAGTGAGAGTGAGGCAGGAAAAGGAAAATAGCCAAGCAAGTATATGAACTCAAACATCATCATAAAGAGAGTGATTTCAGCTCAATTCCATAGAAGTCACTGAAGGCAATGTAGATAGTGATGACAGTTATCTCAATCAGTGGCAAAGGCATAAGAGTGGTCATGTCCTCACCATTGGTTAGCTTCTGTCCATGGAAGATGTGTATTTCTGGGCACTGCACTTCCTCACAAGCAAAGACAAAGTGCTAGTGAGAACATCTGTAACTAGTACACAGACCACATGGTAAGGAGTTCTGAGGGCATATGCCTGGAGCACTGATATGGTTCGATACATAGTTTATGAGAAAAGTATCATTTTGTCATTCAAGGAGCTTTAAGGCTACTCAGGAAAAATACATAGTAGCATGTACTTAGAACAAATATTTCTCAGCAATATTAGATAAAATCTACCTTGAGATCCAGTCACACCCAGGTTAGAAGGAAATAAGATTTCAGCAAGTAGTGTTCCTTTGTAATGTCACTTACACTTAAATAATTATAATCTGTAAATTATCACCCTTCCCCATGGGAAACAAATTTTATATTTTTTCAAATTTATCCAAGACATCCTGTACAAAACTTTAATTTTTGAAAAAAAATGTATTTCATGTGAGCATACACAAAAGTTGTATCCAGGGAATTTGATAACAGACAGGCTTTATCACTTTTTATTGAATGGAAGAATTATAATCAAAGATTTGGTTTCTAACTTCTGAAAAAAAAACTGAATATGATTGGATTAAGGCTGTTTATGGCCATCACTTTGACTTAACTATACAATCCATTTTTTTTTTAAAGAAACTGTCTTTATAGACAAAATACCATAGTCAGTGCAGAATTACACATTTAAACTGGTTCGGGGATACATGTGATTTCTCCCCTCTAAGTTTCATGAAAAAAAAAATCTGATTACCTTTTAAAAACAAACTCTATTTTTTTTTTTTTCCTCCCCACATCCAGTGTGGAGTCCAGCATGGAGCTTGAACTCAGAACATTGAGATCAAGACCTGAGCTGAGATCAAGAGTCATATTCTTAACCAACTGAGCCATCCAGATGCCCCAAAGCTCTAATGTTTAATCTCATTTTTTTTTAAGTAATCTCTTTTTCTGACATAAAACGACATTCACAGAATAAAAATAGAATCTACCTCAGCCAATACGACTTAGAAATCAATAATTCAATTGTGCAATATGTCTGGAGATGTAAAAGGTAAAAATACATTTGCAAAAGTAGTCTAAACAAATTAAGTAATGAAAACAAGAAAGCATTTGACCTTGGAGTTCAAGAATAAAAATGAAAGCCAGAACAAATGAATAGCAACTTTAGATAGCTTCCAAAATTGTAGAGATAAAAAATATTATTTTCTACAGATCTATAAAATATCTATATGAAAATAATGTAAAACATAAAGTGAAATTATTTCATGTAATTTATCAATATATTGGATATATTGGACTTGAAATCTGTTAATATAACATTTATGATTGAACGAAAATAAAGTTATACATACCTCACATCCTTAATCTATAAGGTACCATGCAAATTGTTTTATATTGTATGATATTTCATTTCATCCTCACAGAAACTTAACATGGCAGACTTTGATACCATCATTTTATAAATGAAGAAGTTTAGCATCCTAGAGTTTAAACACTTTTTCAGGAGCACACTGCTAAGCACTAGTCTCTTTTTCTGACATAAAACGACATTCACAGAATAAAAATAGAATCTACCTCAGCCAATACGACTTAGAAATCAATAATTCAATTGTGCAATAGTATAACCATACCTTTTTTAAAGATTAAATTCTAGATAAGGTGAAGGTTAAATATTTAGAGTAGAGTATTGCTGAAAGTTGCCACATACTGTGCTGTAACTTTGCCCAGGATAGTAAAAAATTATATTTGACATCACAGCCAAATTATTCATACTGTCCTTTTTTTTCCTCCCCAAAATGTATCAGTTTGAATGGTAATTTATAAAATTACCCTCTTTATGTGCAAACAGGTGTGTAAGAGAAACAAAAATATTAATAAGTGTTATACCAGAGGACCAAGTATAAAATACCCAACTGCAATCAATGACAAATCTAACTCCAAATGAATAATATATTTGAACAATGACATTAGCAAGACTATACCTATAATGAAGCTTAAATCTAGTAATTATTTGACCCAGTAGAATGAAAGAAACAAAAAAAAAAAAATGACTTTCAGAATGATTCAATTCTTATTATTGTGCTGATGCACCAAAGCTACAAGACAGAATGCAAACCCTGAAAATGCTTTCCTGAACAAAACAAAGAACTTATATCCTCTAGCACGTTAATGGTGGAAAGCAAAAAGAAAACATCCATGGCATCAATAAATGGAAAAGAAATTGAACTCTGGACAATTAATAGCTTACAGGCATATTAAAAGTGTGGTTTTTTTATCCTTTTTTTTTAAGCTGCTATTAGTTGGTCTTCATTAAAAATGTTATTTAAAAAGGTTTTTTAAAAGCTGTTGCTGTTCAAAATCTCCTCTCCAGCATTCACCTGTCTACTTACTCGAGTGTTCAACGTAGTTATTATGACTCCAGTTAGATTTCCTGCTCATAACCTTTCTAATATTTCCTACATTTCCCCTCATTGTAGCTTTTATCTCACTCCCATAAAATGTCCTGTTTATTTATCTGCTGCCTTTACTAAACTTTAAGCCCCTCAAAGGAAAAGACTGATTAGCATGGCAGAGTCATGCAAATAATGCAAGTTTAATGGATACACAAACACGCACACACACACGCATACACATCTTGCTTGATTTAACTAATGACAAAGAATGGACTTTTGACTACTAGTTCACTTATTTACTACACAGTATTATTCATTTACAGGATATAATATAACTTAAATTATATCTGAATGCATACATGTAAAGTTTAGCTATCTGGCTATCTATCAACAACATTTTCTCTTAATTACCAGAGAAGCATAGAAATAAAAAGTTGGTTGAAATGGCCAGTTCAGTTCTTTGTAAGTCTAGGTAAGTAAATATATGCCATAAATGTTTTTAATGACTAAAGGGATTTTTATTTTTCTTATCCAATGACTTGATAAGTTACAAACCTAGCAAATAAAGATGGATGCAAGGAAATCCACTACTTTAAAAAAAATTATGAATAGAAGATTCTCTATAAAGTCTAACTTCATTTGGAAAACTTTAAATGAATAGATAAAATGACATGGATTAAAAAAAAAAAAAAAAGCAACTTAACCATATTTGGGATCCCTACGTTGTCTGGGCCAACATATTTAGCCTAAACATGAAGTGACCTCCTGCAATCTGCATTTCATTGAAGTTCATAATGATCAAAGGTATTCATGGCCTAAAGATCCACACATGGCCTGATTTAAGACACTTGTCTCCAGAGTCAACCCTCACATTTGTGTGTATATGTCACTAGACTTGGGTTGTATTATAATCAAGATCTAAGCTAGTCTGGGGGTAGACAATATTAGCATACTAATTATAAGGGAATCCAAAACAGTCACAGCTCCAGGGCACGTACAGAAAACAATTCAATGACAGTTTTCAAAATCTAGTTATTGGTTATCCCTTCAATAGGTCCTGATGGTCCCTACTGAAATACAATTTGTAAGGTTTATTGAAATAAAAGGCAAATGTTGACTAATATAAGAGTGTACTACTTTTCCAAAAGGCTTATTCTTTACAGGTAGAGCTTTCACAAAATATTTAGAATTTAACTTTAAACATTATTTTATAATATACATTCATATTGATTTTCAAATATTTATAAATCTTTCATAAATGTTTCCTCATGGAAAGGTGAATACCAAATTGTGTAGTAATAACAAAAAAATTAGGGTGTGATAATATATTATAGTTCTCTTGTTTCGAACTTCCCCATATCTTCCATTTTTCCCTTGCCCACAGCATAAGTCAGTAATAACATAAACTTGAATAATTCTTGTATATATGGATCCTTTCATATTGCTTTAATTTCTGGTAATGCTTCAACTCTCTATACCTCATCTGTAGATGAATCCTAAGACACTGAAATAATACTTTATCCCCCAGCTTTTCTACATACTAACATGTAGCTTGGAGCAAAATGGAAATGGTCTGTTCCCTGCATGAGCAAAACAGCAGTCTTTTTAATTTAATTTTCAACAGGTACAATTCTTTTCTTTCATTCTGAACTACATTATGGCTGTTGGCTTCTAAGTCTATTTTGGGTTGTCTCTCATTTATATGTCTACTTTAAGATTGCTTCTTCCAAGTCCTATCACCAATTATGGTAAAACATCTCAGAACACAAGTTAACCAACTGAGCCAAATTCAAAGAGACATTCAGTAACATATTCTTATTTGTTAAATAACTTCTTCTTCATCCCTCATCCATGAGTGTAGTTAAACACCATGCTTTTATTTCCAAGCATACATTTTCAGTGTAATCTCTCTGAATTCAAATGGAATCTCTGCCCCAAATGAAACTTACAAGAATTATAAGTAAAAGAAATGAATCAGTGCAAACCATAGAGCACAGTGTTCAAAGTCTCATATGAGATATTATTCCCCAAGAAGGAACTGTACAGAGCGTTTCCTCATTTATGCCTTTTAATTGAAATAATGATGGAAAAGAAATCAGTGAGAGGAGGGTCTCTAACAAGAATATTGGAATATAAATGTATTAACTGAAAACCTGTATAATAAACTCTGGTGAAGTATTGTATTCTTAAATTTTGCTTAGAGGATAGATCTTACGTTAAATATTCTTACCACACATCACATCACTATCATCATATTGGGGACAGGGACAAACTGTGGGAGGTGATGGATATATTTATGGTTGTAATGTTGCCAATGTTACCATGGGTGTATACTTATCCCCAAATTAATCAAGCTGCACATACTAAATATGTGCAACTTTTTACAAGAGAAAAAATATAATAAATAGACAAGCTCCTACAGCAGAAACTAAAGTGATTTCAACAGAGAGGATTTTTCGAAGTGAAACTAAACATTGGAACAGATGTAAATTTAGCCATCTCTATGCACATATACATTTTCTGCTACATATCACACTTGCTTATGTGTTTTATTGTTAATTATATAACGGCATAATAGGAAGAAATAAAAGGTCTTGCACTACTTAATTAACTGCTTTCAAATTGTAAAGAGAAACTTAAACTAGACAAAAACTAAACGAACAAAAACAAAGAAAAAGAAAACAAAATTCCTATAGGTATCCCTATTAATTTGGTGACTTAACCTTAAAAGTTCAAGGTTGTTCTCAGGAAGAACTTAGGACTTCCCCACTCGTTAGATTTCTGAACAAAATGCCATTTCCCTAGGCTTCAAGTGAGATCATTATCTCTAATCAATTTGCAAGTATTTATTCTCTAAACTTGAAACTGGTTTATTTTTATGGACATTTGCCACAGATTTTGATGAGTCTATTATGGTTGCAATTGATTCTTACAGCAAATTCAGTCTTCTCATGTTGTAAGGAATTTAATCTCTGCTATTACTAAAAGACCCAGGAAACTGTTGTGATATCCGTTTTGCTCAAGTTCAATTAAGAATAAAGCAGCTGTTTTGTTTGTTTGTTTTGTTTTTGTTTTTAACAATAAAGATAATAAGACTTAGGTAGACTGTTAGATGTGTCCAATCCATACAACCTTCAAACATAGTCTTTAATCAGCATCCTACCACCACCTTGTTTCTTATTTGCTACAGTTCTTTCCCAGGGTGTCATGGTCATTGGCTCTATGATCACAAATTGTCTTTTTCCCTTCTACTAGACTAGACTTCCCAGTTTTACAGGCAGATAGGACCTCAGAATTATAAATGATCTGGTGAATTGAAAGTTATTCTGAAAATTTCAGCTCCATATTTCAAAATTTTCCATCTTCATCCCTTGTACCTACCAGGTCCAACAAGTTACCCCTTTCCCAGGAGAGTATTTTCCAATGTTTTCTTTTGTTCTTTAATATCTCTTACTCTTGGGTTAAACTTGCAATTCCAGTTATTTTATCCATCTGCAGCATATTAATGAACCAAAAAGAAAAGACATATATGTAATGTACAAATAAAAATAAACTTGCTAGACTTAGGAGGAAACTAGTTGTCAAAAATCTCATGCATTCATACTGTATCCATTTTCATCATATTGCTTCAGAGAGCCAATATTTTATGAATGTCAATCAAGATTCACTACAGGAATTGGAAACCTAGAGTGGTTTTAAACAGAAAGTGAGTTAATTGCTAACCAAACCATTGAAGGAGCTAGATTAATCACATGTGAGCTGGGCATTCACAAGTTACTCCCCGCATGTTACAGAACTCACTCAGTGAGGAATCAGGTGCTCCCAATGGAACACTGATATCAAACGACACCTTAGATAGATACTGTACTCAGGAAACTGGAGTCAGGAAAATGGTCAACAGCCATTGTAATTATGTAGAACTAAGATATTGCTGTTGCAATTACCTCTCTCAAATAAACAATCAGAGGTCAGACACCAAGGTCAGACACTGTGTGTCAACTTCAGGGGGAAAGCACACACACATCAAATACCCAAGCAATGTCTTCATAGCTTAGTGTGTGCATGCAATTGTTTGAGCCTAAGCTGTGTTCATAGCACTAACTGTAAGGGAGTTTTGGAATTGTAGGGTTTTCAGGTCTGTCTAGTATATAAATGCTCATAAGGAGATGTGAAAGAATGCCAAATGCTTAATGACCCTGTGTTATATAATATATAAGATGAAGAATATTCTATGATTTGGCAGATAATAAGGAATAATGTCTTGGGAGCCTGGGTGGTTCAGTCAGTTAAGCCTTACTCTGGCTCGAGGGTCATGATCCTGGAATGCTGGGATCAAGTTGTGTGTAGAGCTCCCTGTTCACTGGGGAGTCTGTGTCTCCCTCTCTCTCTCTGCCCCACCCCCCACTAATGCTTTCTCGCAAATAAATAAATAAATAAATAGACAAACATATCTTTAAAAAAAAAAAAGGCAGAATGTCTTGCTTAAGTAATATGAGAGAAGACTCCTTAGAAACATGGACTTTCCAAATTAAAAGTTGATGGGATGTCTTTGTAGCAAAATATCCAAGTCAGAGTCTCGTGTTACACTTAGTCTCTCCTTTGATCTGGAAGAATTTGTCTGTCTTTATTTGACTTTCACAACTATGAAGTTTTTGAGGATTACAGGCAATATGGTTTGTAAAATGTTGCTCAATTTTAGTTTGCCTAATGTTTCTTCATGATCATATTCAAGTTTTAGCTCTTCAGCAAGAATGTTACAGATGTAATGGTGTATTCTTCTTATCACCTCCTATTTGATGGTATGTGATTTTGATTTGTCCTTCACATGGCCCTCTTTTTTTTTTTTTTTTTTTAGAGAGAGAGAGCATGGTGGGGAAGAAGGGGAGAGGGAGAAAGAGAATCTTAAGCAGGCTATATGCCCAGTGCAGTGTACCAGCAGGACTGCATATCAAGACCCTGAGATGATGACCTCAGCCAAAATCAAGAGTTGGATGCTTAACCCACTGAGCCATCCAGCTGCCCCCTTCACATAGCCCACTTTTTTTTTTAATATATTTTTTTAATTTATTTCTTTGACACAGAGAGAGAGATCACAAGTGGGCAGAGAGGCAGGCAGAGAGAGAGGGGGAAGCAGGCTTCCCACTGAGCGGAGAGCCCGATGCAGGGCCTGATCCCAGGACCCTGAGATCATGACCTGAGCTGAAGGCAGAGGCTTTAACCCACTGAGCCACCCAGGGGCCCTTACATAGCCCTCTTAAGACGGGATCTCACAGCATTCTCCACCGTAAAGGTACTTTGATTGTCTTTGGGGATTAATGATTATCTTGTAGGAAAGTAATTTTAGACTGTATAAAGATTCTATCTTCATCAAAAGAAAGTCAATGGAAAATCTAATAGAAGGGAAAATATACATCCTGCTGATTCTTAATATTTTATTCCGTGGCAACATTTATAAAATAATGCCTCCATAATCAAGGTCGTAGTGGAAAACTGCAAAAGAATCTTAGATGTTGTGTCAAGATATGAATTCAGTTCTCAGAGAGAAACCATTGCAACATAGATTTGAGAAGGTAATGTTTTTGTTGATTCTAATATTCAAGAGCAATTACCCAGATTCATGAAGAAAACAGAAGGAAAAATTGAAATCCCTCCTTTGTAAGGAGGTCATTTATGAGAGAAAGCAAAACCGTTTTAGCTTCCCACTGGCTATCAGTAGGCAATTAATGTTTGAGATTCATCCTTTTAGTCCCAGTTCTTGGCAGATTTTGAATTAGTGGGCATTCAATAAATGTTTGATGAACTATTGAATAGCATTTAAAATGATTGATTGGATCAACAAGAAAAAGCTAAATTATATTCACTCTACTATAAAATGAGTCAGAAAAGTGTGTCATAAGTTACTGAAAGATTTCTACAGAGCAGATATAATGAAAGTTTCAGTTAGTAACTGGCAGAATTTCAGTCATTTGGATAATTCATGTTTGTGAAATAGCTTATTTGCCAATGATGCTAGGTAAATGAAGCAGAATTATTACATTAATTTCAGATAAATATTCTCACAATAAAAGAAAGTTTATTGTCCTTCTACTGTTACGGCATCAGAGCTTTATGTTTTGTTCACACTATTTCTCATATAAAAATAGAAGCTAAAGTAAAGTAACAATATGGAACTTGTTATATGAAGTTATTTATGATTAAATGAACACTAAACTTCACATTATTTAAAATATTTTATCCCAGAGATAAAAACTTCCAAATGAATATTAACCATTTGTAGAGTTCTGAAATGTACTACAATCTAAACATTTTATGTTACTGCTAAGACTTCAGTTAGGAATGATGCACAATTTCAAGTTTAGTTTTTCTTACCCAACAGACCTCTAAAGAAGTTTGTTGTATTAGTAAACATTTTTTTTAATGTTTTATTTATTTATTTGACAGACAGAGATCACAAGTAGGCAGAGAGGCAGGCAGAGAGAGAGAGGAGGAAGCAGGCTCCCTGCTGAGCAGAGAGCCCGATGCGGGGCTCGATTCCAGGACCCTGAGATCATGACCTGAGCCGAAGGCAGAGGCTTTAACCCACTGAGCCACCCAGGTGCCCCGTATTAGTAAACATTTTTAATAACCATTCTCTAGAAAAGAAGTATGTTTGCCATAGCAATTTTCAATATTATATTTCAAAGAAAGGGTAATTGATTTTTATATTGATATTTTCATTTGCTATTCATAAGGATGTACTCTAAGTGAAAACTTGATGTTAGCTTTGACTGTTATATCTAAATTATAATACATTCGGGGCACTTGGGTGGCTCAGTGGGTTAAGCCTCTGCCTTCAGCTCAGGTCATGATCTCAGGGTCCTGGGATCGAGCCCCACTTTGGGCTCTCTCCTCAGCGGGGAGTCTGCTTCCCCATCTCTCTCTGCCTGTCTCTCTGCCTACTTGTGATCTCTCTCTCTGTCAAATAAATAAATAAAATTTTAAAAAAATTAAAATAAAAATAAATAAATAAATAATAATACATTCATTGAATAGTATAAGCAAGTTGGTCACATCTCTTTTATTAGCAAATTGATTGAACACTTACCATTGTATAGACACACAATTTTATTATGTAGGCTATATATATGCAATATATATATATATATACAGAAATTTGATTGTCTTATATGTATATATGTATATGTATATATATATTGCATGTATATAAAATTACAAGTATATACACATGTAATTTTAATCTCTAAATTATTTTTTTTATTTTTAAATTTAATTTTATTTTTTCAGTGTTCCAAGATTCATTGTTTATGCACCACACCCCGTGCTCCATGCAATACATGCCCTCCTTTAAAAGGGAAGGAAATATATAAAGAATTAAGGTAATACTAGAAAATATAAAACAAAAAAATCAGTCTACACCCAATATGTGCTCATAGATTCTATAATGAAATATGTACTACCAAATTCATAAAAATAATATTAGATCTCAGGGTTTAAAGCTCTGAAGTTAAATTACTAGATACTGTATTTGTTATTAAATTTTATTTCAAGTCTCATTATGCATTTAAATTAATTTGAAATAAGCATCCAGATCCAGTTATTTGACTGAACACTTTTTCTCTTTTTCACATTCCTCATTATTATTCATTTTAAGGATACATTTCTGCTTTTCAAATATATAATGAACAAGAAATGCCTAATAGTAGACTAGCTATGCTAGTTTTAAGTAGGGAAGTTATTTGTTAAAAAATAACAATTGTTACCATTAGATAAATAGAGGTATTGATTACCTTGCATGTGGGCATTACATGTACTAAAAATTCCTTCCTTAATATTACCTTCATTTTCACTTGGCTAAACCCTTCTTCCTTAATTTTGCTTAGTGTTTGTGAAACTTTAATGAAGAGCCATCCCTATCCTCTCTTCCCAACCAGGGATCATCAGTTCTATCAAAAGCACTCATGAGGCACCTGGGTGGCCCAGTCAATGACTCCTCTGCCTTCAGCTCTGATTATGATCCCAGGGTCCTGAGACCACAACAGGTTTTTTGCACAGCAGGAAGTCTGCTTCTCCCTTTCCCTCTACCCTTGCAAGTGCTCTAGCATTCTTTCTCTCACTCTCTCTCAAATAAATAAATAAATAAATAAATAAAATCTTTTTAAGATGATTGATTGGATCCACAAGAAAATGCTAAATTATATTCATTGTACTATAAAATGAGTCAGACACTCACTCAAAGTACGAATTTGCTAAGCTTTTGCTTCTTAGATGAATGGTTCTCTATTAAAGATTTGTTGTTTTCTTAAGTAGTGTTCTATATATTTCTAATGACTCTTCTTTGGCTTTAGTTGGACAAAGATTTTTTTTCTGTGGTTTGCAAGTAAATTACATGAATTGATACAACTGAAAATTTAGAAAAATGAGGGCAAGATGTATATAGTTTTAAAAGCTTTTATTTATTTATTTGACAGAGATCACGAGTAGGTAGAGAGGCAGGCAGGGGTGTGGGGGGAAGCAGGCTCCCTGACCAGCAGAGAGCCTGATGTGGGGCTCAATCCCAGGACTCTGAAATCAAGACCTGAGCCGAAGGCAGAGGCTTAACTCACTGAGTCACCCAGGTGCCCCAAGATGTCTATTTTTTTATTAATTTTATGCAGTCACTTATTTCTGTAGTTTACTATTGATAGGTAGTCAAGAAAGTAGATTAAAAAGTGATCATACTCTCTACCAATACCACTTTTAGCTTAACACAATTTTTTAAATAGGGTTACATAATCTCATGATTATACTTTTGAGTATTTCATGATAATTGTGACATTATTTTGGTGAATATTATGTATATAAAATGCATTTCAGAGAAATACAAGTAACTAATTTAATTTCTGCTTTTGGGAGTCCCTACAACATTGCACTCAATCTCTATGAGGAAAAATTGGGGTTATATGCATTGCTTAATTGACCATCTAAAGTATGCCTTTACATAACTTTGAATACTACTTGTATTTTTATTCTTATCTTTTAATTGCACAAAATTTAAAAAGTGAATTATTTCAGGTAGAAATAAAATCCCATTCAAAACAATAAAGTGAATTTCTTTTCTCCTTTCTTATTTATTCCTTTACTACTTTCTTTTAAGTTGGGCTTCCCACTTTTACTTTATACTCATCTCAGTATAATACAATTTGTGAGAGCTTTCATATCTTTCTCTACCACATACTGGTCATATAATTTTTGGAAACTTACTTAAGCTCACTAAGCTTCAGTTGCTTTATATATGAAATTAAAAAAATACAGTACCTATTTCCAATTTTTGATGGAAATTAGACAATTCACCTAATGGACTTATCCCAGTGACTGAACAAATTAAGAATTCAATGAACCTTAGTTATTCCTCCTATGTGGATTTTTTAGTTGATGCCAACTAGCATAATAAGCGATGCTTTTAAATGAATGAAAATAGATATCTGAAAGTGGATTAGAATAATTCTCTGGTTGTTTGGGGTGAAATAAAATATATTTTGACTGCCAAAAATTTTTAAAACTTTCCTGTATGATTATTGAAAAGATAGTGAAGATTGTGCATGATAAAGGAAAAGCTGCTTAAGGGAAAATATAATACATATATTATATTTTTATATTATATTTTTTATATTTTATATATTTTTATATTTTTTTCCTGATTATATACATGACTTAAAGAAAAATTTAACAAGTGACATTCAGAAGAAATGAGAAGGGAATTTAATGTAATGCCATGTTTTTGTATAGCTTTTATATTTATGATGGTTCATGCCTCAGTAATCTCTTTACAGATCCCTTTCTTTCCAATTGGAGTTTAATATTTTCCTACATAAATTGACTGCTTTAAAGACAAAATTTAGGAAGGTAATAGCATTTCCAGTACTATAAGGGTAATTACACAATTAAAAATATCTAATCCTTCGGGCATCTGTGTTGCTCAGTCAGTCTAGCGTTCAACTCTTAATTTCAACTCAGATCATGATCTGGGGTTGTGAGATAGAGCCCTGCTTGGGAGGGGGTCCATGCTCAACAAGGAGTCTGTTTGAAATTCTCTCCCTGTTACTCTGCCCCTTCCTCTGCTCACACTCTCTTTCTCTCTCAAATATGTATGATAATTGTATTTATATTTACATAGATGAATGATTCTTATACTTATAAGCTAAATAAATGTTTATAAAACTCACAAATAGGAAATACTAGGATTGGTTATACTGATAATTTCAAATATGATTTATTAATTTGTTGACATGTATGCAACTATAAAAGAAATTAAAATATTTTATTGTTGCATAGTTCCTGTTGCCAACAAGCAAACAAACAAAATTAATCTCCATGGCCCCAAAAAGATCTATATATAAAAAATGTACTTTTTTGAGGGGGGAGATCCTGGGTGGTTCAGGGGGTTAAGCCTCTGCCTTCGACTCAGGTCATGATCTCAGGGTCCTGGGATCGAGTCCTGCCTCGGGCTCTCTGCTCAGCAGGAAGCCTGCTTCCCTCTCTCTCCCTCTCTTTCTTTCTGCCTGCCTCTCTGCCTGCTTGTGATCTCTCTCTGTCAAATAAATAAATAAAATCTTAAAAAAAAAAAAGCACTTTCTTTTTTTTTAACCTACTGTTCTTTTTTGGTTACCATTGCTATGCACTAGGTTAATAGGTCAGTTTGGGAAAAAAAGAAAAACATACATTAGTTGTTTGCAGCTAAATTAGTTCACACAAATGTTATTTATTCATTTATGTCATTCCAATTTAGATTTGATCACATGCAACTTTATCTCGATTCTTTGAAAACTTAACTAGACTCAAGCCACAAATGTTTATAACTATAAAGTTAGATATGTGTTTGTTTTTCTCACAATATTTACTTGGAAAGTGTTGTTTCCTATTTTTACTTCATTTCTCAAATTATGCAAAGTACATGTGTGGCTGAACCTGAAGCAAAACCCTTTCCAAGTTATTGTTGCAAGATAAAAGTGAAATTAGTGTTTGGGAACATAGTGAGTGCATTTTGTTATTCAATCACTTAAATATATTAATTTTATTATCTATGAGAAGAAATCCTAATGTATTCGTGTACAAAAAGCTGTACATAATAAAAAGTTAACAACCCTCAGGGTATCCATTCACCATAAAACTAATTTCACACCTAGTCTATTATGTAATGTGCTATGAAAATAGCTCTTTGCTTCAAGATATCATTATAGTAGCCTGCATGTACAAATTTGGTTCTCTTCTTTGACATAAAGATTGCATACACAGTAATAATTAAATTCCTAGACTTGATCCATAAATTCATCTTTATTTTCTGCATTTAGAAAATCTATTTCCATAATAACCTATTTGTAAGAGAGTAACTAGAGATAGAAAGATTAAAAAAAATTGTTATCCATACATCTCTACACTAGGTGAGATGGTAGACTAAACTGTGTAATGATTTCACTGTACTGAACTTCAAGATCAATTATTTCTAGAAATTTCAGGATATAATGCCTTACAAGAATACTCAGAGTAGAGATGCCATCCTAAACTGGCCATGTACACCATGATTCTGAATGATACTCAAGCAAGTAAATTCAAACATCATTTTTTAATTTTTCTAATTTTTAGTTAAATTCCAGTTAGCTAACTTACAGTATAATATTTTCAGTGTAGAATTTAGTGATTCATCACTTACAAACAACAACCAGTGATCATCACCAGTGATTAACCCAACCCTCCATCCACCTCCCTCCAGCAATCCTCGGTTTGTTCTCTATAGTTAAGAGTCTGTTTCCTGGTTTGTCTTGCTTGCTCTTTCTTTTTTCCCCTTTGATCATTCGTGTTTTTTTTCTTATTATTTAACAAATCAGTAAAATCATGTGGTATTTGTCTTTATCTGACTCACTTATTTCACTTAGCCTAATACTCCCTAGTTCTGTCCACATAATTGCAAATGGCAAGATCTCATTCTTTTTTTATAGCTGAGTAATATTCCAGAGCGCACGCACACACGTGTGTGTGTGTGTGTATACACCACCTCTTCTTTATCCATTCATCAGTTGATGGACACTTAAGCCATTTCCATAATTTGGCTATTGTTGATAATGTTGCTATAAACATTCAGGTGCATGTATCCCTTCAAATCTGTGTTTTTGTATCCTTTGAGTAAATACCTAGTGATGCAATTGCTGGATCATAAAGTAGTTCTATTCTTAACATTTTGAGGAATATCCACATGTTTTCCAGAGTGGTCACAACATCTGGAATATCATTTTTAAAAATACATATATTTTAGAAAAAATTTAAATAAAATAATAAAACCTTCATATTGTAAAATGTTTAATTCTGCATATCATAATTCACCACTGGCATTTGATTTACCTAATTCTAAACAACTGTGTCTACTGATTCTGTCTTTTAACCAGTTAAAGAAGAAATTATTTTCAAGATCCTTGTTTTCTATTTATTTTCCCATAAGCAGTCTATTTTGAATTAGAATAATTAGGGATTAAAAAGACTTCAATGTGGGGTATTACAACAACAATAGACTAACAAGGTTTTTTTGTCTTTCAGTTTTTGTTTTTGTTTTACATAACCAGTTTACTGTAATAATGGAGAAAAAGAAGAAAAAGAAGAAAGAAAGACATTCCTCAAAAACTTTTTGAAGAAAAGTTGATGACCATTAAAAAAAAATATATGGAAACTCTCCTAGATACTAAATTTAAGCCCACAATTCTTAAATTTAAGATTTTTATAAAACAAATAGTGTTCTGGAAAATGGTATTAACTGAACATACATCAATATGTAGATAAGTTTATATATGCAGTATTTTTCTAGTCTGTGTATTAAGATTCTTTAATAATTATATTTGTAAGGCACCTTGGTGGCTCAGTCACTGTGCATCTGCCTTCAACTCAGGTCATGATCCCAGGGTCCTGGGATAGAGCCCCACGTTGGGCTTCCTACTCAGCAGGAAGCCTGCTTCTCCCTCTCCCACTCCCCCTGCTTGTGTTCCCTCTATTGCTGTCTCTCTGTGTCAAACAAATAGATAAAATCTTAAAAAATAATTATATTTGTAGCCAAAATTTATGAGAAAATAATCAATCTTACATAACACATAATAGTTTTTTATCTACCACTAAGATAGTAATAATTTTTGATTGTTGACTATTTTTACTGATTGATTATTGAATGTGGAAAAAAGGATAATTTTATGCAATTGATAGGCTCATAATACCATGAAAAGTATGTTTTTAAATTTAATGATATTATAGTATAAAATTATAAAATGTTTCATAACATCTCAGTCTGGTCATGTAAATTGGTGGTAAAACATAGTCAGATGTTCGTGGTCTCCTAATACCAAAATATTAAAAATAAATAAATAAATAAAGTTACCAAAATAAGTAATTAAAGTAAATCATAATCATTTTGCTTTATAAATAGAAACTATGAATTTCTGAATACAAATTGTTCTAATTTACATTTCTAAACATGTAATGTAGGACATTACTTAATATATACGAAATAAGAAAAAGTAAGCACATTTATTTTAAAAATATTGCTAACATGAGACAATCTACATGCAACATCTAATTATTTCCTTATCAAAATCAGGTGAAGCAATACTGGGGTAGGTAATTCTAACAACTACCCACTAAAGCCAAGAGAAAAGTTGATACTTAAAAATATTTTTAAAATACTAAAATATTTGAATTAAAATATTACAAAATATTTTAAAATATTAAAGACCAATTGAAGTGAAGAAAATATATAAGACAGAGATTCAGGAGAAGATGGAAAGATGACAGCTTAGTCAAGCATTTTGGATCCTCTGATTCCCTGAATGAGTCTGCCCATTCTCAAGAGGCGTATGCTAGGAAAGTAAAAGTAAAGTGTTTTTGAGAGAGTCACGGGCCCGGAATCAAGTGGAATATAAAAAGAAAGATAGACCTTTCTAAACCTCTCTTATTTTAGTCTTGGTCCCTGAGGCTCTATACTTAGCAATCAGCTGTCATTGGAAGTAGAACATCTTTTGAAGAAAATTAAGTTTAACTTTGAATCCTCTTAATTTCTGAGATTCAAGTAAAGATGATCTTGGGGAATAAATTTAAATAATTTCTTGAGATAAATGGTAGCCCATAACTACACATTTCAGAGTCAAAGTGCTGAAACACTGAGAAAATCTCATGAATAACCAGGAACAAAAACCAATTACTTTTATAAGGCCAATAATTAGACTTCCAGCTTTTATAAAGTAATAGAAATGGGGAAATTCAGAGTCAGAACATAGTAGAATGATGCATTCAATGATAAAGGAACACAATTGTCAAGCTTTAAATATAAACTTAAAAATACGTTATAATTTAAGTGAGATATGGTCAATTTTAGAGAAATTTTAGAGAATTTGTTATCAATAAGTGCACATGAAGAGAAATATTTAATGGTGCTCCTTGGGAAGAAAAAATAATCTCTTGATGGTATTGTGGAGAAGCAGCGAGAAAGGGAGAGCCTGAAGAGGTTAAATATGTGGACTAATTTAAGAGAAGTTTAACTGGATAAAATTAGGAATGCATATGTTAGAATTAAAATCACTAAAATAATTGCATGTAATGTAAGAAATGTAGTAAATAGAATTAAAAATATCTACTGAAGACTTTATGTTATCGAGGCAGAGGACAGAAGAACAGAATATTATTAGAATTTGCTTCACCAAGAAAGCAGGATGCAATCTGCATACTAACATTAAAAAGAAAAAAAATATTTTAACACACACTACAAAAATGTCAAGCTAATACAGGAGTAATACAGAATAAGAAAACATCAATGCAAAAGAAAGACAGGACAAGAAATATTTAAAAAGTAAGTCCAGTAAGCCACCCAATGTAAGTTAGAAGAATGTGACTAATGTAGATCAGAAATTATATTAAAAGTAAATTAACTAACTAAATGCTCAAAGAAATTGATGATTGGATTAAAAACTGTATTCTAGGGGTGCCTGGGTGGCTCAGTGGGTTAAAGCCTCTGCCTCCACCTGGGTCATGGTCCCAGGGTCCTGGGATTGAGCCTGGCATTTGTCTCTCTGCTCAGCAGGGAGCCTGCTTCCCCCTCTCTCTCTGCTGCCTCTCTGCCTACTTGTGAACTCTGTCTGTCAAATAAATAAATAAAATATTAAAAAAAATAACTGTATTCTATTTATAAGAAATAGCTCTAAAATATAAGGACAAAGTAAATTTGGGAGTTGAATGTGGAAACAAGATTCAACATGTACGGGGGATAACCTCTGAGATGGCTCCCAATGATTCATACCTTCTCGTATTCACAGAATAGTGTAGTGTAATACCATACTGAATATGTTATCTTTACTATTCTGAGACAATGTCAGTGTGACACAGGCTAGATCATGGTTTCTGCATTGCTTTCTCTGGAGGAAGCCAGCCTTCATGTCATGAGCACAGTTAAGCAACCCTGTAGAAAGACAAATGAACAGGAACTCAGATCCCTCCCCCACCCCCCCCAGAATAGTTAGTACAGAATTCCAATAATTTTGGAGAATCTTCTTTGAAACAGATTCTCCAGTCACCATCAAACCTTCCCATAGTGAGTGGTAGCCTCAAATCACAGCTTGAGTGCTACCTTTTGAGAAATACACAAGTCAGAAATACCCAGCTAAGCTCTCCATTACAGAAACCATGAGAAATAGTAAACGATTACCATTGCTTTCAGCATGATACCAAAAGCTGACGAGGAGATCAGAGGAAGGAAAACTGAAAGCCAGTGTTGAAAAGCTAAAAACAAACAAACAAAAAAATTTAAAAATGAAATTATTTTATATATCAGCAACAAATTTTATTATTTCTGTAAATTTTCATATTATTACATGATCATTCCCTTTATTCAATGTATGTGTAGAATTAATTCTGAAAGTTAAAACACCTTTGATGCCAGTCAACTCCATGTCCTGAAAACTGCAACCACAATTCTTTCCAAACATGACGCTTTTTCTTTGTTTAATTATAACTACCGTGACGGTTAAATTTTTTGTTAGCTTGACTAGGTTATGGTGTTTGGACTAATTATTTGGTCAAACACCAGTCTAGATATTGTCATAAAGATATTTTGTAGATGTAATTAATATTTATAATAAATTGCCTTGAAGGTGGACTTTATCTAATCAGTTGAAGGACTTACAAGTAAAAATGTGTTTTCTGGCAAGGAGTTCTGCCCAAGACTGTTCCAGAGAAACCCTGCCTCAGTTTTCATCCTGCTGTTCTTCCCTATAAATTATATAAGTTTTCTTTATGAGAGTTTCCTATCCATTTGTTGTCAATCCAAAGCATTGATGATAGCCCAATTTTATATATACTTTGAAAAAAATGTATTTTAATTATGAATGACTAATTTTGAGATTTATTCCTGACTAGGTGAAATAAAATTTGCATGTCAATGTGTTTGCAGACATTATATTGCAGACATTATAACAACCATCTTCTGCGGTTGTTATAAGAAAATTCACCTCGGATACTTTCCAAAATAAAGGAAGAAGATATCAAATATGAATAATGTACTGAATTTGCTTTATTCTTTAAATTATAACAGATTTTTGGAGCACCTGCTGACTCAGTAGTTTAAGTGTCTGCCTTCGGCTCAGTTCCTCCTCCTAGGGTCCTGGGATCAAGCCCCACTTCCAGCTCCCTGCTAGGCAGGAAGTCTGCTTCTCCATCTCTTCCTAGCTCCTGCTCTGTCTCACTATCTGTCTCTCTCTTTCAAATAAATAAAATATTTAAAAAAAAATTATAACAGACCTTTATAAAGAAAGGAGAAAAATATCATATTGATTTATCCATGTAATTAACATACAATTTGAGCAATCTTATCTGAGATTTAATGCTTTCTGGAATTTCCATTTCACTATAAATAAATTTTAATAAGTATAGAGCTTCAGTTTTATAAGTTATTGGGATGGATAGTGGTGCTGTTTGCACAACAAACTGAATATATTTAAGAAGCATACATATATGAGGGCACCTGGATGGCTCAGTGAGTTAAGCCTCTGCCTTCAGCTCAGGTCATAATCTCAGGGTCTTGGTATTGAGCCCCACACCAGGCTCTCTGCTCTGCAGGGAGCCTGCTTCCCCCTTTCTTTGCCCACTTGTGATCTCTCCCTCTGTGTCAAATAGATAAATAAAATCTTTTTTAAAAAAACATACATATAAATACTTACCCAGATGAAATCTTACCCTGATGGAAACCCAAGGGAAATTGATTCATTTATACAAAATACAGGTTACTTCACTGAAAAGATGCAATCTAAACTTTGACGTGGATAGATCCAGATGAGGGGTGACAACAGAACACTTCTCTTTCACTTTCTACAACCTTCAGCCCTGCTTTTCTCTACAGTGTCTCTATCTTGAAATAAGCTGTCTTCAGGTTGTGACTGAGAGCTCTGCTTTAGCAATGCCAGAGAAAATTTTAAATCCCTTCTCTCCGAATACTTCTAGTAAATACCTTGGATATGGCTCTGTTTAGCAAGGCATCTGTACAACCATGAACACTCACTGGTGGGTGTGTGGTGCTCTAATTGTCAAGCTAAATCTTGTACCTAATCCCGAAGCACCCAGACTGATGTCAGTCTCACCCCATCTACTGATTTGTGATAGAGGATGTTTTTCCTCAAAAAAAACCAAGAAGCTTTAACAAGAAGTAATATAAATGCATACTGGGCAGGAAAAACCAAAGTTTTCTTTGATGTATTAATACTTAAATGTGTCTCACCTAAGAGCAAATTTCTACAATAAATGAGTTTTGTCTTTAAAAAAAGTACACAAGTTTTGGGGCCCCTGGGTGACTCACTTGGTTAAGCATCTGCCTTTGGCTCAGATCATGATCTCAGGATCCTGGGATGGAGCTTCTCATCTGGCTTCCTGCTCAGTGGGGAGTCTGCTTCTTCCTCTCCCTCTGCCCCTACCCCTTGCTCCAGCAAGCTCTCTTTCTCAAAATAAAGAAATAAAATCTTTAAAAAATAAAAAATAAAAGCAATGCATAACCTTAATGCATATAAAACATTTAATTATATCACAAATGGTTGCGGATTTCAAAATGTGTTCTAAATAAAAATTAAAAAAAACACACAAAAATGATTTATGGTTTGGCAAAATATTCTCAAAACTACCCTAAGCATTCCAAGTATTGTATTAAAGTTATTTTTTCTTAATTACACCAGCATGCAAACATAATATACAGGAAAACAATGTAAAAGAAAGCAAAACAAAAAAACACATTAACCCATATAACTGGGCTTCATTGAAAGCTGCTCCATACTACTGAATCTAATGAAAGAAAACCTTTCTTTCCCTGTAAATTATATATGTGTGTGTGTGTGTACATTTTAAAAATTTCTACTTAGAACTCAAATTAGTTCAATCTATTAATAACTGAAAAAAATCCACAATGTTGACACAATTACAAGAATGTTACAAGAATGTTACAAGAATGTTAAGTGAGTACCTTCACCGAAAATCCTGTACTTGAAGTGAAATGGAATTGCTCAAAATAGAGAAGTTTTACTAATATTGGCCAATATATATTCTTTAAAATTTTTATATATTATCATATTTTTCAGTTAAGTTTGCATAGCATGCTTATGCTCAAAGGTTTAAAAATATGAATATGTATTACTAAAACACATATTCAGTGTTATTGAACCATTCCTCTGAGATAAAGCTTTGCATAATTATTATTGAGTAGATATAGGAAAATCATGATTCATTGACCCAAAAACATTAGTGGACCCGATAAGCTTATTCACAGTTCAAATCTGAATCTGACATATAATTAATACTAAGTAAATATGTTTTGGCTTATGCAACTATAACCATGACATAGAAAACATTTACATGATCAGAATATGGATAAAGCATTTCAGAAGCTAAGAAAGAGCCTAAGTGCTCTCACTGGGCTCAATGTTAAGAGTTAATATCTATAAAGTGCCTTGTATCTGCCAGGTACAGTTTTAAGTACTTCACATATATTAAAGTACTCAAGCCTTACAACAACCCTGTGAAGTAAATGCTACTATTATCTCCAATTTAACACTCAAAGACATCAGAAGCTGGAATTTTGAGCAGTGTATTCAAGGTCACCAGCTGGTGAGAACTATAACTCAATCCCAGACAGTCTGACTAAACATCCATCACCATTAAGCTGTAAATCGGTGAGTTAAATATGAGAAACTTTTATTTTATTATTTTTTACTTTAAACACTTCAAGTAAATATATAAACTAAACACCACAGATCATCTGGTATTTATACTGACAAAAGATAAATTCACTAAGTCAATAAATTGCATATATGTCTTATACTAGAACCAAAAGTTTGGATAACTCTATCTCTACAGAAACCAGCTCAACTAACTGAGTGGTGTTTGTGTGTGTGTAAGAAAATTAATATTCACACATAATTCAGTTTTATTCTAGATCTCACAGACCTTGAGGTACCCTTCAGCATTCATTTTACTAAAAGAAAAAAAAATTAGGAACATGTCTTTGGAAGCCCCAAATGTTAAAGTAAGCTGTACCATCTGTGTGGAGTAAAATATCTTCTCTCAGTTCCAAGAATATTCCTGCTTACATTTGTCTGAATATTAATGACATCAAACTGGTCATGTCCCTTGTTGGGTCTGATTTCATAACATTTCCTATATATTTCAACAAATATCACAGTAAGGATATATTTTAATCATTTTTTTCATAGTTCAGGCACGTAACATGAAGCAGGGTAGTGAAGCATAACTATCTTCATATTCTGCTGATATGGACAACTCTAACAATCTTAATAAGCAAGGTACATGACACTGAACAATTAATTAGGAAGAAGGAACATGTCAGATTTCTAGTGACATTATGTGAAGCCTAAAATTTTTCTGGAAAAAGATATTAAAGCAATAGTCACTGTCGATTCTATCTCAGTAGGTTTAACTTCACACATCAGCTCTACACATTGTATAGGTTTTATGTTTCAAATAACAATTTATTTCATTGATATTTCTCTAGTTAGTTTGCATGTATATTATAACATATCTATAAGGGTCATCAGCATTCTTTCCCCATTACTTCTTTGATCAGACAAAAGTATAGAAATTGTCTTTCTCTTTAATTTCATTTTAACATATCTTTATTATAATGAAAATATCAAATATTATTATTTGTTCTTATGACTACCATAAGTTTCTGAATTATTACAAATCACCATTCATTATGGGTTACAGAAACTTCTGCCATGCAAATGACTATTTTTTATAGAAATAATTACCAGAGGGAAAAAATGCACTTATAGTCTTGATATACATTTCACAATGCCTGTGGAGTTAAAACACTTGAAGCCTGTGGGTTAACTGTAAAAAAAATGTATTCTAATCTCAGAAAGCCTTAAATAACTCGTAACATATGGGTAATTACCTTGTGTTACTAATGCCTAAATGATTGCTATTGAAAATATGATAAATTCTTCAGAAATTATGCTTTATTCATTTATATTTTGAAAGTTAAGTAATTTCTTCAGATAAGTTATTTTCCTTTGTCAAAGTCACTAACAGCTGAGAAAAAAACATGTGTATGAGTCATATATTGATTAAAATATTTGTATTTCTTTTTTTTTTTTAAGATTTTATTTATTTATTTGACAGACAGAGATCACAAGTAGGCAGAGAGGCAGAGAGAGAGGAGGAAGCAGGCTCCCCACCAAGCAGAGAGCCCGAGGCGGGGCTTGATTCCAGGATTCTGGGATCATGACCCAAGCCGAAGGCAGAGGCCTTAACCCACTGAGCCACCCAGGAGCCCCAAAATATTTGTATTTCTGAAAAAAAATGTATTTCAGGTCAGCCTGGACACAGGGCAATGCAACATTTTTATGAGATCACCAATTGTAAATAGTTATACATAAAAATTTGAAAGTTAATTCATCATGATAGACGTCTGAACAAAATCCTTATATGCAGGGGTGCCTGGGTGGCTTAGTGTGTTAAAGCCTCTGCCTTCGGCTCAGGTCATGATCTCAGGGTCCTGGGATCGAGCCCCGCATCAGGCTTTCTGCTCAGCAGGGAGCCTGCTTCCCCCTCTCTCTCTGCCTGACTCTCTGCCTACTTGTGGCCTTTCTGCCTACTTGTGATCTCTCTCTCTGTCAAATAAATAAATAAAATCTTAAAACAAAAAAAAAGAAATAGTTTAAAAAAAATCCTTATATGCATATAGAAAGCGAAACTATGTAAACAATGCACTTTCCTATAAAAATTTAATCAAACCTTATTTTTTTTTAAAGATTTTATTTATTTAGAACATCAACAGGAGGAGTGGCAGGCATAGAGGAGTGGCAGACTCCCCACTGAGCTGAGAGCCTGACCTGGTGACCTGGTGCTGGATCCCAGGACCCTGGGACCATGACCTGAGCCAAAGGCAGATGCTTAATGACAGAGACATCTAGGTGCCCCACCTTGACCCATTTTAATCTGCCTTGTACTCCTGTAATTCGCCAGACTGGTTCTGGCTAAATTTATCAATGATATCCTCATCACTAAATGAGGATTATTTGTCACTCCTAACCGTCTTTCTCCTGATAGTAATTTGCAAAACTATCAATCATTTTTTTTTCCTTAAAGTTTTTTTTGGAGGGGGCTTTTGTGATACTAAAATGTATTTTTGTGGGGGGGGGAGGGGGGCTGTATAACTATCACAAATTTAAAACAACAACTTAAAACAACATAAGATTTCTTTTTTTTTTTTTTTAAGATTTTATTTATTTATTTGACAGAGAGATCAGGAGTTGGCAGAGAGAGAGAGGAGGAAGCAGGCTCCCTGCCGAGCAGAGAGTCTGATGCGGGGCTCGATCCCAGAACCCTGAGATCATGACCTGAGCTGTAGGCAGAGGTTTTAACCCACTGAGCCACCCAGGTGCCCCAACATAAGATTTCTTATTCACAGTTTCTGTAGATCAGGAGTCTGCTCAGAATTTAGCTGTTTCATCTGCTAAGAATCTCGAAAAGATGCAGTCAGTCAAGATGCCAGCCAGACTATAGTATCATCTGGAGCTCAGCTGTAAATGAGCTTCATGATTGTTGGTAGAATTCACTTCCTTGTGGTTGTAGGACTGAGGGCTTAGCCCTTAGAGGCTACCCTTCTCCCTAAGCAATTCAGTACATTGCTGTTTGCTTCTTTGAGGCCATTGTTGAAACATTTTCCTTTTAAAGAATATACTTGATTAGGCCAAGACTAGGATAATATCCCTTTAGACTACTACAGAGTTAACTGGTTAAGAGCCTTTATTATGTCTGAAAAACCGTTTCCGTTTTGGTACATAAGGTAATCTAAATTAGGTAGACTCATCCATTATTTCTTCCGTATGGTCACTTCATCACAGAGTAATACTCACATAGAGATCATGGAGCCAATGATCCTTCTGCCAACTATATCACATACAGTTTCTGGGTTTTTATTTAACTTTTCCAGCTATTTTTTTCTCTACTTTAAAACCTATCCTCCTCCTCTACTCATCAAATACTCAAGTTTTTAACTGAAGTCTTAAGGTCTTCTCTACTTTAACTCACTAATTCCATACCATTCTCACATATTTTCTTGGTATTGCTTGCCACTCATACATATAATCCTCATAAATTTACATCAGTGAATTAACGTGTTCTCCCATCTATAGCCTCAAATCCCTAAATTATGAAAAAAGGCACAAAATACGCACAAAATCAATTTCTGTTCTCCTTAGTCTGAATTGTGATGATTTTCCACTGTCCTATTTCTCAGTGAAAGATAGAATGGCTACCACATTTTATAAGTCATAGGTTAGGAACTATCTTTGACTCGTCTTTTACGTTTTCCCCTATAGAAAAATCTCCAGGATTTACTGGTGATTCAATTTTAAGTATTTTATAATTGTCCACTTTCTCCATTCCCACTGCTTCTAGCTTCTACTTCATGCTGCTATTCCCTCTTATTCAGACAACAGAAATGATCTCCTATGAGGTATAGCCACACTGACTCTTACCTTTGCAGGTTTTTCTTTCTTACATCATCCACAGTAATTTTTTCACAATAAAAATATGATTCTATTTTTCTGTTTAAATTCTTTATTTAGTCCTCCTTTTGTCTGTATTAGTACCTAAACTTTTAATTTGGTGTCTATGTGTAAACACTGAAACAATTTTATCTCTGACTAGTTCTCAAGCCTTTATTTGCTCTGATCTATTAGCAGAGATTAGAAATCTTAAGTGTTTAAGGTGTTTGAGCAAAATCTCTGACCAATCTTTGACAATTAAGCAATGTAGATATAGGAGTGACCCCATGGAAGCCAAAAGAAAAAGAAAGAAAGAAAGAAAGAAAGAAAGAAAGAAAGAAAGAAAGAAAGAGGAAGGAAGGAAGGAAGGGAGGGAGGGAGGGAAGGAGGGAGGAAGGGAGAGAAAGAAAGAAAGAGAGAGAGAAAGGAAGAAAGAAAAAGAAAGAAGAAAGAAAGAAAGAAAGAGAAAGAAAGGAAGGAAAGAAGAAGAAAGAAAGGAAGGGAGGGAGGGGGGAGGGAAAGGGAAAAAAATTGAGTCATTAGTGGTTGCACGTCGTGGAGAGATAAACTTCACAGGGAATTGGGACCAGTAATTTTTGACATTATTCTGACAGAATAATGACCTCCATTTTTTAATTCACATCTCAGTCTCTGGTATCTACAAATAACAAGTGATCTTGTAGGTGTGATTAAGGATCTTGAGATTGGAAGATTACCCTGGGATTATCTCAGATAAGAATAAATATTCATTTCAAGTGCATATATGATGTAGTTCATGATATCCCATATGCTATGTCACAAAACATCTCTAAATAAATTTATAATTGAAATCATATAAAGTGTTGTTTTTGACTACATGAGAATAGAATTAGAAATCTACGCAGAATGAAATCCATAAAAACATGAGCATTTTGAAAATTAAATAATAATTTTCCAAGTTATCTATAGGTCAAAGAAGAAATCAGATTAATTTTAAAAATTAAGTAGAATAAAAATAGAAATACTATATTTCAAAATTTTTGTGATGGATATAGCGGTGCTTACAGGGAACTTTATAACTTTAAATATCTAGACCAAAAAATAAATGTGCAAGTCAATAACCTCAGCTTCCTAATTAATGGAATAGAAAAATAAGAGCAAACTAAGCAAAAAGCAATCACAAGTTATGAAATAATAAAGATTATATAAAACTTGATGAAACAGGAAATAGAAAAATTAATGGAGAAGTTCAAAGAAAACAAAATTGCTAGTTGTTTTTTAATTGTTTTTAATAACACAGTTGACAAACTCTGCAGGTAACTAAAGAAGATTTCACAAAATCAGTAACAAAAGAGGACACATCACTACTGACTTACCACAAATTAAAATAAACCCAAGAAATGATTAACAAACTTATGTCAACACATTAGATAACTCAGATATGTGCAAATTTTCTAAAAAGGTATAAATTACCAAAACCGACAAAAAATAAAAAATATACAAATACACACCTATGACAGTATCACAAACAAGGGAATTTGTTTAGCCTGCGTTCTATACTGGAAACTTCTTTTAGAAGATTAAATATAAAATTTATTTATTGAGCAATATAAATTCAGTGGGAAATAAATTCTAAATAATATATTTTTCATCAATAATTATCTTAAACATTCTGTAATAGCTCCTTTTCAAAACCCCTAATGACATCTTTAACAGATTCCACTGATTTCTGGGCATTCTTAGTTCTTAAGCCTCAGTTGAGTTTAAACATAACAACTCACACTTGATCATTTTCATCTTATTTTCTCCCCTCTCCAAGAGGAGGCTTAAATTCTATCCTCAGAAACCTGATGTGGGAATAGTGGCTGGACTCATCTTTTATTTCTTATTCCCAACACCTTGAAAAGGAGTTCAAAGAAGGACTTTAGTTCAAAACATCTTGCCTTTTCACTTTTAAGTCTAACTCTTCTAGTATTGGGAGGCCAAATGGGGGGCAGTTATCAGAGAGCAAGCAGATGTAACTGATTTACTACTACAAATAAATGACAAATCACTTCTAATTTTTTCTCTCACCATCTTCTGTCTGCAAAAATGGTGAGTACAGGGGCACCTGGGTGGCTCAGTGGTTTAAAGCCTCTCCCTTTGGCTCGGGTCATGATCTCGGGGTCCTGGGATCCAGCCCCGCGTGGGGCTCTCTGCTCGGCAGGGAGCCTGTTTCCCCCTCTCTCTCTGCCTGCCTCTCTGCCTACTTGTGATCTCTGTCAAATAAATAAATAAAATCTTTAAAAAAAAATGGTGAGTACATTTTTTAATTCACATATATTTTATTTTGATGTTCTTTTCCTTTTCATCCAAAATTTAAATAAGCATAGATTAAAATTGAGAAATGCACTTCTGATAATTTCTAACCACTTTATAAGCTATGGTGATTGAACAATAATCAGAAAAATGTTATAATAACATATGATACAACTACTGCATTTTTAGGTAAATCTATGTCAGCTTTAACTACTCATCCCTGACATTAATATTGTAGCCCACCTTTCAGTATATTAAAATTGCCATTTTATAAGTTTTGAAATAAGCAAAGATCATGTATAACTTCATATTTGCAATCAGTTTTAAAATATTTTGTTCTAACTTTATAAAAAATACTATTTTAGCAGTTTTACTGACATACATATAGTTCACATTTCATAAATTCATCTATTTAAAGTATACAGTTCAGTGATTTTTTTTATAACTGCAGAGTTGTGCAATCACTGCTATAATCTAATTTTAGGTATTTTCATCTTCCCCGCAAAGAAACCGCATCCCATTAGTAGTCACTCCTCATATCCCCACCCTAGTCCCATGCAACCTCGAATGCACCTTCTGTCTCTATAGATTTGCCTCTTCTGGAATTTTCATATAAATGAAATTGTACCACACATGGTCTTTTGTGACTTGTTTGTATCATTTAACATATTTTCAAGGTTCATCCACGGTGTAGCATGTATCTGTACATCACTCCTTTTTATTGCTGAATAAAATTTCAGTGAAATGCCTTAGGTTTTGATTTATCCCAGCCCTCTCCATCACTAAGAACACACTGAGCTAAAATGCCTTTCCTTGATAAGAGAGAAGCCTCACTTGATCCTGTAGCTAACCCGATTGCCCTATGACACTTATCTGCTATGAGGTATGGCAATCACCACTGAGGTTGTCCTTACTGCCTTTTATGGTCGGCGGGAAGTTGAGATGTGTTTCAATCAACTGTCTCTTCAGCAATCTATACAAAGACCCTTTATTACCTCTCTGCTGAGCAGAGGTTTCTCTGACCTTAGGAAATCATGTAGGACACAGACAGTTTTCTCTTTTTTCTCACAAGCCATTAACTTCCAGGGATAAGCTCCAGATTCTTTCAATAACTCTCTCAATGTACTCTGGTTTAAGGCAGCAAAAGGGTGGGCTATTGGGTATAGTAAGTTCAAGAGTCCAACTGTGGAGCATAAGTCAAGCATTGCCAATATTCAGAAATGCTTTGCTTAGATAGCATCTCAACTCTGATGGAGGTGGGTGGGGCATAAGGAATTGTCCTCCATGGAACAAGAACACAAGACAAAACTTTTTCCCTAATGACTTCCTTCCCATTCTCTCAATTCCTTTCTTGTTTTGATCATGAGTGTTTTGAAGGAAAGGTGATTTGTCAGCAAGTCCTGCTACTTTCCTTCCATTATGACAGCCCTTCAGAGTAGAAGAGTCTTGGTAAAATTGCTGGAATCTCTAAAACCAAATACTGTTCAATCTGCATTGGGTCCTGAACCCACCACAGAACATTACTATACATTACAATCTAGACTGTGATATATATTCATTGTATGAAATAATCTTTTCAAAAGAATATATAACTTCAATATTTAAACCACCTTTCTTTATGTCCCCATTTTAGAGATGAGTTTTATGAAAGTTAAGTAAGTCATTAAGGTGACATATTTAGTAAGTAGCTGCATAAAACCTTTATCTATCTGACTCCAAAATCAAACTGTAAATCACTACAGTAAACCGAGAAATGTACAAAATAATATGAAAATTGTCAACACATATGTATAATACAGCAAGCTCAATGATAATCAGAGAGATAAAATTTAAAATAAGGACATGAATTTTTATTTATATACTTAAATTATTTTATAATAAAATACTCAAGGCACCTGGATGGCTCAGTTGGTTAGGCAACTGCCTTCAGCTAGGGTCATAATCCTGGAGTCCAGTCCAGTCATAATCCTGGAGTTCCGGGATCAAGTTCCACATCGGGATCCCTGCTCAGCAGGGGGAGTCTGCTTCTCCCATTGACCTCTTTCTCTCATTCTCTCTCTCTCTCTCAAATGAATAAATAAAATCTTTAAAAATAGAATATTCAATAGTAGACATTATACACTTAAACAAGGATGCCTATAAAATATTTAGTATATTGTAAATTAGGAAATAATTTATCAATTATGTCAGAAGTCCCTAACAGCTTTTTATCATTTGAAAAGGTAATTATCCTATTTGTTGCATTCTTAATAACATTTTTAAAAGATATAACATTATATTGGGATGGACTGGAGCATTATATATAGTATTGAAAGCATAAATTTCAAGCATTAACAATCATTAAACAAATTATGGGATGCCTTATCAAAATATTATATAGTAATTAAAATGATACTAACAACTTGCTTTAAATGAGGTGGATAATCCTTATTTTTACTTATATAAAATAATGTCAATCTACATCATACATTTTACCATTGCAATAAAGTAAAAATTCAAGAAATAATGGATAGAAATTTAGCATAATATATAAATTTGTTTCTAGAAAATGGCTTACTTTTTTCTTCTTACAGTAATGTGCATTTTCTTTCATATGATCTATAAATGGATATATGCTTTCTATTTTTGCAAGAATGTAGAAAACAAATTAAACAGCACAGATTGGGAGAGAGTAGTTACTACTACACTGAAGAAGTTAAAAGCAAGACTATTAAACTGTCACAGAAGTTCTGCAGAAGCTAGATGGCATTTAAAGAGATACTGATCTATCCATCCCATGTTACAATGGCAGTCTTGAAATAATTACATTTTTTTTGTTTTCTCTTTTCATGCATTCTTCTTCATCTTAAAAGCAAATTCAAATTGAGAGTAATGACTTATTTAGATAAAGACAATGCCTGAAGCAAAGATGTAAAGTTTCTATAAAGACTGGACTCAGCAATTGTAAGCAAAAGCTAAAGCAAAAGCCTAAGGTAATTATTTTACTTTAGTGCAGGAGATAAATGTTAGACAAGAAAATCACTGTCTTTGATTATAGTAAGTATTGATATGTGGTAGAAAGGGTCTCCCATGTTGTTTCCTTTAAATGAGTTATTTATTGGTTTTGTTATTTTTAAAATATTTTATTTATTTATTTACTTATTTATTTATTTAAGAGAGAATGAGTGGCAGGGGCTAGTGGGGAGAAGCAGAGGAGGAGGGAGAAGGAAGGGGAAAGAATCTTAAGCAGACTCCCCACTGAGTGCAGAACAGAACGAGTTGCAGGTTTCCACCCCACACACTGAAATCAGGACCTGAGCTGAAGCGAAGAGTCTGAAACACAATCGCCTAAACCACCCAGGCACCCTTAGTTTTGTTATCTCTAATTATTTTAAATAATCTTCATTGACATTCTTTAAGTCTCTTTAAAAACATGTTTATTTTTCAATTCTTAAAAGGTTTTTCTAATATTTCTTTATTTTATATTTTCCTCCAATGTTTCTACTTCTCAGGATAGAATTTCTACTGTGGGGAATTCTAAAACATTCACCAGTTTGTGGTATTTGTTGGTGTTTTTACATTTTCCTTCATACTTTTTTATCAGGGGATTCTTTGATTTTCTTAAGTTGGTCATCTACCCTAATAATTGGATCTTTAATTATTTCAATTCACTTTGCCTATCAAGAACTGTGAAGGGTCTGGGATTGTACCTTGCTTGCATGCTTCTAAGTTATCTTGCCACATTTCACAGATGTAGGCTAAAGATAGGAGAATACTGAGTCACACCAAGAACTTTATTATTTATGGCACTATAGGTTGCATGAGCTTCATGTTTGCCCTGGTTCCCCATGTGGGGTTCTCATAGGGGTGATACAGGCCAACCTAGAAAGATACTATACAAGCAGTGTTTTTATGTCCCAGATGAGGAACTTCAAGCGTAGAAAACAACAATTTTTCATAATGGATCACAGCCACACATTCCTAATTTTTGTCTCAAAGAGAGATATTACCTTTATTATATGGCACACAAACCTGTCCTCTCTTCTATACAGACACACTCTATCTATCTGGCAAGGATGTTTGTTATACAAATATCACTGAAAAAATAGTGTACTGACAATTTTTATTGTAAGTACAACTTATCGCAAGATGTTCAGGATGAGAGAGATGCATAGAGAATTATGTCCCAAAATTATAAACTGTGTCTTCATAATTTATATAAATGAAGGGATAAATAACTTAATCACCAGTTATATTCCATGGCATTTACAAAAATTGATTTAAATATCTGCATATGCAGTTTAATTTATTTGGAGAATTCTTGCACGAGCGCATGTGTGTGTGATTTAAATTGAAAGAAGCTGGTACTTTGTATATCTGTATGCTTACCAAATTTATGATAATTTTTGGACGTACTATAAATGGTTTTCTTAGAACAGAACTGCCTAACATTATTTTATATCTGTTAGTGATATAAACCTGCTACATAATTCTTTTTCATTCAGGTAGATACGAGCTGTGAATTCAATGTTTCATCCATAGGTGTAAATTATATATGGAGTGTATTTTTCAATTAAATAATTACTATTTACTGGAAGAACATGAGTAAATGGTAAATGATTACAGTGGATAAAATATAAAAACTAATTCAATAGTAAAAAGGATAAATTTCTGTAGTGCACTTGGATCACCTGTGGTTATGTGGATACTAATGTGTAGTTATTTATTTTTACTTATATTACCTAATATCTTCCAACAGAGTCTCACTCATTTCCCTTGTTGTTGAGCAGCAACTTCTTTCCTCACTGACTCTGTTACTGAAGGTCTGAGTACTGAAGGTCTAGTGTACTTCATGTTCAGTCGTTTTAGTGCTGTCAAACCCTGATGGTCTCTTCAATCTGATATGACCCAAAGGAGTACTCACCTGAAGTGAACAGAATCACTAGTACCCCTCTCTCCATTTCAGTCACATCCTCCATTTAATCCCTGCTCTACACTGTATGTCTCATGACCTATGCTGTGCGATCACCATGTCCTTACTGCAGAAACTCCATGGTGGGTTCAGTGATTCTTAAATCTCAGTGATACTTAAATCTCAGTGACCAGAGAACAACTGGGAAATTCCTTTTGCTGTTTTTTTGTTTTTGTTTTTGTTTTTGATTTTAATTGGAATTGATCTATTGAGACATAAGGTGCTATTTCCCATCCTTTACTGGATCACATTGCCAGTTTTGCTTCTCCAAGCTAAAGTGGTCTATCAAACTGTAAGCTGCTGTTCTAAAAGAGAGGACAGGGAGGACAGAGCATAGTTTTTCTCTTTCTTTGATTTTCAGTGATATCATCTAGGATTCTTCTTTTCTCTTTCCTACAATGTTTCAATCCACTTAGGAACTTATACATCTTTGGGTATAATAGAAAGCTATTAAATCTCACAAAATATTAAATATATATCTGAAATATTCAAATGGTATTGATTTAATGTTATTCTTCAATAATCATGTTTATTTTTATTAAATTGGGAATTCAAAAAAATCAGGTTTGAAATTGTGTATTTAATATCCTCTTAAAGAGATTAGTCATATTTATATAATTGTTTTATGAATATTTTATATTTTACATATAAAATTTTATTACATGTGCACTTATTTGTTAATATTATAGTTTACTGAAATTTATTGGATGAATACATTTAATTATCTCATATTTAGGAGAGAAAATTTTCAAAACAAGGGGAAACCCACTAAAAGAAAAAATATAGTGTGCTTATTGGAAAGGAAAAAAATTGATCAATCAATGGTAATGTATTCAATTTCTCGAATTAAGAAATGCTTATTTAAACTAAGTGAATAAATCAAGTTTTAATGCCAAAACATAGCTTGTTTGGGGATTAATTAAATTTTGGGGTTATTCAGTTGCTATTTCTTTTATTAATGTAGATAAAATTAGGTTATTCTCTAATTCCTTATTGAATACTGAATATAGTATTAAATAGCTATATAACAGCTTTGAAACACATTTTAGAAAACCTTCCCCTTTTCGAATCAGATTACCTGTTATTTGATCCACTTAAAGAATGCCATTAGAGGGGCACCTGGGTGGCTCAGTGGGTTAAAGCCTCTGCCTTCGGCTCAGGTCATGATCCCAGGGTCCTGGGATCGAGCCTCACATTGGGCTCTCTGCTCAGCAAGGAGCCTGCTTCCTCCTCTCTCTGCCTGCTTCTCTGCCTACTTGTGATCTCTGTCTGTCAAATGAATAAATAAAATATTAAAAAAAAAAAAGAATGCCATTAGAGAAACTGTGTGATGATATATATGTGTGTGTGCATGTATCTGTATATGTATATAAAGGTGTATAAATGTGTATATATACATATATATAGGGAAAAACCGTATATAAATATATGCTGGTATTTATTTTCAGCTTTTGTATTAAACACTTAAGCATCCACTAGGCTTAATCCTCAAAGATGTCTCCTGGAATTTTCAGTATCATTTTGTTTGTGACAACCACCCTAAATGCTTTATTTTAAGTTGCAAAGCCCAGATTAAAGTTATTTCTGGCAGCTTTACACAAATCATACATAGATACATGCTCTCCAATGATTAGACAGTCCCATCTGTGGCAGCAAGGCCCTCTCATGAAACACCTATTTCTTGAAAAATGGAATCCAACCAGGAAGCATGCTCAACCAGGGCTTTCCACAATGCCCTAATATAAAAAAATATATATAAAGAAATGGGATATTGTCTTAATTTCCTCAACTAAGGACATGCATTTATTTTTAACTGAATGACTGCCTAGACCAGAATTTTTCATTTATTTGTCTCATTTATGATAAGTCCTTAGAGAAGCATTCATATGCAGCTTTTATGACTTCAGTTTAGAAATGTTATGCTTACGAACTAAGTGACAGCATCAATTGTCACACACAGTGACCATATATCAAGGAATTACACTAGCATTAGGTAGAACAGCAGGTCCATTTGTTCAAATACTCACTGAACATATGAGTGATTTTCTCTAACAAGGTCCCCAGGGAACCAACTTGCATCCATCACCGCCTGCATCCTGACTGGAAGATAACTATTTTAAACTCCTGCTAAAATATGTGATGTTTTAAGATTGAAATAAAGTATATGTCAGGAGCCAGAGAGAAATGCACTGTTGGAATGCATACCAGAGAAAATTTGATAAAAGCCAGCAACTGCTCATCGAATCAGAGTTTTGTTTTTGTTCTTATGTTTTATATATTATAAATATATATTGATAAAAATAAGAAACAGAACCCTGTAAGATTATTCCACAGAAAATTTGACACCTTGGGTTCCAAAATTGTGCATACAATTTTTAAGGTTCAAATAGCTATGAAACACACACACACATATTACAACATCTAAAACTTTTAGTATTTTGCTGAATTCATTTATTTCTTCAACAAGCTACTTTTCTTTCTTCGTGGGGCTTACACTCTAGTTAAGAAGAAAACCTTTAGTTGATGTATCTTATGGTAGCCACCCTAGGGTGATCCCCAGTGATTCACCCTCACAAAACCCCCTCCCTTTGAAATGTGGGGGCAGCTGTTACTTGTGTCTAAATAATAGAATATGACAAAGGTGATGGGAGATCATCTTTGATTAGGTTGCATTATGTGAAAATTTATGTTAAGATACTAGAGCACAAAAGATTCTCTTTGTTGGCTTTAAAGAGATAAACCACTGTGTTATGAAATATGGGGAATGTACAGGACTCCATGCCAGGGGCTGCCCTGTCTTTAGAAAGAAAGAGAACTTCCAGCAATAGGCTGTAAAAATCTGAGAGGCAGATGACTCTTCAAAAATTTGAAATAGCAAATGCGTATTTCCTAAGCCACCAGGTATTTGATACTTTGTTATTCAGAACAAAAACGAATGCAAGATGAATTTCCTCATCTAGGATTAATTTTAGTATATTGGCTTGAGCATCTTGGAGTGGCATTAATATTCTACCAGTTAGGCTATAAGACTTGGACTAGATATGTGATGGCAGTCTATGAGATTGAAATGTTAAGACTTTCTTGAGATAATTTAAAGAAAGAGTTCAAAGATTTAAGGAGATGGCTGGGCAGAATGTTCAAAATGCTCAGTTGTCCCTTAATCATTACTTTGAGAGTTACAGCTGGACAATTCCTTCATGGGGTATTGATGTACATGGGGTTGAGCATCCATGGAAACTTCTGTGCCTTCATAGGGAGATCATGGCAGACGATGTTGCCATGGAAATAAGTGCTCTTTTCTGAATGGGCTTAGTGGGATTCAAATATTAGAGAGGTTGTTATTGGTACTTAACATTCAGGGATTATATGGAACCACTACCACAGCAAATCAAATCAAGTATTTAGTAAATAAAGTATTTGGATAGATGGACAACTTATTAAGAAATTTCTTGGCATATATTGATGAATAAATTCTAGGCTTGATGACCAGATACTTAATATAAGTTGCTACAGGAGAGACATAGCTTCTTATTCCAGATGCAAAACTGCTTACATTCCCTGAATACAATCTCTACATTCCTGGAACCCCTCAATTAAAGGGAAACCTTAATCTCTTTTGTAATGTAGCCACTTGTGTATACTCAGACTCTCCCCCAAGCTTCCTCCAAAGTACTTGTAGCTGTTTAAAAGGTGACTGCATTAGAGAAAATGAAATGTGATCCTTTATTGGGATTACTAGATACTGGCCCTGAATTGATACTAATCTCTAGTGATTAACATGTCACCACAATCTAGCAGTCATGGTAGTGGATTATAGATTATAGAGGTGCCTTACAACAATAATAAGCATTACGTTCATTCACAATTCTTCAGTTTGGGCAAGGCCCAGCAGTATCTTGTCTGTCTCACGCCACATTCGTATGATAGATAATGTAACTCTACTGGGGCTGGAATGACCACTTCCAAGATTAGTCACTAACAAGGCTGTTGAACAGTTAGTGGCTGTCAACTAAGAAACTCAGAATGGGCAATCACCATTGGGCCTCCATCCTTTTCCATGAGTCTCTCCACAGGGTTGCTTGGACTTCCTTCCAGTATGGTAGCTATGTTCTATGACCCAGTATTATAACATGATCTAAGAGGAGGAGATACAAGATCACACTTTTCTGTCTACAGTGGATACAGAGAGAATTCAGATCCATCCTTGACAGCCCCATTTCAGAATTGTATATGAATAATAATGAGTGATAACTGAGAGAATCCCTACCTAAGTCTCCTGAATAATTGTTGAATGATGAATTAAGTGGGAAAAACCCCCCTCAGTTTCTGCTCCTTTTATGTCCAAGCAAAAATAGTAAGCAAAAAAGGAGTGTAACATTGCAAGAAGAATTATAGAAATTAGTATCATAATCCAAGACTTTACACAGGGACTATTATTTTTACAATACCTTCATTTTATAGTTTATTGCTTTAGATTTCTGAGCAAGCAAACTGTGTCATAAAGAATATTTTGAGGTGTTCATATTTAAATCCCAAATAAATAATGGAAATTCAATAATATTTTATGTTCAGTAGTGGGGATCTAGACTTATAAATGGAAAATACTTCCTATCTTAGTCTGTTTGGGCTGCTATAACAAAATACCACAGACTAGCTAGCTTAAAAACAACAAAAATTTATTTCTTACAATTCTGAAGGTTGAGAAGTCCAAGATAAAGGTACCAATATGGTCACATTATGGTGAGAGATCTATTTCTGACTCATAGCGGACACCTCCTTGCTGGTCCTCACATGGTGAAAGGGGCTAGAGATCTCTCTTTTAAAGGTACTAAACCCATTCATAGGAGCACCACCACCATAACCTGAACACCTTGCAAAGGCCTACCTCCTAATACCATCACATCAGATATTAGGATTTCAACATGAATTTTGGTGGAACATAAACATTCAGACCGTACTTGCTAAACAAAATCTAAGACTGACAAGAGTTTATGTCAAACTCTCATGTAAAATATCAGATACATATATCAACATAAAGGAATTAATTAATTACTTAATTCAGAAATGGTTATTGCTTGCATACATTGTGCTAGAAATACTGTGCATAGCAAGAGAGAGAAATTCTTTGCCCTCGAGAAGTTTTTATTGTAGTTCGGAAGATAAAAAGTAAATACTCATTGCTAAATATTACATATTCTACCTGACATCTTATTTTTAAAACACAATTCTCTAAGTAGCTTCTATTCCTTTAGCTATTTTGAAACAGTGTGGGGAGGGGGCAATGAAATAACATTAAAAAATGGACCTAAACTATTTTGACACAAACAAAATAACTGTCCTGCGTGTAATTGGTTCAGAAATAAAATGTTACGGCCTGTTGACATTTTTTTTTTGTTTTTGTTTTGTTTTGTTTTAATTAAAATATGGATACCTGCATTTGTTCTGGTTTTCTTGTTGACATGCATTGGTTTTACTTGAATACTGCTTACGGTGGAATCAGCTAGAGGGTAAAAGACTTGTGCCTTAGAAGGCTAGATAGAAAAAATTAAGAGACTAAGCAAAGAAATCCCTTAGCAACATGGAAGCTGACCACACTATTTCAAGGCATGCAGAATGAAACCTTTCTGAGCATGGACTATAATTTGATGACACAGAATAGTATTATTATATTCAGCAGGATTCTTCTGAACAAATGTGGTCAGATTAATCTTTTATTTCCTCAGTTCTAGGATTACTAAAATGTTTGAAGTTCAGATTTCCAAAAACTTGTCTTTGAAAAGGTGTATAAATAGTACTAATCCCCTCCAAAAACACCTTTCAGATAGTTTATACATTATGAACAGTGCATGTATTAAAATCATGTCATAGATAGGACTAATCATTCATATTGTTTAGCTTATATCAATTTATTACATATGACTGACAATAAAAAAGCATAAGTATTAATGTTTATTTTATCCTTCCCTAAAATCCTTTTTTATTTAAGTATTTAATAATATATATGGGGTTTTTAAATGAGGAGGATAATTTTGAAACAATTTTTGGTATATATGGAAACAAACAATGTAATAATGAATATCCTAATTAGTAGTCCAAAGAATTATGTTTTCATATATATTTAAATTAACATGATTTCTCTTTCAAAATCTGTCCTTTAAGACATAATAACCATGTAAATGTTGTTTGATGGGCAAAACATAAATTTTAAACAATTTTTATACGTACAGGAAAAAATTGAAATAGATTCATACTTCTCACTGATTGCATACTACTCTTTAATACATCTTGCATTCTTCCTTGCTTTGAAAATAAAGTAATGGTGAATTACAATTATTATAGTGACTACTTTTCTTATATTTAAATGCAGAATTCTAAATCAATGACAAGGCCTCAAATTGGTTAGTTTACATAATGTGCAGAAGTATAGAATGAAAAATCTGCAGCATAATTACTGGCGGTGGAATAATGAATAATTTGTGCATGTTCAAACAAGTCCATTAATGTGACACATAAATTCATGAACATTTATGAGCAATTAATATTCTGAAAGTTAGTGGAACTGGGTATCTTATATTATCTTCCCTGAGGTAGAGCTATTTATGTATTTTGACCAAGTTAACTATTCCAGTCTTCACACCCTTGATTTTCCTAATTAATAAGATTTTTATATTTTTAAGTCATAAATGAACTTCACATCCATAAATTGAGATATTTCTTTTTTTTTTTTTGAAACCACAGGCAGTGTTCATCAAGATTTAGAGCATCTCTACCCCTCAGACTACCAATGTTTCCCTATGAATGAATCTTAATATCTCCAAGTAAAATATTTAATCAGATTCTCAAGGTAAATAGTAATATTTTTTTTTATAAAATACCATCTCAGAGCACCTGGGTGGCTCAGTTGGTTAAGCGTCTGTCTTCAGCTCAGGTCATGATCTTATGGCACTGGGATCGAGTCCCACATCAGGCTCTTTGTTCATCGGGGACCCTGCTTCTCCCTCTCTCTCTGTCACTCCTCCTGCTTGTGCATGCTCTTTCTCTCTCAAATAGATAAATAAAATCTTTAAAAAAATAAAAAAATACCATATTAAGAAATTTATACACCGAATCATTGCAATAACAAAGTAAAATACGAAAAATCTTCATTATTGCTTTAATTCATTGTGTCATTTCTTTAAGAGAGAGCTTTTAAACAAAAATATTATTACAAAAGTTTCAGACTCTAATATATTTTGTTTGACAACCCTTAATTTTCATGGCTGCTTCTGTAAAAGGCAATCATTTTTTAAATTGAAGATTTGGAATTGAAGACATTCTTAGAATTACTCTGATTCAATTTCAAAATAGTTTTCAAAAATATCCTTAAAGAAAAGTTCTTAATTATGTCATCATACATGGATTTAGGTGAATACACCTCTAGGGTTTTTAGAATTTCGAATGTAAATGGATATCTAAATGAGTCTTAAAGGAGATTGGTTCCATTCTTTGACTACACATGACGAAATTTGTATATAATAGATATTACTTCTTTAAAACCAATGATTAATCTAACTTCAAGAACCATGAATTTTAATGTGAAAACCATCAGTTTCCTGGAAATAATTTTTTCTATAATAAAATTTTTCATCATCATCTAGTTGTAGCAAAGTTTCTTCCACTATGGAATGAAAGGCATTGGCCACACCACAGGATTTTTATCTAAATTTCTAATTAAAACTTGAGAAAGGTTTCAGTTTAAAAAATTAGAAATCTTAATATAAAGTCATATTTTGTTTAGGAGAAAATAGGTTTAAGACTTATTACAGGGAGAGGAGTCAAGATGGCGGAGAAGTAGCAGGCTGAGACTACTTCAGGTAGCGGGAGATCAGCTAGATTGCTTATCTAAAGATTGTAAACACCTACAAATCCAATGGGAGATCGAAGAGAAGAAGAACAGCAATTCTAGAAACAGAAAATGAACCACTTTGAGAAAGGTAGGACTGGCGGAGAAGTGAAACCAAAGCGACGGGAAGATAGACCGCGGGGGGAGGGGCCGGCTCCCGGCAAGCGGCGGAGCAACGGAGCACAAAATCGGGACTTTTAAAAGTCTGTTCCGCTGAGGGACATCGCTCCAGAGGCTAAACCGGGGTGAAGCCCAGGCAGGGTCAGCGTGGCCTCAGGTCCCGCAGGGTCACAGAAGGATTGGGGGTGTCTGAGTGTCTCAGAGCTTGCAGGTATTAGAACGGGGAAGCCAGCTACAGAGACAGAGCCGAGGAGTGAGCTCTAAACTCGGGGTTACCTTGAACCGGTCACAGGCTCGGTTAGCTCCGAGCACGGCCGGAGGCCAGGGTGACGGGAGTAATTGGGCGCTGTTCTCTGAGGGCGCACTGAGGAGTGGGGCCCCAGGACTCGGCTCCTCTGGGCCGGAAACAGGGAGGCCACCATCTTCATTCCCATCCTCAGGAACTCTACGGAGAGCGCTCAGGGAACAAAAGCTCCCGAAAGCAAACCCTAGCGGATTACTCAGCCCAGCCCCTGGTAAGGGTGGTGCAATTCCGCCTGGGGCAAAGACACTTGAGAATCACTACAACAGGCCCCTCCCCCAGAAGAGTAACAAGAAACCCAGCCAGGACCAAGTTCACCTACCAAGGACTGCAGTTTCAATACCAAGGAGAGCAGCGGAATTCCAGAGGAGGGGAAAGCAAAGCACGGAACTCATGGCTTTCTCCCCATGATTCTTTAGCCTTGCAGTTAATTTAATTTTTTTTTCTTTTTCAATTTTTTTTTCTCTTCTTCTGCCAAATTTTTTTCTAACTTTTACCCTTTTCTTTTTTAATGTTTTTTAACTAGTTTATCTAATATATATATTTTTTTTCTTTTTTATATTTTTCTTTATTCGTTTACTTTTTTTTAATTGTTTTTGTTTTTTGTTTTTTCTTTCTGAACCTCTTTCTGAACCTTTCTCCCCCCTCACGATTTGGGATCTCTTCTGATTTGGCTAAAGCATATTTTCCTGGGGTTATTGCCACCCTTTTAGTATTTTACTTGCTCCTTCATATACTCTTATCTGGACAAAATGACAAGGTGGAAAAATTCACCACATAAAAAAGAACAAGAGGCAGTACCAAAGGCTAGGGACCTAATCAATACAGACATTGGTAATATGTCAGACGTAGAGTTCAGAATGATGATTCTCAAGGTTCTAGCCGGGCTCAAAAAAGGCATGGAAGATATTAGAGAAACCCTCTCGGGAGATATAATAGCCCTTTCTGGAGAAATAAAAGAACTAAAATCTAACCAAGTTGAAATCAAAAAAGCTATTAATGAGGTGCAATAAAAAATGGAGGCTCTCACTGCTAGGATAAATGAAGCAAAAGAAAGAATTAGCGATATAGAAGACCAAAAAACAGAGAATAAAGAAGCTGAGCAAAAGAGGGACAAACAGTTACTGCTCCACGAGGGGAGAATTCGAGAGATAAGTGACACCATAAGACGAAACAACATTAGAATAATTGGGATTCCAGAAGAAGAAGAAAGAGAGAGGGGAGCAGAAGTTTTATTGGAAAGAATTTCCCCAATATGGCAAAGGGAACAAGCATCAAAATCCAGGAGGTTCAGAGAACCCCCCCTCAAAATCAATAAGAATAGGTCCACACCCCGTCACCTAATAGTAAAATTTACAAGTCTTAGTGACAAAGAGAAAATCCTGAAAGCAGCCCGGGAAAAGAAGTCTGTAACATACAATGGTAAAAATATTAGATTGGCAGCAGACTTATCCACAGAGACCTGGCAGGCCAGAAAGAGCTGGCATGATATATTCAGAGCATTAAACGAGAAAAACATGCAGCCAAGAATACTATATCCAGCTAGGCTATCATTGAAAATAGAAGGAAAGATATAAAGCTTCCAGGACAAACAAAAACTGAATAAATTTGCAAACACCAAACCAGCTCTACAGGAAATATTGAAAGGGGTCCTCTAAGCAAAGAGAGACCCTAAAAGAAGTAGATCAGAAAGGAACAGAAACAATATACAATAACAATCACCTTACAGGCAATACAATGGCACTAAATTCATATCTCTCAATACTTACCCTGAATGTGAATAGGCTAAATGCCCCAATCAAAAGACACAGGGTATCAGAATGGATAAAAAAACAAAACCCATCTATATGTTGCCTACAAGAAACTCATTTTCAACCCGAAGACACCTCCAGATTTAAAGTGAGGGGGTGGAAAAGAATTTACCATGCTAATGGACATCAGAAGAAAGCAGGAGTGGCAATCTTATATCAGATCAATTAGATTTTAAGCCAAAGACTATAATAAGAGATGAGGAAGGACACTACATCATACTCAAAGGATCTGTCCAACAAGAAGATCTAACAATTTTAAATATCTATGCCCCTAACGTGGGAGCGTTCAACTATATAAACCAATTAATAACAAAATCAAAGAAACATATCAACAACAATACAATAATAGTGTGGGACTTTAATACTCCCCTCACTGAAATGGACAGATCATCCAAGCAAAAGATCAACAAGGAAATCAAGGCCTTAAATGACACACTGGACCAGATGGACATCACAGATATATTCAGAACATTTCATCCCAAAGCAATGGAATACACATTCTTCTCTAGTGCACATGGAACATTCTCCAGAATAGATCACATCCTGGGTCCTAAATCAGTTCTCAACCGGTATCAAAAGATTGGGATCATTCCCTGCATATTTTCAGACCACAATGCTCTGAAGCTAGAACTCAATCACAAGAGGAAATTTGGAAAGAACCCAAATACATGGAGACTAAACAGCATCCTTCCAAAGAATGAATGGGTCAACCAGGAAATTAAAGAAGAATTGAAAAAATTCATGGAACCAAATGATAATGAAAACACAACGGTTCAAAATCTGTGGGACACAACAAAGGCAGTCCTGAGAGGAATATATACAGTGGTACAAGCCTTTCTCAAGAAACAAGAAAGGTCTCAGGTATACAACCTAACCCTACACCTAAAGGAGCTGGAGAAAGAAAAAGAAAGAAGCCCTAAACTCAGCAGGAGAAGAGAAATCATAAAGATCAGAGCAGAAATCAATGAAATAGCAACCAAAAAAGCAATAGAACAAATCAACGAAACTAGGAGCTGGTTCTTTGAAAGAATTAATAAGATTGATAAACCGCTGGCCAAACTTATAAAAAAGAAAAGAGAAACAACCCAAATAAATAAAATCGTGGATGAAAGAGGAGAGATTAAAACTAACACCAAAGAAATACAGACAATTATAAGAACATACTATGAGCAACTCTACGCCAACAAATTGGACAATCTGGAAGAAATGGATGCATTCCTAGAGACATATAAACTACCACAATTAAACCAGGAAGAAATAGACAGCCTGAACAGACCTATAACCAGTAAGGAGATTGAAACAGTCATCAAAAATCTCCAAACAAACAAAAGCCCAGGGCCAGACAGCTTCCCAGGGGAATTCTACCAAACATTTAAAGAAGAACTAATTCCTATTCTCCTGAAACTGTTCCAAAACATAGAAATGGAATGAAAACTTCCAATCTCATTTTATGAGGCCAGCATGACCTTGATCCCAAAACCAGACAAGGATCCCATCAAAAAAGAGAACTACAGACCAATATCCTTGATGAACACAGATGCAAAAATTCTCACCAAAATACTAGCCAATAGGATTCAACAGTACATTAAAAAGATTATTCACCACGACCAAGTGGGATTTATTCCAGGGCTGCAAGCTTGGTTCAACATCCACAAATCAATCAATGTGATACAACACATTAATAAAGAAAGAACAAGAACCATATGATCCTCTCAATAGATGCTGAGAAAGCATTTGACAAAGTACAGCATCCCTTCCTGATCAAAACTCTTCAAAGTTTAGGGATAGAGGGCACAGACCTCAATATTATCAAAGCCATCTATGAAAATCCCACCGCAAATATCATTCTCAATGGAGAAAAACTGAAAGCGTTTCCGCTAAGGTCAGGAACACGGCAGGGATGTCCGTTATCACCACTGCTATTCAACATAGTACTAGAAGTCCTAGCCTCAGCAATCAGACAACAAAAGGAAATTAAAGGCATCCAAATTGGCAAAGAAGAAGTCAAACTATCACTCTTCGCAGATGATATGATACTATATGTGGAAAACCCAAAAGACTCCACTCCAAAACTGCTAGAACTTGTACAGGAATTCAGTAAAGTGTCAGGATATAAAATCAATGCACAGAAATCGGTTGCATTTCTCTACACCAACAACAAGACAGAAGAAAGAGAAATTAAGGAGTCAATCCCATTTACAATTGCACCCAAAACTACAAGATACCTAGGAATAAACCTAACCAAAGAGACTAAGAATCTATACTCAGAAAACTATAAAGTACTCATGAAAGAAATTGAGGAAGACACAAAGAAATGGAAAAATGTTCCATGATCCTGGATTGGAAGAATAAATATTGTGAAAATGTCTATGCTACCTAAAGCAATCTACACATTTAATGCAATTCCTATCAAAGTACCATCCATTTTTTTCAAAGAAATGGAACAAATAATCCTAAAATTTATACGGAACCAGAAAAGACCTCGAATAGCCAAGGGAATATTGAAAAAGAAAGCCAAGGTTGGTGGCATCACAATTCCGGACTTCAAGCTCTATTACAAAGCTGTCATCATCAAGACAGCATGGTACTGGCACAAAAACAGACACATAGATCAATGGAACAGAATAGAGAGCTCAGAAATAGACCCTCAACTCTATGGTCAACTAATCTTCGACAAAGCAGGAAAGAATGTCCAATGGAAAAAAGACAGCCTCTTCAATAAATGATGTTGGGAAAATTGGACAGCCACATGCAGAAAAATGAAATTGGATCATTTCCTTACACCACACACGAAAATAACTCAAAATGGATGAAGGACCTCAATGTGAGAAAGGAATCCATCAAAATCCTTGAGGAGAACACAGGCAGCAACCTCTTCGACCTCAGCCGCAGCAACATCTTCCTAGGAACATCACCAAAGGCAAGGGAAGCAAGGGCAAAAATGAACTATTGGGATTTTATCAAGATCAAAAGCTTTTGCACAGCAAAGGAAACAGTTAACAAAACCAAAAGACAACTGACAGAATGGGAGAAGATATTTGCAAACGACATATCAGATAAAGGGCTAGTGTCCAAAATCTATAAAGAACTTAGCAAACTCAACACCCAAAGAACAAATAATCCAATCAAGAAATGGGCAGAGGACATGAACAGACATTTCTACAAAGAAGACATACAGATGGCCAACAGACACATGAAAAAGTGCTCCACATCACTTGGCATCAGGGAAATACAAATCAAAACCACAATGAGATACCACCTCACACCAGTCAGAATGGCTAAAATTAACAAGTCAGGAAATGACAGTTGCTGGCGAGGATGCGGAGAAAGGGGAACCCTCCTACACTGTTGGTGGGAATGCAAGCTGGTGCAACCACTCTGGAAAACAGCATGGAGGTTCCTCAAAATGTTGAAAATAGAGCTACCCTATGACCCAGCAATTGCACTACCGGGTATTTACCCTAAAGATACAAACGTAGTGATCTGAAGAGGCACGTGCACCCGAATGTTTATAGCAGCAATGTCTACAATAGCCAAACGATGGAAAGAACCTAGATGTCCATCAACAGACGAATGGATAAAGTTGATGTGGTATATATACACAATGGAATACTATGCAGCCATCAAAAGAAATGAAATCTTGCCATTTGCGACGACGTGGATGGAACTAGAGGGTATCATGCTTAGCGAAATAAATCAATCGGAGAAAGACAACTATCATATGATCTCCCTGATATGAGGGAGAGGAGATTCAACATGGGGGGTTAAGGGGGTAGGAGAAGAGTAAATGAAACAAGATGGGATTGGGAGGGAGACAAACCATAAGTGACTCTTAATCTCACAAAACAAACTGAGGGTTGATGGGGGGAGGGGGGTTGGAAGGGGGGAGTGGGGTTATGGACATTGGGGAGGGTATGTGCTATGCTGAGTGCTATGAAGTGAGTAAACCTGGGGATTCACAGACCTGTACCCCTGGGGATAAAAATATATTATATGTTTATAAAAAATAAAATTTAAAAAAAAGACTTATTACAAAATATATGGATTTGCCCCTTGCTTTGTTCTGATAACAATGGCACACAAGCACACAGACACACAAAGTATAGATGATTTTCATGAGCTCACATTTGTTGATGGAGTGGAGAGATGGGGATAGTAGAGACATAGGATAGAATCTATAACATGGAATCACTATATAACACATCAAGGCCACCTATGTTTTAAACAGTAAACATGATATTTAAAACACTAATTTGGGAAATAAAAAGTAAGACAGGAGACATTTTGGTCCAGGAATTGACACAGAACATTTCCTAAGGAGATTAAATATTACTTATGATGCTTGTTTGCTGCCTACTTGGGTGGCTGGATGTGTAAAGTGTACAAAAGGACAGAGACATTCAAGATGAAGGACTGGGGACAGTTTGAATCTAGGCAAAAACAAAGAAATTTGACTGGTTTAGGAGGTAATTAAAATGGTCTGATTAGAGAAAATAGTCTAGTTCAAGATTCATAGCAGTAAATGAGATCACATAATTAGGGATAATAATTTGTAAAGAACGATGGATATTTTAATAATAATAATAATAATAGTAATAAAAATTGGCCTTTGTTTTGCATTGGTGCTATCTAGAGCAAAGATATTTGAAGTAAAGCTCAATAGATATAGGGGAACAAGACAATGGCATTTGAAAATTTGGGAACTATGACTGAGATAATCAAGGTAAAAAGTGAGATTGTAGTATTGCTATGGCATTGAGCCAAGAAAAGAAGAGTACAAAAAGGTAAAATCTAATTCAGAGGATGAAGCAATGTACAAAAAGTAAAAGAAAATCAAGTAAATGGGAAGATGGAAATTTTTAAGTATTACATGCACTAATGTAATATTTTAGACATTAAACATCTTTTGGAATGCAAGAGGAAACACAGGTGAACCATAATAAACCAAAGAATCTTGGGGTGCCTGGCTAGCCTAGTTGGTAGAACATGTGATTCTTGATCTTGGAATAGTGAGTTTGACCCCATACTGGAGGATAGATTGTACTTAAATTAAGATAAAAAAAAATCTTAAATTACTGTTACCAATTCAACACCAAGGCAAGTATTATTGGAGAGAAAGAATAACATGATTAGAAACTATTAAGAATCTCTCAAAGTAAGGAAATATCCATAATGGAATAGCACTCACAAAATAAAATAAAAGCACTTTAGAATTAGATTGATCTTAAACATACTGAAGAAAGAAAAAAAATATTAAAACTATTAAAAATCCACCTCGATGCTTGAAAGCAGAAATCCGAACATCATAGAAAATTCTCTGCAGCTTGTCAAATCAGCCTCTGTAAAAGAACATGGCCTCTTGGAGAGCTTGATGACTTTTATAGCTATAAAAACATGTACTGAGGTAACAGACTGGGTAGCTTTGTCCTTCTCATCTAGCTTATAACTTAAAAGCTTGAGAAAAATCCCAAATAGCAATACCATCAATCTTGTGAGTATGAGCTGCTGAATGCCACTGTATATCATATCAACAGAAAGACAGTTGAATAGGTGGCTGTCAAGCCAGCAGTGAGGGACAGGAACATAAATTCTCCATAGGAAATTATAGACAGAAAAGTCGGAAAAGTTAATGAAAGATGTATTTTTTCATTTAAAACATACGCATATAGATTTACACTCACATGAACATATGTCATTTATGAGTGTACCTTTTATGATATGTAATATGTAATGTTTTGACTTTGTGAAAAATGTTTATCAAGATTATTATGTGTGTATGTCTGAATTGTATGTGAATATTCACATTTGAATAAATATTTGTCCTATCTCTTTTGTAATAGCTTGACATAAAGATCTTATAAAGTTTTTTCTAGGGCCTCTGGGGACTATGTATTAAGTATCATAAACGTTTATGAGCCACAATACTGTGACTGCATACTGTAAATGACAGAATGTTCTACACAGTAACAAGTTATAATAGTTAAAGAACATGATTAAGCAAATGGCTTCAAAATATTTTTTCCATAAGATAATAATGATTTATTTATTTTGTTACCAGTAGGAGAAATTCCATTTTTAAAAGGTAATTATGATATTAGGCTCATCCAGATAATTTCTTTTTCTTAAGATCAATAATTTCATATAACGTAAACTAATCACAGGAGTGATATCTCATCATATTCAGAAGTTCATCCCCACCCAAAACATAGGGGATTATATAACTTCCATGTTCACTGTATGGGGGGTCATTTTAGAATTCTGCTTACTTTAGTCACTATTAATTAAACCTTTCAAGATGATATGATCTATGCAATCAGGTATCTGGCTACTGAAGGAGAATTCTTAACATCTATAGATCATTTACAATTCAGATAATTCATGCATTAATAAGCAGATTTATGTGAAATAAGTGTGTTCTCTATCTGCACTAGAATTACCACAAAAAGTAACATATTGCATGAAACAAAGCAATTGGGGCCATGACATTTTAAGTGTTTTTCTAAAACAGTGGTATATAATTTATCTTTGAATATATTAACATATTTATTATTGCTGTGGTGTGGGAGTGTTAAAGATTTCCTCTGTATACCCAGCCTTTGCATTTTTAAAAATTTTTATAATGTTTTTAATTAAAATATCAGATTATGGCTTTTAGAAATGTTGAAATATATACATCTTTGTAATTGTGTGGGCTTCCCACATGCAATTCCCTGATCATATCCTTAGCAAGTTCAGATGGTAAGGTTCGTCTTTGCCTTTGCCTCTTTACTAAGAACTTCACAATTCAGCATCTGTTGATTTAGCTGATTTTTACAGGCACAGAACATAATTGACATTTTTGTCAAAATCAATGACAAAAAGTTTAGAAAAGTCTGTAATGATTTACAGAGAAAGAAATTTAAAAAGGCAACTTTTTGGAGAGTTAAAGATAATTTACTCAGATTTATTAATATATTCTGATTATGATAATCAAATTTGAAGAACACATTTATATATTTTCACATTTGTACAGAGCCTTTTGGGACAGACTATGATATTCTGATTTTTTTTTATTAGAACAGTTTTTATGAGCAATATTGTATTTCAAAGAAACTTAACTTATAACTATTTGTTTCATTAAAATAAGAAAGGATTTTAATATAAAACTTTTTAGAGTAAATAATTTCTTAAATACTACTAGCCTATCATTTAGTTAGTGCCTCTGTTATTTCTTCAATTCTAGATATACCTCTCATAAATATTTAAAGATTTTTATTTTATTTATTTATTTGAGAGAGAGAGAATGGGTGATGGACAGAGGCAGAGGGAAAGGGAGAAGCAGATTCCTCGCTGAGCAAGGAGCCTGACACGGGGCTTCATCCCAAGACCCTAAGATGGCGACCTGAACCAAAGACAGACACTGAACTGACTGAGCCACTCAGGTGTGCCTCAAAATAATTTAAAATATATTCTGAAATAAAGTTTTAGATGTGATCATTTTCTCTGTTTTTTAAAATAAATCAAAGCTAGGAAAATGTTATCCTACTCTACAAAATTCTGCCTTATAGAAAACGAATACCAACGTGGCAGACAGAATGGCAGAATTGTCAGAACACTGAGTAGAACAGATATATGATATCAAATAATAGTGAACAATAATTTAGGAGGTTAACTTTCTTGTTATGATAGCCTGCATATTCGAAAACCTCCTAAAGGGTACAAAGAGGGACGCCTGGGTGGCTCAGTGGATTAAAGCCCCAGCATTTGGTTCACGTCATAATCCCAGAGTCCTGGAATGGAGCCCCTCATCAGGCTCTCTGCTCAGCAGGGAGCCTGCTTCCCTCTCTCTCTCTCTCTGCCTGCCTCTCTGTCTACTTGTGATCTCTGTCTGTCAAATAAATAAAGAAAATCTTTTAAAAAATAAATAAAAATTAAATAAAAGGTTACAAAGATACAAATGTACTGAGTCTGTTTTATCAGGGATATATAAGTATAAGAACTTCTATACTCTTTACATGGGGATTCATGAAAGCATTTTTATTTATATTTTCACATACACAAAGGAATTGTGCTTCACTGAAGATACCCATTGTTCTCCTGTAGCATATAAATGATATTACATGAAAATTACAATGTGCTCTACTCAATAAACTACTTGATTTATAATTATTTGATTTTAAAATGAAACACAAGATATCATAGCTAATAAGGTTTATATTCATATTTATTTTAATAAACTATAACAACAAAAATAAATGCAAGCACAGCACATCATATATATTTCCTGATTTCCCTTATTTTGTTTTGACAAATACAAAGAAATATTTGGAAACTAAGCCCATATTTGCAGCTGTGAATCATTTTTTTTAATGTAGGCAACAGAACTTACATATGAACTAACTTGCTTTTCATGGAAAATTAGATTAAAATAGTAAGGTTTATTGTCTCTTTCCAATTTTAAAAATTCCTGATTAATAAAGTTGGGAAGAAAATCCTTTATGTCTGATGGTAATTAAATTAGCATCTACAAAAGTGTCTTTGTGGTGGGATTAGGATGTGTACATGTGTGTTTCATAGTAAGGTCTAATATTATTAACTTATAAGGAAGAGGAATTTAAACTGATAAGGACTAGATAAAGAAACACTGCTGATCCTTTTCAGGAAGCTGTTAAAAGGGGGAAAAAAGAAACACCTTCTTTTTTTTTTTTTTTTTAAAGCAGAAAGCTTATTAATTCCACCATATACTCAAGAAATTATTTTTAGATTGCCTCTTTCAGAACCTGGAAGTAGTTCATGGTATCTGAATGTTTAAACTGTGATCACTCCTAATGGTAAATGAGTTCTACAAGTTTACCACCACCATGTAAATTTGCTTAAGTACTGCTGAAACTTATTTGCTCTGGATTTGTGGATAATAGAACCCACATTTCACTATGTGAAGTGATTACATAGCAAAGTACAGGATGGCTGCACACATGAAATTTAAATAACAAAACATAAAATATCATGAATTTCATATTCCTGGTCAATAAGGGGAATTTCTTTTCAGTTAAGATTCTGTCAAGAAGTTGCTTTCTTACACGCTGGAGATGCTCACAATCTTACTCTGTAATCCAGCATGGGGAAAACTCCAAATCACTAGGGAGACATAGTTATGTAGCCAAGCTAATCCTACATAAAAATAAAATCTGAAAGTCAAATAATAAAAGCTCAAATCACATATTATCAAAAGAAAGAAATATCTCTTTGGGGGTACTATTAATAATTGTTCTGCTTCTAGAGATTGAAATAGTATTTTTTTCTTTATGCGAATAAAGTAGTAGTTCTGTATCAAGGAGAAAAAAAAATCCAAAATAGCTTGACATAATGAAAATGGTATGGGATACCTAGGAAGAAAACTGCCAAGTGAGGACAAGGAAGGGTGAGTTTATGTTACACCAGAATAGAACCAATCAAACCGTTTCTCTTAGACAGGGCATTGGAAATCAATATTAGAAATGCATTATTATTTATAGTCATTTTGTAGAACTATGCTTAGTCAGCTGCTTGATGAAATGTACATATACATTTATCATCAGTTGTGATCCCTGTCCTGCACCCTAGAAACCTGTGTTCAAATGCCAAATTTATATCTCTGCTTAAAGGCTCAATATACTTCTCACACAGTTTCAAACAGAATTTGTGCCATTTTCCTAGTTATAAAGCCTACTTTTCCTACACCGAGAACCAAGGTAGTGATGCCATACAATAAAATGGGAAACCTCTCCCCAATCTCTTCTTGCTACTACCTTTATTTATGGTTGACTCTGCCGTTCACCAAGTGGCTATCATTGTCTGGAATTGTTTTATTTCTTTACACATTAGTTATACATATAATATCCATTCACTTTTGAATCATATGTTCTTTTTTAAGGTTATATTTATTTATTTATTCGAAAGAGATCATGCGGGTACGAGAGAGAAGGAAAGGAGGAGAGAGAGAGAGCACACAAGCAGAGAGAGTAGCAGGCAGAGGGAGAAGCAGACTCCCCTGTGAGCAGGAAACCCAATGTCGGACTGGATTCCAGGACCGACCTTGGGATCATGATCTGAGCTTGAAGGAAGACAAATGAGGCACCCAGGCGCCCCTGCATTATGTTTTCTGCGTTATATCCTGACAATGAGGCACCCAGGCGCCCCTGCATTATGTTTTCTGCTTTATATCCTGCTTCCTTCACTGTGGCTCCTTTTCTTGCAATTTATTTTTAATGTTTTGGTGAAGAGTTGCAACTTATAATTGTGACAGAAGTTATTAAAGTGACAGTGCTGACACTGAAAGGACAGACAAAGGAGAAGCTGGGGCTGTGTGATCAAGTGTTATGTTTACTATAGGTTTACGTACTTTCAAAAATATGGTTAAAAAAAGAGGATAAAAATCAGCAGTTGATTACAGATGGATAAGGTCATTTATCAATATGAAATCACAATAAAGCCTGGACAAGGATAAGAATGGCATGTGAGAAATGGCTGGAGAATTCACGCAATTTGAAGAAGGAGGGACATTGCAAATATGGGGTCCTAGGAATGTGTCTGTATCAGCCAAATAGGAGAAAAAAGTCACAGCTATTATTTGAATGAAGAAATATATTCACAAACACAGCGTTGACTAGGAGGAAGGTTATGACTATAAGAAAACAAAACAAACAAACAAACAAAAAAACACACTAAAGTTACATTGCTGGCAGAGCTACCACCCCTATCGAGGGTTGAGGAAAGAAGAGACTAGGTTAAAATAATTAAAACTAAAATAAAATCATTAAAGCATTACATTTTAAATCGTTAAAACTTAAAGGGAGGGTATATGGAATTTGCTTTCAGACCTCTGAGGAAAGGGCACTGCTCATCTGGAGCTGATGTCTCTGAGCAGGGAGGGGAAGTCTTTTATAGAGCCAAGACTCCATCTCTGAACAGAAGTACAGTGATGCTAGTTCCGCAAGTATTGGGAAAATTGAAAACTGTATTCTCTTGCCGCTCCTGAAAAAAATGCTTCTGGAGCGAAGAAGTGTGGCAGGGTGGTAATCACAGGAACTGCAAGCAGAAATAAACCAGTGAGAAGCCACTTGGGAGGAGCAGATTCCTACTTGCTCTTCCATCCTTGAGCGTCCCTCTAGCACCTCCTATTGGCAACGTCTGATATAGAACGCAGAGTATCAGCCAGCATCACAATGTTGAGTGAGTTTCAATTATAGGGTCAGTGAAACAATAGTGGTACAACTCTATTTAGAGGGAGCTCGTATGCTGATACACTTCCAGCTTGCATTTTTAGAATCTCCATTCCATACTAAATATGTATGTCACCACACTAATTATTTCCTGGTTGTTTTCTATGGCCTAGATATTGGGTTACACGAATTTATTTAATCTGAAGATTTGACAGAGTTTAAAAAAAAAAAAAAAGTGACTTTTTCCCCTAAGAAAATAGAAAGGTAAGGTGAACAGTTAGAGATAATACATTGGTAAAGACAATTCTTCGTTGTCACTCTTCCTTATAAGGTAAGTTAAGGTATTTTTAGGGGCCTCTCCGCCAATGATGCAATTAATTGCCAATTCCTTTTGTGTGTGTGTGTGTGTGTGTGTGTGCATTTTTAGCCCCAGACTTTTTACACTAAAAAACTATGTAACTTTTATAAACAGAAAAGATAAATGTGTACAAGAAAGAGAGAACGCAGCTGAAAGATAAATTACAGTGGAGTATATTTGTAATACATAATAAAAGATGAACAGTATTCATAATAACATTTTGAGCCCATTTAAATAAAAAATGAGAAAGGAGACTATCTCAATACGAAAATATGCAAAGGACATAAGTAGGCAAGTTACCAGACACAAATGGTTAATCAAACATAAAAACTGACTTAATCTCATGAGTAATTAAGGAATTGAAAACTCAGAAAGATTCTGATTTTGGGGGCACCTGGGTGGCTCAGGGGGTTAAGTCTCTGCCTTCAGCTCAGGTCATGATCTCAGCATCCTGGGATGGAGGCCTGCATTGGGCTATCTGCTCAGCAGGTAGCCTGCTTCCCCCTTCTCTCTGCCTGCCTCTCTGCTTACTTGTGATCTCTCTGTTTGTCTGTTTGTCAAATAATAAATAAAATCTTAAAAAAAAAAAGATTCTGATTTTTATCTGTTCATCTCTCACAGGGCTCACAAATTATGCAATTATATAAACAGTCCTGACTATTCTACTAATGTGTGTGTGTATGTGTTTCTCTGCAATCAAACAGATACTGTGCAGCCTTAACATTAGAAGCAATATGTTAGAATACTTTTTTTCACTTTTTCTTAATGGATGTTGTATCTCTAACTACGCAGTTTTATAGCTAGAGAAAAATATTGACATGTGAAATACCTGCTACAGTTCTTTATAAGCAACTGGTAAACAAAAAAGATCAGTTCCCACCTTTAAATTTTTTAGTCCCTTATATGTATATGGAGGAAACTATTGATATAGAAGGAGTACAAAAAATAAGGGAAAAATTATGTGTCTTCCAGGTTTTTAAGACCATGGTAGTAAGAGGCACAAATAGTGAGACAGAGCCATAAGAGACCAATAAATTACATTTTAAGTAATATAATATAAAAATGATCACAATTATACTAGTATATCACAAAATACCATATACTATAGCACTGGAACAAGAAATCATTCTTAGTCAAACCTATATTTTGCTCCACAACTGAAATAACAAAAATTGTCAACTTACTCTCTCTTGCCAATTAACATTTAAATAAATAGCAATAAAGGGCATAAAGATGCCTAAGAGGTTTTATACATTTAGTCACTGACTTACTTAGAATTTAAGAAAATGTTAACTAGATTTTGAGGGGCAATTTCTTTTTTTTTTTTTCCTTTATTCATGAGAAACTGAGATAGAGAGAGAGGTAGAGGCAAAGGGAGAAGCAGGCTCCCCTCAGAGCAGAGAGCCCAATGCAGGATGGGATCCCAGGACTCTGGGATGGTGACCTGAGCTGAAGACAGATACTCAACTGAAGACAGTATCAACTGAGCCACTCGGGAGCCCCAGTTGAGGGGCAATTTCATAATAAAATAACAGAGAATGTTGTTTCCCCTATCCCTTTATATAAGATAAATAACGTATTATTGTTTTATATTCCATAGGAAAGCATATATATTATCTTCTAAGAAAAAGACATTGGCTCTTATTAGTCTAATACAACAAACTATTTTAAACATAAAAAAGATATTTGTGGTAAACAATTGGGAAAATCACAATAAATTATTTGTTTATGTATATCTTTCACCAGAAGTATATAAATGACATTAATAATGCAGTGTCTTATCAAGACACCAGATAATGAGTAGTCTACCAGCAGTTACTCACCCCACCCCCACCATCCAAATGGTTAGTTTGAACTCTGATTTTTCCTTCCTAAAGCTGCTTCTTTGACAGCCAACTGCAACTTTCTTCCTCCAGATGTGATAATTGGCCATCTACACTAATCTACACATACATAACATTGATGATTTTGTCCTATAGTTTTCATTCTGCATTCTGCCTCTCTCTTACACTTTCATGATATATTTTGAGATAAGAGCCTATCTTTATACTCTTCCTCTTTTCCCAGATAAATTAACAAGATGTGAAGGACAGGATGGATCAACAGGGATAGGACCTTCTCTTCCGAGATCAATATGGTGGTAGCAAGTGTTTTTGTTACTGTGTCCACTGAACAAATGCTTCCCTTTTCAGAAACCTGAAATCTGAAAAACATTATCTTGAAATATGTTTATCACAGATCTGAAGTATCATTTTCTTTATCTAACATCAAACAGTTTTTCATTTTCTTAATTGGTCTGTCTTTAACCAGTGTAAAGAACGTATTCTATGGTAGTTCTTTTGAGATCAGAGCAGTTTAATTTTTCTTTAACAGTCTGGTTACAAAGTTTTCATATGACTTCAAGGTCTTATTTCTTTTGCCATGCAGTCTATCACTTACATTGTTGACTTATTTAGTTTTTTCATGGTTGTTATTGGCATTCTTAGAGTCTCACTAACCTTGAAATAGCAATGATTTGTAAAAATAAAAATCAAATAAAATACTGTATATAATCAGTCCAAATATAATTAAATCCAAAACTACAATTCTAGAATTACAAAATTATTCCAAAAGTTAGCCAGTGAATGTTCTCTTCATGAAAAGATTTATAAGCACACAATAGACTCTATTTGGTCTACACTTACAATATTACCCATTAGCAGAAAACATCGCTGGATTAATTAAAGTTAGGAATTCATATCATTTCATGGTCTTTTGTTTTGCTTCTCTGATGCCCTTTACATTCTGCTGTATATCCTTTGTTCTCAGACTGTTCAACTATGTCAATCGTGGAATATTCCGATTCTGAAGTTTTCTAGGCTACTTCACCCGATATTTATTCATCCTCATCCCCAACATTCCACCAACTAACCTCAGCATACACCAGTCATATTTACTTAATTTCTGAGGGGTGTGTATTAGGTTCAATAATAGCAAACCAAGTGCCTGGGTGGTTCAGGCAGTTAAATGTCCAACTCTGGATTTTTGATGAGGTCTTGATTTCAGGGTTGTGGGATTGAGTCCTGTACAGGCTCTGCACTGGGCTTGGAGCTTGCTTGGGATTCTCCTTCTCTCCTTCTCCCTTCCCTTCCCCACCCTAATTAATGAAATAATGACAAACAAATCAATAAAATAATCCATATAGATATGTTTATTAATAAGCACTAACACTTTTCATCATGATAATGCCTTTATGCCATGGAAGTTGTTTGAATGGTAGAAAGTCTACTACACCTATTTTATCCCCTCTATTTCCAATTATAGCCTCGCAGATTTGTTTGGAAGTCTCATTTGACCTCATAAAATGAATAAATCTCTGCTGGTGTTCACTCTGTAACCCAGAGTGGACAATGGCATGATTGAACATATGAAAAACCCCTTTATTCACATATTTAAGCCAACAATGCGATTTTTCTGCCTCTGTGATCTCAGATAGTTAAGTTCATATTTAAGGCTGTGCCTGAATCCTATCTCAAAAGCTTTGTTTCATCTCAGTTTGAGCTGCAATCATATGTTCCTTTTTTATTTTGTTATTTTTAAGGTGCTCCCAGTGCACTCCAATGTGAATTTACATACATGATATAAACTATAAGTCAGGCCTATCTCAGAATGTACTTTGTATTTTGGGAATTCCATTTCACTAATTTACACCAATGACTGAATAAATCGGGTTGTGAAGTACAACATTTGTTTCAGAGAATGTATTCTCATAAAGTTCCTGTGTCATAGAAAAGGAAACATACACTAACACTAAAAAAAGACAGGGTAGCAATACCATCATCAAATAATTTCACTTGGTGCTTTTCCTTTCCCGTAACTTAATTTGCTTGATTGTTCTGTACACTTGACAACCTTTCCTTTTAAAGTTAAAATTAATTTGGTTGGTAGTTTTAAAACAGTATAAAAATTTTGTATTCTAATCTAACCTGTAACCCATTTGCATTTCATGTAAAATTGGCATGTTTATTTTTTCAAATACTGTCTTAAAATCAGGTCTCCATTTTTGCCAACCATTGCATGTTTTTTATTATTTCATTTTTTGCTCTCATTTTTATAACTTTATTATTCCATTTTTCATTTTTCTTGCTTGGTAGCCATATATTTGTCCTATTGTTTAAAGGATTAACTAGAGATTGAAAAATTCTATTTTAGGGGAGCCTGGGTGGCTCAGTGGGTTAAGCCTCTGCCTTCGTCTCAGGTCATGATCTCAGGGTCCTGGGCTCAAGCCCCGCATTGGGCTCTCTGCTCAGCAGGGAGCCTGCTTCCTCTTCTCTGTCAAATAAATAAATAAAATCTTCAAAAAAAATTCAATTTTACTTTATCAAAATCTAATATAACTTGAATTTTTTGCTATTTATCATCCTCTTGATTTTATATTGTTCTAATGAATTTTAATTCACTGTCTATTCTAAATGCGAAATATGGCATTTTAATATAGTCAAAAATGATTTAAATTTATTCATGTATTTATGCTTCCTATAACTGTACATTTCTTTCTGCACTTCCAAGATTCTATCTAGATTTTTTTTCTTTTTCTTGAACACTATCCTTTAATGTTTCCAGGGCGCCTGGGTGACTCAGTGGGTTAAGCCACTGCCTTCGGCTCAGGTCATGATCTCAGGGTCCTGGGATCAAGTCCCGCATCGGGCTCTCTGCTCAGCAGGGAGCCTGCTTCCCAATCTCTCTCTCTCTCTCTCTCTCTGCCTGCCTCTCTGTCTACTTGTGATATCTCTCTGTCAAATAAATAAATAAAATCTTAAAATTTGTATTTATCCTTTAATGTTTCCTAACAGAAAGCCACTTTTGTTGGTGATACATTTAATAACTGTTTTGTCAGAAATATGTTTTTTCATTTTCATTTTTGAAGGAAATTTTTGTTGGATAGAGAGGTAAATTGGCATGAATTTCATTCATTTATTGGTTAAAATGTGATATTTTACCTTAATTCTTATTGTTTTGAAGATAATAATTTTCGATCTGCGTGTTTTATAAAACTTACTTTATATTTGATTTTTAACAGTTATGCCTTGGGCACCATGGTATGAATTTCTGTTTTCATTGTTCTTTGGGATTGTAAGAGTTTCTTCAACTTATTGATTATTAAATGCTTCCCACCTGAGATATTTACTCATCATTATCTAGTCAAATATTGCTTCTTCCCCACTCTTCTTTCATCTATATTAAGGACTTTAGGTCTTCCAACTATATCTCTGTTTTTCTTTCTTTTTTATTTTATATTTCTTTGTCTCTCTATGATTCAGTCTGCAGTTTCTACCAACTCATATTCAAATTGCCAATTCCCTCTTAACTTGTTTAATCTGATATTAGACCATCCCTTAAGGTCTTAATTTATTTACTGTATTTTAATTTTAAAATATCCATTTGTCAACTTTCATAGTTTACAGTTTTGTATAAAAAATTTAATCTTATATTTCATCTCAGGGAGAGTGACATTGGTATTTTGCAATCTATGCCTGATAATCCCATCCATCACCTAGGTATGGGTTTATCTGTGGGTTTATCTCTATTATTTGTTATTTTTTGTTTATAATTACATTATTTATTTTCATTTATGACTGATTAGACTTTTGAGTTTGTGATTTGGTATGATTAATGTAATATAAAATTAGAGGTCTAAGATTATGTTGTTTCACTCCCAAAACAGCTTATGTTTACTTCTGTTCTTTGATGTGTCCCCTTTGTCCATGAAAAGTACTGCTTAGCTAACGAGCTTCTCAGAAATCCCTCCTCAGCAGTCAACAGCAGAAGAATGGTACTAAATGCTAGCCTCAACCTCTTATCTTTTTTTTCCTTATCTTTTTTTCTTATCCTTTTAGGTAATCGTTTTATTTCTTTTTTCCTCCAGTGCCTTAAAAAAAAATAGATAATAGCTGTTAACAACCCAATGATTGCTTCCAGCAGATAATTTTCATATTGTGTCTAACTTTTATAGTTTTTATTCACTAGGAGAATTTATCCAAATTACTTTTAATGTAAATGACACCTTGATTTTATAGAATTATTTTTAAAAATTAGCATATGTAGTATGACAACAGAATTAAGTAAGCAACTTATTTTTTGTGTTCACATTAAAATTAAACTCATGTGCATAGTTGTATGTAGTTGCAATTGAGAGAAAATTTAGTATCAACACAAATGAAACCAAAAGTGTTGTTTGTGGTCTAGACTACTTGGAAATAGAAAAATTAAAAATGGTATTAACTTATTCTTGTTTCGTATTCTATTTGGTTAGGAATGATAATGAATTTATATACTTGTCAAAACATGTCAGAGCTATATTTTGTGGCCTTAATGATGCTGGTAATCCAAAGATTGAAACTATCTAATGAAACAGTATTTTGTTTTGGAAAACTTACTGAAGAGGAATAAATGCCTTATTTGAAGTGTAACAATCTCTAGAACATAAATGCATAGATTAATTTTTAATTATTTATTGATCTTAATTATAAATATCCAGCTAAGCAATATATTATTTATTTCAGCTCTCATAAATTCAAAAGGCACAAAAATTAAAATTTGAAAATTTAAAGAAAAATATAATGCTGATAAAGTAAACTGAAATGTAAAAAAATAAAATATGCTGAGGTTATTTGTGAAGATGGTTACACTAATTGTAATATTCTGTTTCCATTAATGAATTATGATTCCTATAATTAACATTTATTCCCAAAACCTAAAATGATATTTCATGTTTAGTATACCTTAATATTTGAGTCTCTGATTGTGAGATTTTGCCCAATGAAAAATTATAGCAATGCCAACTTTGGGGAATAAATAAATTGGAATCAGTCATGAAAAAAATAGGATAATAAACACTGACATAAAGACTGAGATGAGACTTACTAATCACATCACTTAGCAACAGCTAATGAGGAGGCCATCATGCCAATTTATCCCCCAAATTATATAATTCAGCTGAAGATTCAGAAGCAAATTAGAGATTTTAATGATTATCTGAAGAGTAGCACAACAATGTAAAACTGTCCAGTCCTTCTTTAAATTGTAGTTTGGTTAAAAAAAAAAAAAGGTGAGCCTAAAATTTTAAATGTTGGCAGCAAAATATTATCATATAAAGCTAGTCTGAAGGCTTAGAGGGAATCAGAAGTGATGTGACTTCAATTTTTTTTTTTTTTTTGCTCTTGAAAACGTAAGTCCCCATAAATGACCATTTTTATCTGGTATATTTTTTAAAAATTGTCTAGCATCTATAAGATAATCCTTGTTAAAATCTTAGCTATACAATATAATTTAATGTTTTAATATCTTGTCAAATTTAGTAGCTGTTGAGAAAGGAATTCTTAAACATTTTAAGGAACAATATTATGTATCCTCTCCTCTCAAGGATACATATACAAAAACATTTGTATATGTGTGTCTCTAAGGATATTAAAGCTCAGAATGTAAACCAAAGACACTTTTTTTTTTTTTTTAATTTTCATTTATTTGACAGAGCACAAGTAGGCAGAGAGGCAGGCAGAGAGAGAGAGGAGGAAGAGGCAGGCTCCCTGCCGAGCAGAGAGCCCGATGTGAGGCTCGATCCCAGGACCCTGGGATTATGACCTGAGCCGAAGGCAGAGGCTTTAACCACTGAGCCACCCAGGCGCCCCAACCAAAGACACTTTTAAAGAAAAAATTTTCATCCATGTTACTGACCAACATTAAAGGTACATTTAGCCAGTAAGTGCTAATGATGAATAAATTGGTGCCATAACACATACTTTGAATTAGTGTAAGCATAGAAATTTTTTTTTAAAAAATGGGAGTAAACTTAACTTTTCTTTTAATTATGACCATAGAATTCATATTTATACTTTTGAAAAGTACATAAGAAGTAGCAGCAAACAAATTAAGTTTTTATGCCCTTAAAATATTTAATGTAACTTTGTGTCTATTTATAAATAATGATTTGCACACAGTGTAAGGTGAATTTACAGGTGTTGATTTACTTAAGATTAAGGTGACAAGTATTACCTAACTGATATCAAATTATATTATAAGTTTAAATCTTTTTTATTTTTTTTAGAGATGGGAGAGAGGGGAAGAACAGAGGGAGAGGGAGAAAGAATTTTAAGCAGGCTTCATGCCCAGCACAGAGCCTGACACATGGCTCAATAAATCTCGCAACCCTGAGATCATGACCTGAGGTGAAATCTAGAGTTGGATATTTAACCAATTGAGGTACCCAGGAACCCCTGATTTAAAATCTTATATGGAATTAACATTCAAACCGATATACTGACAGAAATAGACCACTTTTGAAAAAAGGCAAAAAACTAATGGAAGTCCACTTATTGAACCAAGTTTCAGGTTTTTATTTTTTTTTAAACTTGTTTAATGATATATTTACACTGGAGAATAATTGTTTTGCAAAATACATGTCAGATTTTAAACATAAGAGTCTCATTAAGTGTATACTATGCAAACTTTGAGGTTCACAGCAAGAAAGTGTTGACGATTCCACAGTTTTATAGGATATAAATGTTATTTTTGTATTTAGGTATATATTTTACATTACATTTTGATGCTTTTTAGAAAATCACTTTTCAGAAAAAAATAATGGGCATGTGCACATTTTAAATTGCATTTTTATCATGAATGTTTCTTTTGTAGAAATAGGATTATGATACAAAATTAAGGGTGAGAAGAAATCAATATTGATAATAGACTAGTTGTTAAAAATAATATTAGTATGAAAATAGGAAGACCATGAGAAAGAGGATTAGGTAGTATATAACACAGCTAAGAATATTAAAAGAAAGTCAAATTGGGTAATCAGAGAAAAACAAATCAGCATGCATCAGCACTTCATAGTTAACTGATTTTTATTTTAAAGATTTTATTTATTTATTTGACAGACAGAGATCACAAGTAGGCAGAGAGGCAGGCAGAGGGAGAGGGGGAAGCAGGCTCCCCACCGAGCAGAGGGCCCAATGCGATGCGGGGCTCTATTCCAGGACCCTGAGACCATGACCTGAGCTGAAGGCAGAGGCTTAAACCATTGAGCCACCCAGGCACCCCTTAACTGATTTTTTTTTAAAGATTTTATTTTATTTATTTGAGGGAGAGCAAGAGAAAGAAGGAAAGAGAGATCACGAGCAGGGGGAAGAGGTGGAAGCAGAGGAAGAAGCAGACTCCCCACTGAGCAGGTATTCCCAAAGCAGGACTCATTCCCAGGATCCTGGGATTATGACCTGAGCTGAAGGCAGAAGCTTAACTGACGGAGTCCCCCAGGTGCCCATAGTTAAGTGATATTCTTATCAAAAAAATAGAAGCTGTGGATGAAGACATACTTTACTTTCACTGGACACTATATGTTGCATGACTGAAAAAGTGCCATTTTCTCCAAAGAGAAACAAAAAATATTATACATGATATATTATATATGCATTATATATATGATATATACATATACATGAGATATATGTATGTCTTTGTTATCTATGCATGAATGAATATTTGGACATAGAAACTACATAATTTTTATGTGGAATATGCATATGATACGAGAGGGGATATATGTAAGTGAGAGAGACAGAAAGAGAAGTTATGTTAGCAACTATTATCTCAATATACTAAACTAGAAAGAAGGGAAAGCTAATGTTTAAACCCACTTCATAAAAGCACTTTACCCTATTTACATAAGTTCTTCTGCAAATTTCACTGGCAAGTTCTTCCCTGAAACACTGTACTGAAAAGGGCCACTATAGAATTCTGAGTAAAGTTCAGTTGTTGTGTCTTTTTTTTTTTTTTCTTGATTCAAAATCCATTAATTTCCTTTTTACTCTGTGGGTTCTCCTGACCTTTATAATAATGTGAAAAATATACCAATAATGAGGGGTAAACTAAAAATGAGGGTCTAACTTAGAAAGAAACTCATCCAGCTTTTCTCAAGTGAAATCAAACACAAGGTTTAGCTGCTGATTAAATGCTTTTAAGAAGGGGTGTAACTCACAGGAATGATAATACTTTTTTCACCAGTGTTTTTATCATTTTTATGATTATTTCATTAAATTTCAAATGAATCTTTAATTACATTTAAGTAAAACAAAAAATTATGTGTATTATTTACTCATTTATTTATATATGCAATTTGCATTAACATACATTGTAGTAATCATGAAAGTTATTATTAGCAATATTACATAGATGAGGAATCTGAGAACCAAAAAATCTAAATCTAATGATTTCACACAATATGACAATGAACCTTTAAATCAATATTCTTTGACTCCTACCTAATCATTCTTTCCAAGGTTAGTGATTCCTAAGCCTTTTATCAGATTTTGTGTTTTATTATGATATATCAGTCTGAATATAACTCATTGATCTAAAGTTAACTTATATGTGAATTTGAAAAATTTAATTAGATGAATTTAAATAGTCTACCTTACTAGTAATAGGCTAGTATTGGAAAACTATTTCAATGGATTAGACCTATTTGGACATTATATCTTTTAAAGATATCAATTATAATGTTAAGTATTTTATTCTTTCCCAAAGAATGAGGTGAAGGCTACGAGAACAGAAGTAATTTGCCTAAATTCACACAAACTGTGAGTAGGGGAGTCAAAACCATGTGTATTTGACCTCAGAAGCCTTATTCTCTCAACTACATGAGAATAAATAATGGCTAAAAAAAAAATATAGCCATCAGATAGCTAACAAAACTTCCTTTTATTCAAAAGAAATTAAATGGAAAACTTGGGCACCTGGGTGGCTCAGTGAGTTAAGTCTCTGCCTTCAGCTCAGGTCATGGGGTGTCTCAGGGTCCTGGGATGGAGTTGCACATCAGGCTCTCTGCTCAGCAAGGAGCCTGCTCCCCCCACTCTCCCTACTTGTGATATCTCTGTCAAATAAATAAATAAAATCTTAAAAAAAAAAAAACTTCAATGCAAAACTTCAATACATAATGGCTGCTTTCAATCTTGGGTACAAATAGTGAAAATGACTTGTGCTTACTTGTGGTTAAACCAGATTAAAAAAACATTGCCTGAAGATAAATACTTCTCGAAGGTGGAAACATTAAAAAGAAACAAAAACAAAAACTACCTAGGGACACCAGTCTGGCTTAGTCCACGTAGGGTCATGTGTTCAGGCCACGTTGGGCATATAACCTAATAAATAGGTATATATATATATATATATATATATATAGAGAGAGAGAGAGAGAGAGAGAGAGGGAGAAGAAGGAGAAGAAGAAGAAGAAGAAGAAGAAGAAGAAGAAGAAGAAAAAGAAGAAGACGACGAAGAAGAAGACGACGAAGAGAAAGAAGGAGAAGAAGAAGAAAAAACCTACCCATACCTACTAATCACAAAGTAGAAATTACCGTTTTCTCAAAAATAAGAATTTCCTTATTTTTTTCTAAAAATAAGCTTAAGAACAAGCCTAATGTGTCCAACACAGTCTGAAACTCAAAGCTATAGATTAACTAGTATTCCAAATATATTCTTCAATATACTGTGAATTGGTTTGAAGAAAAAAATTACTGTATATGCAATAGTTGATCATTGATGAAAATTAGCATATAAAAATAGTTTCAAATTTAATCTATGACTCAGTTGCTTTTAGAATAACTTGAATTATTCTAAGGCAGGAATATGAGCTTAGCTATAACTAGATTTGACCTCTTTACCAAATGTCCGAGTCCTTTCAAATGTACTGGCTTCACGGGAGTCTGCTTTGTTGTCATCTTGGATGAACTATTATAGGACTTACTGCTAAGAATCAAAGTAAACTACATTTGGACCTTTAAGTTGTACCAGTAACATTGTGCTACTTATCCTGAAGTTATTTTGGATATTATTTTGAAGTTACAATGCACTCTGAGCCCTTGGGGAGGCTCATTTTTCTACCCTTCATTTTTTTTTTTTAATTTTTATTCATTTGACACAGAGAGAGAGAGAGAGAGAGAGAGAGAGAGAGATCATAAGTAGGCAGAGAGACAGGCAGAGAGAGAGGGAAGCAGGCTCACCGCTGAGCAGAGAGCCCGATGCGGGGCTCGATCCCAAGACCCTGAGATCATGACCCGAGCCGAAGGCAGAGGCTTAACCCACTGAGCCACCCAGGTGCCCCCCCTTCATTTTTTTTTTAATCTCAGAGGTAATTGTGTAAGTTTTACTGAGAAGTTCTTGAAAAGACATTTTACAAGTTTACTTAGGGCCATCTCTAAATTTATTAATGTTTGTTGTTTTATTATTACTTTTTTTAATAAGACAACCAAACAAGTCATCATGTGTAAGAGCAGACACTCTCAAGATGTTTCTTGAGTTCAGAATTTGGGATCTACTAATTACTATGTAACCCAGGCAACTTAAATATTCTCCTTATGCTTGTGTACATATATATTTTTATAAAATTAATATAATGATAAACAGATTTCCAAGAAAAGTTGAAGTGATTAGATTAGATTCTATGTGTAAATTACTCACTCATGTGGCTGGCCAAAAAATGATATTCATACTAATAAGTGCAATTATTATTATTATGCAAATTATATAAATTGAGAAACACTTGATACCATTGACAGTTCTATTGAGAGTTTATTCAATAATCATTTATATGTATATTTTTATGACTCAGATAATAATACTAAACCAATGACATTAAAGTCAAATGAGATTCCATATCTACCTTTAAAAACTACCTTTTTATAGTTAGTAATGGAAAAGTTACAAAAAGATTGATAATATTTTGACTAGGATAAGTTTTTTTTAGTTAAATTTTTAGTACTATGAGCACATTGGAGTATTTTCTGAGAAATAGAAAAGTGTTTATTCAGGTTCTTTGCTCATTTTATTAATTGGAGTAATTGAGGTTTTATGGAGTTTTTTAATATATTGAGGGTGTTAATATCTTTTAGATATGTGATTTGCACATATCTTCTCCCACTCCATAGATTGCATTTTCATTTGGTTGGTTTTTTCTTTGCTGTGTAGAAGCTTTTTAGTTTGATGTAGTTTGTTGATTTTATAAATTTCAGTCCTTGGCCTTTAGGTGTTGTATCTAAAAAATTATTGCCAAGACCCATGTCAAGAAGCTTTTATCTTATGTTTTCTTCCAAGAGTTTTATGGTTTCAGGTATTAGAGATATTTATAATAGCCAAGATCTGCATACAACCTAAGTGTGCATTGGAACAGATAAATGGACAAAGAATATATGATATATATATATACTTATATAATTACATAGATATATATCTTGTGATATGTATGTAATAAATGTGTGTAATAAGTATACACACACACATACTATACAGCCATTAAAAAGAAGGAAGTCCAGCTGCTTTTAGGAAGTAGATGGACCTTGAGGACATTATGCAAATGAAATGAGGACAGAGAAAGGCAAATACAGCACAATCTCATTTATATGTGGAATGTTAAAAAAACAAACACATAGAACAGAGATCAGACTTTGTGATTTCCAGAAATGGGAGGTAAAGGTGGAGAATGTGGAAATTGGGGTAAGGTGGTCAAAAAGTACACACTTCCATTTATAAGATGAATAAGTACTGGGATGTAATGTATAGCATGGTGACTATAGTTAGCCCTGCTATGTGGTAGATTTGAAAGTTGCTAAGAGAATAGATCCTAAAAATCCTCATCAAAAGGAAAAAAAAATTTCTAACTATATGAAGGGATGGAGTTAACTACACTGATGATGGTAATCATTTCGCAATATACGTATGTCAAGTCATTATTATACTTTGGTGCCTGGATGGCTCAGTCGCTGGGCATCTGCCTTCAGCTCAGGTCATGATCCCAAGGTCCTGGGGTTGAGCCCCACATTTGGTTCCCTGCTCCATGGGAAGCCTGCTTCTCCCTCTCCCATTCCACCGGCTTGTGTTCCCTCTCTTGTTGTCTGTCTCTCTGTGAAGTAAACAAGTAAAATCTTTAAAAAAAATTATATAGTATTATATGTTTGTTACATCTCAATACAACTAGAATAAAAAAAGTAAAATGAAACTAATGGCAAAGTAAAAAATTAAGTACTAAATAAATGCATAATAAAGTAACTAAACTCCTACTCAGAAGGAAGGTTTTAGAGAAGTTTGTTACTCCCAACAGGAAATAATCATTGAGCTGAATCTTGAAGGAAGTGTTAACAGGAAAATGATAGGTAAAGGGCATAAGTATTCTGAATATAATCAGGAGCCTCCTCAAAGACCATAAGCAAGGGACAAAGATGTGATGTAATGACTGAGTAATGTGAAGCAGGTCAGCATTTACATGTATAATCAGGCATTGACTAATAAAGAATTTTGAGATCGATTACATCTGAAGACTGAAACTTATACTAATAACTTAGGAAATATTTTAAAGAAAAAATTGACATGATCAGAATTTCCTTATAAAAATATTTCTAACCTCATTGCAAATAGCAGCGTGGAATGGGAGAAAGAGTGGGTAGCCTTTAAGATAGTGTTAGAATTATGGAAGGGAAATGTGGAGGGGCTGAACCTGTAACATAGTTGATAGATTGTTAATATAGGAGTAATATTAAATTCAAGGTGGATTTCAATAATAATATTAGATCTACAGCAGGCCTTTAGTCAATAATAATACTTAGTTCTCTCATTTTATACATGAGCAAACTGTCAGGGACATTCAGTGATTTCATCAAGGTTATATCAAATTAATGGTTAAGATAGCAGGATTGCAACCAAATGTTCTAATATTAGCATTAATATTAAAATGCCTAATTTATCTGAAACTTCAAAACAATAGAAATATGAGATAGCTTCTGGAGTTTAGAACATGAACCAGAGGACCTGAATTCTCTCAGGATCTCAGGGGAGATAAGGAAAATCAGTTTTACTCTGTCATTCAATGAGATCAATTGAAAAGTCTTCTGTCAGCTTGCATTCTGAAATTCAGACCACTTTTCTTAGTTGTCTAACAGGGTCTGTTAGGGGGACCCACAAAGGATCCTCTAAGAGGGGCTGCCCTCTAATAAGTGTGTAGATCTTGGAGAGCTTCCTGATTCCGATGAACCTAGAAAACTGGAGAGAGACTAAACATGTACCAAATTGTTCTTAGTTCACATATTTGAAAGAAAACTGCTTGGCTTGTGTCCAGGGAGGCTGATGGACATAGAGATGGCTAAAGACAGAGTTTGCAAAGTTAATCCATGTAGACACACAAGAGTAAAAATGATGTGTCCTCTACCATTTGCTTGTTAACCACTGCTCCCAAAGTTCAACAGTCTAATTTGTTTAAATAACAGGAAATGGTATTTATTTTCAGTATTTGCAATGAACAATGAAAATTTAAATAGTGGCACTGCAGAATTTAAGGCCAATACATTAATCCATTTAAAAAGGAGGTTTATATATTTTTTTAAGATTTTTATTTATTTATTTGACAGACAGAGATCACAAGTAGGCAGAGAGGCAGGCAGAGAGAGGAGGAAGCAGGCTCCATGCTGAGCAGAGAGCCCAATGTGAGGCTGGATCCCAGGATCCTGGGATCATGACCTGAGCTGAAGGCAGAGGCTTTAACCCACTGAGCCACCCAGGTGCCCCAAAAAGGAGGTTTATATTAACTTTGGGAAAAATTTAATGATCAACTGAGAAAGGTGCCATGGTTCTTCAGCATTATTAGAAGGAAATGATTAAATAAAGAAGTTGCAGTTATCACAACCTAGTTGTTCAGAAAACAGAGTGCTCCAAACTTTTCCCCAGCTCTTATTTACGATACTGTTCGAATCTCCACTCCCATTCTGAAACAACTCAGCTTCGACAGAGAACCATCTTCTGATTCTGACTCAAAACTGTCTTGCCATTTGCTAGTATAAAAAGGTAGAATTTTTTTTTCCTTGTGAAAAAGTGTCAGATTTTCCAAAGGGCTGAAAAAAGAAAATCTGATTATAGTTCTTAAAATAGGTTTCTGCATAGGAACAGGTGGGAGACTGTGAACTGAATTCAGGAGAAGAGAGAATTTCCATGTGGCATTTTGTTCTTCTGAAAGTTCAAGTCTTTTTTTCTCTGGTCTGGTACTAAAAACTTAAATATGACTCTCTGGAATGGGTGATTCCTTTGTGGAGGCAACTGTCTTATAACAGTTTTGGGGTGAATTTAGCCATGTCATTGGAAATGGATTAAGGAATGCACTTGGCATGAAAGAGTCAACAAGAAGGAAAGAGGCATATGGTCGCCAGTTCTTTGATTATCCCACTGAGTGGCATGGCATTGCATGTGCAGTCTGTTGGACGTAGAGTGGGTTTTCCATTCCTGTGGATGAATACTGTTTTTCTTTTTACTTCCTTCATCTATATGTATGAGAGTAATCCCAGTAAGAGAAAAAACAAAATAAGCTTCTTGGGTACCAGACATTTGGAGTTTAAGTTTCTGCTGTATACAAAAGGTATCTGAAAAACAGGTTCCTATCATCTGGATAGTTGTGATTTCTCTAGCCAGGAGTGTGAAATCTTCCATCCTGTGATAATTTAGGTGTGGTCTCTTTCTAAGTTGAAGGAATAAAACTCTGATTCCTTGGTAATATAGAATCATTTTTTAAAATGCTGTTTGTCATATCACAAAAGAGTAACTTCTGATCTTCCTATAAGATCATATCTATAAGAACTTACCTTTCTATATACAAACACAGTCACACACACACACACACACACACACACACACTCCTTTGGGTATTGTACCCTTTGACTGAGTATCAGTGTACCTCATAGTGTTGTTTGGAAAATGCAATACCGAATGTAAACACATTTGAAAATCTATGAAAGGATGGAATAAATGACAGGTGTTTCATGTTCATATGACTTGCTCTTCTAGAAACCTACATCTATTTTCTCTCTCCAGATTTTACATTTTCTTATAAAAGTCAATGCTAACAAATAGCAATAGGAGAAAGAAGATGGCCAAACTCTGGAGTGCCATCAGAACCCTGAAGGTGCTTATCTAATTGGTTGGTGTTCTTGCCCTAGATACATATCAAGAATATTTAATATAAAACTAATTTATAAAATCTCTATCTTGCAATACTGAAGCACCTATCTAACTTGGAAAAAAATAACATATACTTTCATGTGTTCTATAATCAAATATGAAGATAAAATTCTATAGTAGGTAACATTGGCTTGAGGACAGGAGACATTCACCTAGATAGTACTCCTTTTCTGACCATTAATTCTCTAATCTTTGAAACCTGGGAGAAGCCCGGCCCAATTATTTCCAATGTGATTGACAAAAATTCATTAAGCAAGCTTTCAAAAAATTACAATTCCCTGGTCCCAAATTGAAATTTGCTGAACTATGATGTCTAGAAAGTGGCCTGGGATAGCTATCATTTCATGAAGATTTTCCATTGAATCTGATGGCTATTCATGAGCAGAAATGGCTGAATGAGATCATGGAAGATTTCTCCCATTTCTAAACATCTCTGAATCAGTCCATGTTTTCTGCAGGCCAAATGAATCACATAGTTGGCTTCTTCCTGCCAACATTAGAGACCTTTTTTCAAGTGAAATTATACTCAGTATCTCATGTTATTAAGAATATATGAGGAATATTTTCTGGTTGAAAGGGGAAAGTGGAGGCCTTCTCCCACTGTTAATTTATGTCTCCAATGCACCCAGAGAAAAGTGCACATAACTAGAAAACCCAGGGCAAAGTTCAATTTAAAATCTTTTTTTTTCTAAGATCTAACTGTGTAAACAAAGGGAAAAGAATATTAAGTTAATGAGAGAAGGACTTCTTTTCTTCTTTTTTTTATTTTGGGGAAAATGCAGAGTGTCCACTCACTTTTCATTCTTGCAATTAGACTGTATTATTTTTAGATCCACATATCCTTCAAAATGGTACTTTAAATATTTAAGATTCTTAATACGTCACAGGGTATTGTGTTAAATTTAATTTTTAAAATAAACACTTGTAAAAAATAAATAAAATAATATAAATGTACTTGTGATTTGATATTTTCTATTACCGTGATGCACTAATTATAAATAAAATTTACAACACTCTCCAATCTGATGTACAAGAAATGTACTAAAAGTTTCATCATATACATATAAGTATTTAGTAATATAATTGGTTATGTCATAGAGAAATTTCCCATATTTCCCTCATGTAGTATGAGAAATAATACACTAAAGTATATTCAAACAGAATTTTTACATTTCAAAAATTTTTTCACATTTGGGAGAAAAGGAAACCTTCAAAGAATGGAAAACTAAGTCCTACAATTATCTGGGAACTATTAAAATTACTAATCGAAAAATGATTATTATTTAAAAACTACATATTAAGAGAATGTTTGACATTTAAAAATTTCCAAATTTGGTACTGCTACATTTCCAAAGACCAGGAAAAAGACTGATGACCTTCAATCTAGTAATGCAGTTTATTCCCATTCATATAAAATCAGAAATTCAATAACTTCTAATCTGAAAACATAATGAAACCTCTCTTTACATTAAATTAGAATACAAGCAGCAAAGTAATTTTATTATAAGTAAGAAGTCTTCATTTGTCTTTCAGATATTTTATGTTTGATTCAGGCAGTATTCTATTTTAGTCATTTAATCAAAAGTTCTGTAATTAAATAATATTGCATAATGGATAAACAAAAGATAAATGAATATTTTGTCTTTTTCCTGTTGCAGTGTTGTATTGAAAGGAATTAACATAACCTTGAATTGAAAGAGATATATCTATTAATCTTAAGTCAAATTCAATAAGGTCATTTTAAATGGCATATTATGATGTTTTTTTTCTTGGTTAATAATTAATACCTAAATCTATGTTCATTTTAATAATTTTCAAATGGCATCATTTGTTTGTTCCCACGGTCATTCTTATGACAAAAATAGGTACAATTTCAAGGATAGCCATAAGAATTTCACATTTTATTTACAATAAACTTAGGAAAACCTAAAGCAGAGTCTCTTGTTCATTTCACTACTTGGCTGTTGTCATTTTTTGAGGATGATAATCCTCATCTAACAGGTCATTTCCTGCCTTTGGTTATTCTCTTAAGAATAAGCAAAAATTATTAGAAAACACTATAGATTGTATTCAACTTGACATTGCTCAAGCAGTATACATTTCACTGCTCAGGTGTCTCTCCATCTTGTGATGACCACTGGCAGAACTACCAAATTTTAGTTGAGATAATACTACTTAATTGTTTTACCTTGAACTCTGTAATTGAGACATTAATGTTGCAGATCTTACAGTTTATTTGGCTCCTTTAATTTCACATAACAATTCCCTTTATAGGAAGTCTGGCTCCATTCCCCAAAGACTGAGATGAGAAGTTCTTGTTTTCTACTAGCTTGTATATCATGGTGTTCCTTATTGCAGTCTGCATTCCTATCTTCTTTGGTTTCCCAACCATTGCTTTCTCAGTTAACTAAGTGATAAGCTGCTCAGATATCCCTTTAGGTATGAAAGATTCATTTATCCAAGTGCTATTGGCAGATAGAATTCAGTCATCAGCCTGTTTTGGGGTTGGCTTTGACTGAAGAGAATTACCTAGCCCAAACTCATCTTCCCTTCCAAGGCAGTCCAAATTCAATAACCATGGATTCCAAGGAATTAAGAGGTGAGTATAGTTATGAAGGCTTCACCTCCTGCCTAATTCTGGATAGCTTTGAAGGGTCATTCCAGGTTGCAAGTCCTATGTTAAGTCAGTCACAGCCTTCACTGATATGGCATCACACATCAACTTCTTTCTCTAACCAATCCATTTTTAACCACAGATGTTGATCCAAAGAGCTTTCCCTAATAAGCATTCTAAATCCTCTTCCAAGATCAAAGGGTAGTGTTTTTTGCCCCTCCATTCCGTGCCATGAACTTGGAATCTAGAGAACTGGTCATTTTTTTCTTCTTGCAACTACCCTAATATAGTCTAGAAGCTCATATAAATTGCATCTAAAGGGTATGCATTCAAATTATGACCCACCATAAATGTGACATAAAATAATGCGGATCAATATCCGCCTTAAATATGGTAATGTGGGGGTGCCTGGGTGGCTCAGTGGGTTAAGCCACTGCCTTCAACTCAGGTCATGATCTCAGGGCCCTGGGATCAAGCCCCGCATTGGGCTCTCTGCTCAGCAGAGAGGCTGCTTCCACCTCTCTGTCTGCCTGACTCTCTGCCTACTTGTGATTTCGCTCCCTGTGTCAAATAAATATATAAAATATTTTTTAAAATATGGTAATGTGGAGGTTTTGTACAAATTTTAACTCTGTAATGCAATGCGTTTTCCATTAAGTAGTAAAAAACATCTCTTTCCCAATAGAATTCCTATATGCAAAAACATAGTGCAAGGAATTTTTCTTTCATGTATGTCCTCAACTTGAATATTTGTCTTTTGATATGACTACAGTTCAGTTAACTGGAAACTAAGCAATTTTGTATCAAACTTAATAAGGCATAACTAAAAGTAGAAGCTGAGTTTATGTAACAAAGTTTTAAGGGAGGGAGATAGGTGTGGGAGGCAGTGGCTACTAGTGACAAGTTACTTGGGATGTTCTGTAGACACATTGCTGGTTTTCATGTACTAGATTACCACAGTACATGAAAACTATACATGAAGGAAAGCTACTTATTCTTTCTGGGATTTACTTTTCTAATTTGTAAAGTAGTCATAGTAGTACCTATCGCATAAGGTTATAGTGAGAAATATATGTTAACAATATATAAAAATGTATTTTTAAATTCTTAAGTGAGTCCTAGCCTAGATTGAATTTTCAGGTGTTGCTATATTTTTTTTAATTTCATTTCTGTAGAAAATTATCATCTTCTCACTGATGATTTCTCCAAAATTTGGGGAGGGATATCCAGAGAGATAAAGCTGTGCTCTCCTAGGGCACATTTGCTCATCTAATAGGAAATAGCACTTGTTCTGCCTTTGCTACTTCTGATAAAGAGTTCCCATTATGTTGGAGTGTTGTTTTTTTTTTTTTTTTAATTAGTCAAGATCCCTTTGAGAATGATAAGGAACAGTTCATATATTTTAAATTCTTAATATATTTACCTCATTAGGCAAAACTCAAAAATGTCCCCTTAATAGGACTAGATCCCAGCAGATAATCCATAAATAGATTACAACATTTTCCATATCTCCTCTTCTACAATGGAAGATTTCAGATTTCAGCTGAGATGTATGCCTGGGTTCAGTGAATTAAATAGTTTAATCTATATTTAGGTTTCAAAGATTCTGCTATGCTAAACTTAGAGACTGTGAATAAATAGAAAAATGCAATCTAGGTAGGTATTAGTTATCAAGGATGGAAATGGTTTAAATTGACCACTTTTATGAGCCATGTCTGTTTCTATATGTTTTAGATACAAGTATATAGTTCATTTTTTTTCTTCTGTTCATTAATATATTTAGCCAGAAGAACTACCTCTTACTTAGTCCTAATATCTGTTTTCTGTTCTGCATTCATATTTATTATACAGTTTATATGAAGTTATGGGTTGGCACTTCTAAGACATTACTACCTGACATATAAGCAGTTTATATGGTAGTGTACCTGAACAATTAATGAATAATGATTTGTGGTCATTTTTAGGGCAAAATGATAAATTAGTTCACTGTAGCTATAGAAATATTCATAATTTTATCACCAACCTCATGTGTTTTTCTTTTCTTTTTAACAATGTGATCTTTCCCTTCTTACATCAAAAGTTGAAATCAAATTCCCTCTCCATGGCAGGCTTTGTGACTTTGACCAATAGAGTATGGCCAAAGTGATGGCATGAGACTCCAAGTCTAGGTTAGAGAAGGCCACTAATAAAATGGTATCAGTCTGCCAAATCTGCTCTATATTTTAAATAATGTTAATTCAAGAGTGAATTTAAAATATTAACATTAAGTGGTCAGATCACCAATGTTCTTAAAATTTACATATAGGCTTGACACCACTGTTTCTAAACAAATGAATGAGTCCTGGTCTTTGAGCCATTGGTAGCACTATAGGCTATGGCCATGAGCTTGCTGGTGCAAGTTTTAGAACAAACCATGAGTAGTATTGCAGAGAATTCTGGGAGCGCCTGCATGGCCAAGTCCCCAACTCTTGATTTCAGCTCAGGTCAAGATCTCAGGGTTGTGAGATCAAGCCCCAAGTCGGGCTCCATGCTCAGCATGGAGTTAGCTTCTCCCTTTCCCTCTACTCCTCCTAATTAATAATAAATAAATAAATCTTTAAAAAATTTGCAGAGTTCTGACAATACTGGAGTAGTCATTTTCAAACTTTTGAGAGTATACTTTTAGACCCCAAATTTACTTAGTTCCCTAAATTTTGTAGGAGAGAGCATGTGAAAGAAGGTAGGAATCCAAACTGGGCTCAATCTTTATTGTGGCATCACTTTCTCATCAAATTTACTGAAGTGCTGCAGAACTGACACTTGTCAAATGAACATTTCAACCCTGGTTTTATAAGGTGCTCTTGAAACCTAAGGAATCATCTGTTATATTTTTCAATACCTGCCCTCAATAGAGCTTGAGTGTCTAAATAAACCAGAATTTTCAGATAGTCTATAATCTTGGTTACGGTCTTCTTTAGCTGAGATAGATGCTTTACAATCTAAAGCTATATTATTTTTTTCAGAATTGCTTTTGCATTCCCATAATCATGGAGTTATAACAATCCTGACCCTATCTTAGTGCCATTAGTTAATTAATAGGACCTTAATAAATTTTATTTAATAATTGATTTCAAGCATGACCATTTTTATAGACTTCTCACTTACATGTGTGATCTAGAATCTTTTCTCAGTGAAATTTTCCTTTTAAAGAACCCACACATAGAAAAGTCAGTGAGTAGCACATAGATTTCCTTCTAATAGTCTCTCATTTGATTCAGAATAAAAGCAACATTTTTTAAATAGCTTAATAAATAACATAGCCCATAGCTACTTTTCAAACTTCATCTTTTGGCATTAAGACAGCAAGGATTGCATGGAACACTGTGTATTATACACAAATAATGAATCATGGAACACTACATCAAAAACAACTGATACACTGTATGGTGACTAACTTAGCACAATAAAAAGTAAAAATAAATCCCCTCTTTTGAAAGAATATATGTAAACTGATGATTAGTCTGAATTTGTAGTTTGGATCACGAATTTTAAAAAGTGAATGCTCATCACTAAGAAAAAAATAACAATAATCATATTGTACAATCTTCTCCATGTAATATTTTAAAATATATAAATGAATAAATTTAAATTTTAGAAATGAATTATAACTATAACTGACGATATTTATAACATATTTTTGTATGTTGAAAGCATAATCTGGAAGAGTATAGAAGATCAGTCCCAGGGCCCCTGGGTGGCTCAGTCAATTAAGCATCTGCCTTTGGCTCAGGTCATGATTTCAGGGTCCTGGGATCGAGTGCCACATTGAGCTCCCTGCTCAGTGGGGAGTCTGCTTCTCTGTTTCCCTTTTCCCTTCTCCTCCTCCTTGTGCTCTTTCTCTTCATCTCTCTCTCATATAAATAAATAGGATATTAAAAACAAGATCAATTCCATCACTATAGACAAAATATTAATAAAATTCCATTTATATAATGTATGTAAGTCTACACATACAAACACATACTTACATTTATGTATGAATGAATGATTAAAATATGTTAGTGGTGATAGTACTGCATTATTCTCAGAAGAGGAAATTCCAACTGAAATTTCTCTCTTTTTTCTGGTTGTATTTAAGTTATCTAGAATAAGTATTATTACATATGCAATCATAAAATAATAAAATTATTTTATTATTTATGACATTTGATACTTGCTTAAGGTGGAAGTAAAGTAACAAGAACTAGATTTATCTTTCTACATGAATAAACTCCAGTATCCCTCAGTAAAAAAACAAGTAAACAACCAAACAAAAACAAGGAAAACTTATGGAACAATGTTTTTTAACACACTGGACTTGAGGCAATGGAAAACAGTAACTCTGAGAGATAAGAAAAAAATGCAGAGATCTACAATTTACACAGCTTATTGATTTGGCAGTTTCCAAGGTCAGTACAGAAAGAAGGGCTCAGGTAGAGCACGATGGAGTCTCTGACTTGAGGAAATGAAGCTTAGAGTGTGGGAAGCCCAAAATAGCAAGGATTCCCTGGACAGAATACTGGAGAGGACATAGCTGCTAAGACAGTACTTGAGATTTAAAGATGATCCTTCTAGAATATTCAGCATGGTACTGATCAGTTCATACCTGTGAAGAAACTATCAAGACTGGTAAAATAACCTATCAAAAGAATAGAAATGATGGCAACCAGGGGGTCACACATAATCAAGAGTATTAGACAATAGTCATTCTCATAAGCAAGAATGGAAAATGTACTTTTATGAACTGAAGGTTTATATGGCCCCCAAATCCATATCTTGAAGCTTTAACTCTCAATGTGTTGATATTTGGAGATATGCCCTTTGGGAAATAATAAGGATTAGATAGTCATGAGGGCAAGGCCCTGGTCTAATGGGATTAGTGCCCTCATAAGAGACACCAAAGAACTTTCCCTCTTTCTCTATTTGCCATGTAAAGACATAACAATACAGTGGCCACCACAAGCAAAAAAGAGATTGCTCACCAGTGCCTGACCATGCTTACATCCTGATTTTGGACTACCAGCTTTCAAAGCTGTGAGAAAATACATTTCTATTGTTTAAGTATCTAACTATAGTATCTTGTTATGGTAGCAGACTAAAATGTCCCCTAATAATGAAGTTGTAGAATACCCATAAAGGCCTTTCCTCTGAAGTCAGAAATAATTAGTGTTAAAACATTCTGTTTTGGGGGCGCCTGGGTGGCTCAGTGGGTTAAAGCCTCTGCCTTCGGCTGAGGTCAAGATCCCAGGGTCCTGGGATCAAGCCCCGCCTCAGGCTCTCTGCTCAACAGGGAGCCTCCTTCCCCCTCTCTCTCAGCCTGCCTCTCTGCCCACTTGTGATCTCTCTCTCTGTCAAAAAAATAAATAAAAATTCTTAAAACAAAAACATTCTGTGTTAAAAAAAATCTTAAAAGCTAGACAAGACCACATGTTACTGAGCACCTGCCTTGTGTACTTAAGAATGTTAAGAATATTTAGAGGAATAGAAAAATATCCAGCAGCCTACAAAGTAAAATTCACAATGCATGGAACCACATTAGTGATTATCAAGATTGCAAAAAAGCAGGGATATGCAACCTGTGATAAAGAGATAAATCAATCAAAACCAATCCTGATATTTATCAGGATAGATCATAATCTGGAACATAAAAATGTCTCAAAAATTAAAAGATTTTAAGTCATAGAAAATATGTTCTCTGACCACAATTAAATTAAATTACAAGTCATTAATAGAAATATCAATTATTTGGAAAACTTATATACTCATAAATAAGCTGTAGAACAAAGACTAATTTAAACAGAAATTTGAGTGGTCAACATATATAAATTTGTGGGATGCTACTAAAACAATATTTGGGATAATAACATAGCTTTATATATGTATATTAAAAAAGAGGAAAGGAAACTAATCAAGAAATAAAAAAAAAAAAGAACAAGTCAAACGCAAGTCAGAAGAAAGGAACTAATAAAGACTAAAGCAGAAATCAATTGAAAAAAGAATAGTGAAAATCAATGAAATAAAAAGCTAACTCTTTAAGAAAAAGAGTGTTATTAAACTCCTAACAAGACTTATGAGAAAAAAATAGAAGACTCAAATGTCTAATATTAGGAATGAGAAGGGTAACATCACTATAGATTATGTAAATAATAAAAGGTAAGTAAATATTATGAATACTTTTATGTCAATAAACTCAAAAATTTAGATGAAATATACAAATTTCCTGAAAAACAAAAATTATAAAATTTCACTCAAAAAAAAAAAAAACCCAAAAAACAGACTAACTGAATAACACAGTAAATATGAAAGAATTTGAATTTATAGTTAAAAAACTTTTAACAAAGAAAACTCCGAAACAGATAGCTTCACTGGTAAATTTTAACACACATTTTAGAAAGAAATATTACCAATATTTGTTGTACACAAAATGATCAAGAGAGACAAAGAGAACAGAATACTTTCTAATTCATTCTATAAAAACAACATTATCATGATGCCCAAAGCAGACAAAGCTATTCTGAAAAAGAAAACAATAGGTATTAGGATGTCTGAATGGCTCAGTTGGTTTGTCTGCCGTCACCTCAGGTCATGATCCCAGGGTCCTGGTGTTGAGTCCTGTATCAGGCTTCTTGCTTGATCAGCAGGGAGCCTGTTTCTCTCTCTGCCTGCTGCTCCCCCTGCTTGTGCTCACTGTCCCTCCCTCTCTTTTTCTCTGGCAAATAAATATTAAAAATCTTAAAAAAAGAAAAACACATGAAATAGTAAGCACATATCTCTTATGAGTGCAGATACAAAAATATTAAGATTATCATTTATATATAATTATTATACTGTGCATACTGTATCATTTATGACACTAATGATTTTAAAATGTTAATATTGAAGTTGTTCTTGAGCATTTATAGCATTTTGATTCAATCTAAAGATTGGACTATAATGTATAGTATGGATTTAAGGGAAAGAGTGAGATAAAGAAATGGAAGAGCTACTATGTATGATGGTTAATTTTATGTACCAACTTGACTAGGCTATGATTTGGCCAAGTTGTTTGGCCCAGTCTAGTCTAGTCTTTGGCTAGGCCCATTGTTTGGCCAAAGTCTAGTCTAGATGTTGTAATGAAGTTATTTTATATATAGATGAACTTTTACAATCAGCAGATTTTAAGTAAAGCAGATTACCCTTCGTAATGTGGATGAATCTCTTCTAATTACTTGAAGGCTTTAAGAGCATCAACTCTTCTTTGGTTTTTCACCTGGCTATACTGCCACACAGATTTTGGACCTAACAGCTTTCACAGTCATGTGAGACATTTCTTTAAATAATTATCAATTTATCTTTTGATTTATCTCTATCTACCTATCTATCCATTATCTATCTATAATCTATCAATTTATCCATCCATCCATCCATCCATTTACTTTTCTACCTTTTGTTTCTCTGGATAATCCCGACTGATGTTTCTTTCTTTGTGAGCTATGTATCTCAAATAAATTAGATTTTGATTTTTTTTTTAACAGCCTCAGTATAGTAATAGTTCATTAAAATAATTGTTATAGGGGCACCTGGGTGGCTCAGTCAGTTAAAGCATCTGCCTTTGGCTGTTCATTATCTCAGAGTCCTGGGATTGAGCCCCACATCAGGGTCCCTGCCCAGCAAGGATCCTACTTCTTCCTCTCCTGCTCCCCCTGCTTATGCTGTCTCTCTCTCTGTGTCAAATAAATAAATAATCTAAATAAATAAAATAAAATAAAATAATTGCTATAATCCCTGGCACAGATTGGGAAAGATAAATTATTCTTACCACATGAAGAGTACTGTTGACATATATAATGATCTTTGTTGAGTCTATGCTTAGATACATTGGTGAAGCTATGACCATGGAAACTTTGACCCAAGTTATGAGCTGTTACTTCGAAGGAAGTCTAATGTTGCAGTTAATCTGAACTAGAACTGTGGTTGTTGGAATAGGCAAAGTTATTTTATCATAACAAACAATCCCAAAATAATGATGATTTTAAAAATGTTTATGACTTACGTATACAAATCCACTATGGATTCAAAGGGACTCCATGTGATGACTCAACACTGGAACTCCTTATTAAAATGTTTCTTCACCATCAAAGACACAAAGGAAGAGCTGGTGAAGGGTTGTGCACTGGCAGTGTTTTCACTTGGAAGAGACACATATTATTCCAGCATATATTTGGTTATCCAAAGCAAGTCATACTGTCATGATTAAACTCAAGTCAGTGGGAGCTATTTACCATCTCATACTCCCAGTAATAGATTGAAAATGGGTATTAATGAATGTGAACAGTGGTAATATTTGCCACAAAGTAAGCAAAATTACAACAACAACAACAAAAATTGAGGGTTGTCAGAGTCTTCCAGAAAAAAAAAAACAAAAACAAAACAAAAAACAGATGTGAGCTTCTTTTATGCAAGAGCCTTACATATTAGTTCTTCTCTATCTCAGGTCCCCAGTACAGTAAACCAACTTGAGATTCATGTAAATATGTTATATCCAGAGCTCTTTATGGATAGTTAATTTCTCAACCTTCAAATTTTAGTTTACTCAGCATCTCTTGATATTGAAAACTGTTTTTGATGCTTCATTGTGATTAGATGCTCCTACATAAACTGCAACACATTGTACAGTCAGTAATCACATACTACTGGGGTCATGGAATGATTAAAAGCAGAGTCTGCAGCCAGACTACATGGTTTAGAATCTTGCCTTGGACCCTGTGACAAGGGCAAATTTCCCCATCAGTATAGTGTTCTTGTGAAGAGCAAATTAGTTAGAACATATACATTTCTCAAGAGTATTAACTATTGAGTGAATAATGGCTATGACATTTATCATGTCTCCTTTCAGGATAAAGATAAAGATTTCCTATCCTTCTATCAGTGTACATAATGCATTACTGACACATAAAATATTTTAATACATTTTCTAATAAATGTACAAAAGAATAAAGATACAATGTTCTTAATAAATAACTTAAATTTAGCCTGCTTTCTGTAAGGAAAAAATGAGATTTTGTTCCATTTTCCTCCCATTTTTTATTAGATTCTTTGTGCTAGAATCTCAAGTAATTACTTGAAAATCTCAATCACACTTAATATAAATGACACAAAATATTCTACTCTTTTATCAGGATGCACAACGAATTTTTAATTTTTATTTTTTTTAAGTTTCACTGTTTTGTGATAAATATAAAGTTATCCAGTTCTCTTAAGTAGGTAAGAAATCAAATACAAGCTGGGGCGCCTGGGTGGCTTATATTATTTGTTTATTATCTAATCTTTACTATTTCCTTTCTTCTGATAGCTTTAGGCTTCCTTTTTTTTCCTTAGTTTCCGTAGTTCCTTCAGGTGTAAGCTTAGGTTGTATGTTTGAGATTTTTCTTGAATCTTGAGGTAGGCCTATATTTTATATACTTCCTCTTAGGACCACTTTGCTGCATTTCCACGGGTTTTGGGCTATCATGTTTTCATTTGCTTCCAAGTATTTTTTTTTTAATCTCTTCTTTGATTTCCTGGCTAATCTATTCATTTTTTAGTAACATGTTGTTTAACCTCCAAGTATTTGAGGTATTTTTTCTTTTTCCTTGTGGTTGACTTCAAGTTTCAAAGTGCTGTGGTTAGGAAATATGTATGGTATGATCTCAGTCTTTTTGTATGTGTTGAGGGCTGAATTGGGAGACTTACTATGTGATCTATTCTGTAGAATGTCTAATGTGTACTTGAAAATAATGCGTGTTCTGCTGCTTCAGGATGAAAATTTCTGAATACCTCTGTCCATCTGGTCCAATGTGTCATTCAAAGCCATTATTTCCTGTTGATTTTCTCCTACATAATCTGTCTAATTGCTACAAGTGGGGAGTTAAATCCCCTAATATTATTGTGTTATTATCAATGAGTTCAACTATATTTGTTATTAATTGTTTTAAATTTTTGAATGCTCCCAAGTTGGGGGCATAAACATTTTACAATTGTAGATATTCTTGATGGATAGACACCTTAATTAAGATATAGTGCCCTTATTCATCTCTTGTTACAGTGTTATAGTATTTGGTTTAAAATTTAGTTTTTCTGTTATAAGTATTGTGACTTTGGCTTTCTTTTGACTTCCACTTGCATGATAAATATTTCTCCATCCCCTCACTTTCAAACTGCAGATGTCTTTAGTCTAAAATGAGATTCTTGGGGCGCCTGGGTGGCTCAGTGGGTTAAGCCGCTGCCTTCGGCTCAGGTCATGATCTCAGGGTCCTGGGATCGAGTCCCGCATCGGGCTCTCTGCTCAGCAGGGAGCCTGCTTCCCTCTCTCTCTCTCTCTCTCTCTGCCTGCCTCTCCGTCTACTTGTGATCTCTCTCTGTCAAATAAATAAATAAAATCTTTAAAAAAAAAAAATAAAAAAAAAAAAATAAAATGAGATTCTTATAGGCAGCATATAAATGGGTCTTGCTTTTTTCATCCATTCTCTTTTGATTGCAAAGTTTAGTATATTTACATTCAGATTAATTATTGTTAGATATGTATTTAACACAATTTTGTTATTTGTTTTGCCGTTGTTTCTGGAGATTTTCTCTGTCCCTTTCTAGTCTTTGTCACTTTGGTCTTTCCTTACCTCTCAAAGAGCCCCCTTTCATATTTCTTTCAGGGCTGGTTTAGTGGTCATGAACTCCTTTAGTTTTGTTTATCTGGAAAGCTCTTTATCTATCCTTCTATTCTGAATGGTAGCTGCTGGATATAGTATTCTTGGCTGCATATTTTTCCAGTTCAGCATGTGGAATGTATCATTTCATGCTCTTCTGGCTTGCCAAGTGTTTGTGGAAAGATCTACTGCTAACATTATCGGTCTTTCCTTGAAAGTTAGGGACATCTCTTGTCTTGCTGCTTTTAGGATTTTTTTTTTATCAGTATATCTTGCAAATTTAATTACAATAAGTCTTGGTGTTGGCTTGTGTTTTTTTGTTTGTTTGTTTTTTATTGGAGTTCTCTGTGCTTCCGGGATCCAGATGTCCATATTCTTCCCCAGATTAGGGGAGTTTTCTGATATTATTTCTTAAAGTAAATATTCTGTTCTCTTTCTCTCTTTTCTTCTTCTGGGATTCTTGATACAGATGTTATTACATTTGATGGAGCTAATGATCTCCCCAAATCTATTCTCATGATCTGTAGTTTTTCCTTCTCTCTTTTGTTCAGCTTCATCATTTTCCATAATTCTATCTTCTATATCACTTATCCTCTCCTCTACTTCTTCTATCCTTGTGGTCATTACACCCAGTCTGTTTCAAATCTCAGGTATTATTTTTCATTCTCACTTGCTTTTTTTTTTTTTTTTCCCTCCCTGGGGTCTTCCATGCTTTTCTTAGGCTCAGATACTATCCTTATGATCATTGCTTTAAGATCTCCATCAGGCATATCACTGTTTCTTGTTTATCTCTGGTCTGGCACTTCAGGGAGTATCTCTGGTATGTGTTGCATGCACTCTGCTCCTGTGTTTTGGCTGTTTTATCCCTCAGGTCAGACCTCTACTGAGGTTTACCCTGCCTGCAGTGCGCTATGTTTGGATCTTAGCCAGAGTGGAGTTTTAGCTAGGCATGTTCTGGCTTGTTTGTTAAATGAAACCTGATGCCACTTTCACTAGAACTGAAACCTTAAAGAACTCTATGGTGAGTAGATGTGGTGTGTGCAGAGGTTTCTATTGGCCTTCTAGGAAAGGTGTCTCTTGCACTGGTCATTAGAGACACTTGCTGGAGAAAGGAAGCACCAACAGACCACAGTGGGGCAGGACTTGGTGTAGCAGGTTAGACAGCCAGTGTGGGTATTATGCTGTTTACCAAAGGATGTTCTGTACTTATGCTGGGGGATGGGAGAAAGAGATGTACCAGTCAGTTCCTTTGTCCCTGGAGTGGGGTATCAGTACTGGTTACACTTATAGAAACACTTCCAGAAGAGCAATTAGTTTTCCTTTGTGAATCTCACATGCTTTTCTAATTGTTGTTTTCATGCTATCTCTCTCTGGTTGTTTGCCTGCCAGGAGCAGTGCAGTGCACTTTGGGCTCTACCTCACCTGCCTGTGGACTTTTAAAACTCTAAACTTTAGGGACATATTATTTCTGGGACCTGGGTTGGTCTTCTGGGGCAGGTTCTCACTGCACTGAGACCTGCACTAGGTCTCACCTGCACTAGGTTTAACCAAGAAGGATAGTCACACCAGTGCTGGTGTTAGGTTTTGGAGCAAAGCAGACTAATCAGCCAGTGTTTTGGTTAGCGGCCCTCAGCAGGTGTCTCCACATCTATACAGGGCAGGAGAAGGAACTGGAGACCTCTAGAAATTTTGTCCCTGAGAAGGCAACTCTGTGAAGGCCACCTCTCATGGAAGGTTATCTCACAGATGTGCTCCAGGAAATGCAAACAACCTCTCTCTGTGCACCTTAGGTTATCCTCAAATTGTGCTATCAGTCCTGGGGTGCTTGCCTGCCTTTTGTTATGGAGTAGGGCAGCACTCTCAAGGTTCTATTCAAGCCAAGGCAGAGGACATATGAAACTCTAGTCTTTGAGTCCTGCTGGTTCCAAAAACTCTTGAAATCTGGCCCCTCTCATTTTCAGAGACAATGGCTTTAGGGAAGTGCTCTCCTTGTGCATTTCCCTGTGTGGACATCTCTCCTTCTCTCTTCCCTGCCACCTAATTTCACTGCAACCAAGGCTCTTTCCCCACTGCAACACCTGTGATCTGTTTCTCCCCCAAGCCCAATCTCCACATTTCCTACCTTCTTGGATGTGGTCTCTTCTTTGCCTTTAGATGTGCAGGTTGTTCTGTCAGTCCACATGTTTAATCTTTTTTGGGTATTCAGTATGATTTGACAGTTATCCGGTATTGTACTAGGCAGGAGGCAAGCCTAAGGTCCTCATACTATGCTGCCTTCTTAGCTTTTTCCCTGACATACAAACATTTTAAATCAGGGAAAAATTTGTAGCATGGAACTATCTAGTTGCAGAGTAGATACAGAAGTATTGGCTTTGGTCATAAACTTGAAAGAAGTAAATATATCATTTGTATCATTTTAGTTCCTCAAATATTGATTAATACTAGAAAATGGGGTAGTACTGTTAAATTCAGAGTTTGACATTTACAGTGGTTCTAAAACATTTGAACTAGTAGAGATTTAGAGGTCATTTTTTTCCTATACACTTAATTGGTTTGAACAGTGTGGTAATTCTGCCTTGTAATTCGTGAAGTTTTTGTATTTTACAAGAATTTTGGAGGGATGCCTGGGTGGTTCAGTTTGTTAAGTGTCTGCCTTTAGCTCAGATCATGATCCCAGAATCCTGGGATTGAATCCTGCATCAGGATCTTGCTCAGTGGGGAGCCTGTTTCTCCCTCTGCCTGCTGCTCCCGCTGTTTGTATTCTCTCTTTCTCTCTGTCTCTGACAAGTAAATAAATGCAATTTTTAAAAAAAATTTAAAAAATGGTATGTGGAATTAACAATGTTATTAATTCTTAAAATTATTTGAATCATTTTACATTTATCCAAAAAGACAAGTTTTATTTACAAGAATGGATTTGGAAGTAGAGGGCTTATGTTTGAATTCTGGCTCTGTCATTTACTATTTCCAGGAAAGAAGCAAAACAATTTAAGCCTCTCAATCTCAGTTTCCTCATCTGTATTATGAAAATAATGTAGCCTTATATAATTCAAAAGGGACAGGTAAATATATAGTAGTACTAGCATTTTTAAGTAAGCACTGCACATATGTTAGTGACTGTCATTTTACATGCTACAGACCTGCGTGTGGTTGAAAAATTATATTCCCATTGATATTATAATCTCTCTGGTATGTTCAGGCTTCATGCATCCAAGCCAATTACTGTGTTGGTATAAATCAATGATGGCCTAGGGGTGCCTGGTTGGCTCAGTGGGTTAAAGCCTCTGCCTTTGGCTCAGGTCATGATCCCAGGGTCCTGGAATCAAGCCCCACATCAGGCTATCTGCTCAGCATGGATCCTGCTTCCTCCTCCTCTCTCTCTCTCTGCCAGCCTCTCTGCCTACTTATGATCTCTGTTTGTCAAATAAATAAAGTCTTAAAAAAATCAGTGATGTTCTCAATGTTAATTTTCTAAATTTATGACCTGTAGGGTGATGGTTCCAGGCCATGAATCACAAGATTAGAAGATCTAACTCAACTATCCTGCCCCTGAGTCCTCAGTTTTTAAAGTGGGGTTGGCACTCAGAGAGAAGCTTGCCATTGCATTCCTGCCCTTAGCTTTAGAGCTGTGCCTCAGGGAATTTGCCTTGGGAGAGCAGCAATTCATAAAAAAGAAAACTTAAAACCTTTTCTCAAAGAAAGTGGTTTTATTTACAGTAGGGTGTGGAGCAGTTGAAACCTAATGGTTGTGTCAAAAATACTGAAGGTTGTGGTGAAAAACAATTGAAAGGAAATTGACAGATGTATTGATGATATTGACTAAACTATGGGTCACCTTGTTTGCAGAAGAGAACCAGGGAAATAAATAGTTAGGAGAAGACCTACTAGTGTTGAGAACAAATCTCAGGAACTGACACAGGGGACTACTTCTTCAAAGGAATCTGAGTTTTACTGGACTTGGTTGTAAAGCAACTTGTGCCCCAAAGTATTATTTAAAGCAATAAAGCAATCTGCCATGAATTTGTAGAGTTTAACAGCTGATTGTGGTCAGGAAAAGAAAGAGTCAAGGTAAGGCTTTCCAAAACCACTTTCCTCCAGGCTGACTGCAAAACTTGAGAAAGAATGTCAGAGGCTTAATACTCCTGAGAAATTATGGGTTGGATAAACCTCATTAATAATTCAGAAAGTAGATAAAAATAAAAAGCAAATAGGAATAATAATACTTTAATGTAGAGGTGCCAAGAGTTGCAACAATTCATTATCTAAAATGTCTAATGGGGAATGTCTGACTGGCTCAGTCAGTAGAACATGCAACCTTTGATCTGGGAGTTGGGAGTTTAAGTCCCACATTGGGTGTAAAGATTACTTAAAAATAAAATCTTAAAAAAATTTCAAAATTGTCTAATGAAAAATTCAGAGATATTCAATAAGCAGAAAAGAATTACCCATACATGGGTTGGGGGGGGACAACAAACAACAACAACAACAACAACAACAAACAGACAACAGACACTACCTGTGACAGTGACCAGATATCAAAGTTAACACACAGACTTCAAAGTAAACATTATAAGTATGTTCAAAAAACTAAAGGAAACCCTGATTAGATAGGTAAAGGAGAGTATGAGAACAGCGCCACTTCAAAAATAGAAAATATCAATAAATTTAAAAAGTTATTTAAAAATGGAAAATCTACAGTTAAAGCTAAAAGGGAAAATTCACTAGCATTTTTCAGCAATGTATGTAACTAGCAAAAGAAAGAACTTGAAAACAGAATAATAAGAGACTATAGAATCTGAAGAACAATGAAACAAAAGAAAAATGTACAGAGCTTCAGAGAAACAAAGGATAGCATTAAACACACCAACATATACATTAGGGTACAGAAGGAGGAAGAGAATGAAAGGAAAAAAAGAATTCAGAGAAAATGTCCATATTTAATGAAAAACATTCATCTATACTTCCAGGAAGTTTGATGAACCTCAAGTAGGATAAAGACAAAGAGATACACAAAGAAAACATCATAGTAAAAATACTGAAAGCCAAAGAAAAGGAGAAATCTTGATAGCAGGAAAAAGAAACAACTGTCATTATAAGGGAATCCCAATAATATTATTAACCAACTTCTTAGCAAAAATAATGGAAGTCAGCAGACCAGTGAGAAAATATACTTAAAGTAACAAAATAGGGGCATTTGGGTGGAGGGTCTGACTCTTGGTTTTAGCTCAGGTTGTGATTTTAGGGTTGTGGGATCAAGCCCCACATGGAGTCTACTTGAGATTGTCTCTCCCTCCCCCTTTGCCCCTCCCATTCATGCTCTCTTCTCTTTCTCTCCTCCTTTTTCTAAAATAAATAAACCTTTAAAAAAATAAAATAAGACAAAGTGACAAAATAAAGAACTATCAACCTAGAATCTAAATCCGACATTGTTATCTTTCAAAACTAAAGCTAAAATAAAGTCCCAAATAAACAAAAATTGAGTGAATTTTTTGCCAGCACACCAAACTACAAAAATACTACATAAATTTCTTCAGACTGGAAGCAAGTGACTCCCGACTGTAATTTCAATCTCCACACAAAACAAATAGCAACAGTAAAGGTAATTATATAATTATAAAACAATTAAATACATATTTCTTCTCTTTTTTTCTCTCAACCAATTTAAAAGGCAATCATATAAAATAGCATGTATGTAATTTATTGTTGGGTCTATAACATATAGATATATAATATATTTGCCAAAAATAGCACAAAAGAGGTGGGTGAGAGCAAAGCCATTATATTTCCTCAAAATATTAAAAATAGAAATACCATATGCACCAATAATTCCACTGCTGGAGATAACCAAAGAAAATGAAAACACTAATTCAAAAAGATATATGAACCTCTATATTTATTGCAACATTATTTACTTCCAAGACATGGATGCAACTCATTGATAGATGATTGGATAAGGAAGCTGTCACACACTCACACACATGTGAGCATGCACACGTGTGCATGCACACACACACACACAAACACACACACAGTGGACTATTATGCAGCCCTAAAAAAGATTGAGGTTTATGCAAATTGTTGCACATAAATGGACCAAGAAGCTATTGCATAAGTAAAATATAAGTCAGACTGAGAAAGATAAATGGCATACGGTTTTGCTCATATGTGGAATCTAAAGAACAAAACAAATGAATAAACTAACAAACAAAAAGCAGAATCAGACCTATAATACAGAGATCACATTGATGGTTGCCAGAAGATAGAGGCATGGGGAATGGGCAAAGTGGGTGAAGGGGAGTGAGAGATAGGAGTGTCCAATTATCAAATGAATAAACCATGGGAATAAAAGCCACAACATAAGGGGTATAGTCAATGACATTTTAACAGCATTGTATAGTGACAGATGATAGCTACATTTGTGGGGAGTATGTCATAACATATAAAGAAGTTACATCACTAGGTTCTATACCCAAAACTAATGTAACATTGTGTGTCAACTCTTCAAATTAATTTTTTAAAAAGTGTGACTACATCAAACTAAAATCTTCAAAAGAAACCATCAACAAGAATGGGGGGGCAACAAAACAAAACCTTCAAACCATGATCTGATAAGGGCTTAATATTGAGAATATACAAAGAATTTTACAGCTCAATAGCAAAAAACTCAAATAATCCAGTTAAAAATGGAAAAAGGACCTGATAAGACATTTCTTCAAAGAAGAGGTACAAGGGGTGCCTTAGTGGCTCAGTTGGCTAAGCATCTGACTCTTGGTTTCAGCTCAGGTTATGATCTCATAGGTGATGAGTTTGAGTCCAGCATCAGGCTCCACACTCAGTGAAGAGTCTGTCTGAGATTCTGTCCTTCTCTCTCTGGGGCCCCCCAACCCCTGCTCTCTCTCACTTTCTCTAAAATAAATAAATAAATCTTACCTTAAAAAAAAGAAAAAGGAAAGAAGAGATACAAAAGGCCAGTAAGTACATGAAAATAGGCTCAACATCACTAGTTATTAGGGAAATGCAAATGAAAACCACAATGAAATATCCTCATGCCTGTTAGAATGGCCATCATCAAAAAGACAAGGTATAAAAAAATGCTGGCATGGATGTAGACAATTTTTTTATGTTACTTATCTTTCTTACATGAGTTTAACTATACTGAAGACAAAAAAACATGCCAGATGAAAAACACTTGTGCATACCAGAGGACACTGCTCTCTATAATAACAGGTCCTGAATATATATAATGAAGCTATAAAAAACAACCCCTCAGGGATGGAGATATATATATATATATATATATATATATATATATATATATATACATATATAATTATTTCTCCTATAATGACATTTCACAGCTAAAATTTGGTTAGAATTTAGGCTTTTTAAACATAATTATTAGTGGGGTGCCTGGGTGGCTCTTTTGTTAAGAATCTGCCTTCAGCTCATGTCATGATCCCAAGGTCCTGGGATCAAGCCACACATTGGACTCCCTGCTCTGCAAGGAGACTGCTTCTCCCTCTCCCACTCCCCCTGCTTGCGTTCCCTCTCTTGCTGTTTCTCTCTGTCAAATAAATAAATAATTTTTTAAAATTAAATAAATAAAATTATTAGTAAAATCTTTACTTGTGTAAACAGCACTCTAACTTAGATATGAATTGATATGCCAGAATTTCTAACCCAGTGCAAGCTGAAAATAAGAGTTCTGGCTTTTAATTAGTTATTTTATCAGTCTGGGAAATTGGTGAGTCTTTAATTTAAGACCCATTTTGTACTTTTAGATTATTTTAATTATTGCAAAGTATTCAGGTGCAATATGGTAGTCATTTACAAATAAATAAATAAAATTAAATAAAATACAAGATCATTATCATCATGTGTAATGTACTAATTATGCAGAGCTTTATTCAGGCCAAATTTGATTACTGTGATTCTTCATTGCTATTTCCCTAGATTTAAAAGCCAAGCATTATTACAATCAATTTCTTTTAATGTTATGATGGACTCCTTTTGTTTTACTCTTTCTCTCTGTTGCATGAGAAAATACAAAATTGTACTGTGAATAAAACTATACGTTTTCTCCTACTTTGAGATAATTAGGATGTGTCCTTCTTTGTCTTTGAATTTAAAATATATAATCCAATGTCTTTATGTGAAAAGTGAATGCCTAATATTACATTACTAGCTTGTATAAGGCATCTTGTGGGAAAGAATAATTATTTTGTATATGTAGTCCTCTTAACTATAAAGTACAGAATAAAGACAATAGTAAATATTTAAAAGAAGGAAAAAATGCTAAGATTCAAAGATGGAAGTAACTAACTAGATTGATTATCAGAGTTCAGAATACACAATCCATGTATATTTAAAATAGCTTTGTATAGTACTGGTATGTTTTGAAAGACCCAACATGGGTTAAATCTTCAGAGTGTACTTAATACTGAGCTTATATAAACTTTATAAGACAGTCTGAAAACGTTTTAGCTTTTAAAAAATAAGATAAAAACAATTGTTATCTATTGACACATACTATATGATAGCTTTTAACATTAGTTGACTTACATGTACTATCATCTAAATCTTACAACAACCCTCTGGGTACCTATCAGTATCCCAATTAGAGAAGAAAAAGCAGAAATATATGCAGTTTAAAGTAGTTCTTGAAAGTAACAATGAACATGCCAGGGGATGGGTTTGAGCCACTACAAAGACTAATTTCTCTCTATGAAAAGATTGTGAACCAAAGGGTAGAATATAGGATGAGTTCTGTTTTAAGGATGTCTCACTGGACTCTGTGGGAAAAGAAATAAGTATGGGTCATAAAATTTTAGGACACAAGATTAATGAGTTAATATCACTTTTTAAAGCACCTCCTTAAGTCCTGAGACCATAATATAATACCAGAAACAAAACATCCTTCACCCTCTAATAACAACAAAGGAGTAATCCAATGATCCAAACGTGTTTAGAAACTTTTCACGAACACACACTAACAATAGCCCAGAAAGCTATCAAATTACTTTTCTTGAAGCCAAAAGGAGAAAGTGTTTTCATCCATAGGAAAAAAGTTAATATATCATTGAAAAGCGCAGATAATTTAAAAGGGCAAATATTTCAATAATTTTTTAATTGTTTTCAATTATTTCATTCAGGTACTTAGCAGCCCAATTATCCCTACTGTGTGTATAGTACAACTGTGGTTTGTTTTAAGAGATAATGTCCCTTTATATTCTTTTTTAATTTTTAATTTTATGCAAAGAGATTATTTACATTTTAAATATTAAAGTCTTTAAAATCTTTCCTTCTAAATGTGTGGTCAGTGTTGATTTTACCTTGTTGAATGAAAATGTGAGCAGCAAATTAATCAGTATTCTCATGTTGATGTTGCTTTTTTTTGTGAAAAGCAAAGACAACTAGGGTTTGTTAGCAGTCATTAACTGCAAATATGTATATTTATCTCAATGATTCTATAGATTCCTTTGGTGAAGAGGTCAAAAACAGATAAGCATATGAGAAGTAAAATTTAACTTTTGACAAAAGATATCAAACTCTTGGTATGGACTTGTTCAGACACATCTGGTACCAGAACTTTCTTTTGGATTAGACTTGCACCAGAAACCCAGGACGCTCAGGTTACGATCTTTAGAGAGACTTGTCAGAAGACACACAGCCACCATTTTTAGGTGCTTAGCATTATTATTGAGTGTATTTCTTGGGAATTAGCCTCGAGGGGAGTGAGGATGGGATGGGAAATTGTTTAGCAATGCTTTAAATTTCCTGGAACTACTAGCTAAGGTGCTTCAATAAATAGGTTTTTCTACACAATGTTGTAGAGTTGACTTTGCTGGCAATAGAGATTAAGAATAATTTATCTAGTAAATTCATTCAGTGGAATTTATCCAGCACCTATTATGTGTTGTTTGCTGGGGATAAAGTTGTCAAAATGATAGGCACAATTTTTGCCCAGCTAGAGTATACATGCTGGTTGTGGAGACATATGAACAAGTAACACAGATATATATTTATATGATTGCCCTTTCTGAAGTGAATGTGCAGGAAATGTGTGAAGGAAAAGGACAAAATTATATGAGAAAAAAATAGCAGGAGATATTTTTAAACAAGGATTTAATAAGATCAGATTTACATTTCTGCAAAACTGGTATAGCTGAATGAAAGGGATTGCAGAGGGGCCAGAGTGGCTGTGGGGACCAACTAATAAAACTAATGTGGAGGTCTAGGTGACACATGAGCATCATCTGATTTAGTATGGCAATAAGCAATATAAATAGAAATGGATGGATAAAGTATCACCAATGTTACACCAATAAGACCACCCTATGAATTTAATCACATGAGCTGAATTTTGATCTATAGGGAAAAATAATAATAAAACAGAAGAGCATCTAATTTGGGTAGTAGTTAAATGACCCCTAATGATCTGTGCACCTAGAACCACGTGGAGTCATATTCATGGTTTGTATTTTTATAGAGACTAAGCTATATTCTACAATGACTATTTACTAGAATATTTTGCTTAAACTAAAGCTGTGTCCCCAGAGTTAGTTACCAACTCTTAATAATTTACTGCTGATACATAACTCAGGACTATCTAAAACAAATATCTTTTAAGATCTATCCTTTCCAATTAATGTATTCAGAAAATATTTATTAACCACCACAACTTATCGGGAGCTGTGCTAAATGTTGGAAATCAATGATGATAAAATAAAAGCACATATTATTTTTATGCCTCTCTTAATTTAATGGTAAATCAAACAAACAATACTAATCAAATGTAATGTGCATTGTTATTAATCTGTTATGATACTTGGTGCAGTAAAATAGTTTCAGATGGCATAGGAAAGATGAAGAAAGAATAGACATGTAAAAGTCATGACAACCATGTCAAGCTGACAGGAAATATGAAACCAAGAGTAGCAATCTTCCATGAAGATGGAACACAACTTAAAAAGATTCTAAATGGACAGATAAATATAAAATGTTGGAGGAACTGAAAATGATTCAGTGATTTCTGCAGTAAAGTATGGTAGGTTGTTGGGAATGAAATGAAAATTTTAAATAATGAAAGAGGTTATAGAACAGTTAGAGAGTGCAGCTAATTGAAAACCAAATAAGCCACAACAGAGAGTTTCGGTTTGACCTAAAGTGAAAAAAATACTACTGAGATATTCTAGAGAGAAATATCAGTACTTGCATTTCAGAAATATAACTGGAGCTATAATGATGATAGTAGACATTAGAAGATAAAAGTTGGAATCAATAAAACTGATTAAGAGGCTGTTAGGAAAAAAAAAGACAAAAGGTGGTGGATGTTATCCATTAGGATGTACAAAATTGGATTATGTTTAGAAATATTTAAAGTAGAATCAGAAGCCTTGTAACAGTTTGACTGCCTGGGTTGGTTGAGCTACTTGGAGAGAAGAAAGTAATTCTCAGTCAAACATACTCCACAATTTCTGCCATCCACTCTGTGACTGGATGTGGATAAGATAATGGACTTGATTGGGTAGGGAAAAATAACATGAAGCAAATTCAATGTATATCAAACAACTGATGTGTATCTTTTTTACACCCAGCATATGAAGGATCATGATTTAGGCAGAATCAGACCTAACAGACTACAGAACAGTATTCCTTCCTGCACACCAAACCCTGATTCAACCAAATACTAGTTGGCTATTTGTCACTGCACATGTCAGAAAAGAGTATTGGGTTTTTTTTGTTTGTTTGTTTGGTTGGTTTTTTGTTTTGTTTTGTTTATTTGGAGGGATTGATTAACAAAGGATATGATATAGGAAGTTCACAGAAAAAAGGAAAAAAATATCAAGACATTAAGAGTAAAATTGATTACTGATAAAAGCTGAAGATGAATGCTAAAATGTAGTTTTGAGTACTAGGGCAATTACGCAAATATAAGCAGTTCATAAAAGCCGATTACATTTAACTGCAAAATAAATTAAAGAATGCTAAATAGATCAGGATTATTAATCTATCATCTTTTCAGGTTCATGAAGTAACAAAGGTGAAAAGTCGAGGCTAACTCATTAAGTTCTAAATCTTCAAAGAGGAATTAATTAACAATATTGAGATTATTGTTTCTTGAGTACAATGAAAGCACTGAAACCATTCTCTTTTTTTTTTCATTTTCCCATTAATTCACTAAAACATCTACAAGGTTAAACATATAAAATCTTTAAAATATAGATTGAGAATCAAGTAAGAGTTAGTAAATATAGTTTCCAATTTCATCTCCTGGTTATTTGTGTGCTTAGACCCTCTGATTTAAGTCAGAAGTATATAAAAACCAAAGTTCAACAGGTAAGTAGTGCCCCCCCAAAAAAAATCAAAGGAAATAAGTGACCTAGAAATCATAGAGAAGGAGTAAAAAACTTTCAGAGCAAACAGGAAAAATTGTCTAAAATGTATATCTTTTGTTCAAGCCAGCAAAATAAAATCTTGCTGGAGGAAATTCCAGAGAAATGACATTCTTGAACTTCAAGATACAGCAAACACCTCATTAATCATATTTGTAATTTTTTTCTGTTCTAGATGATACAGTATATAAAGATACAGAATGATAAAGTATATAAAGTCTGGAAATGAAGCATATGTAGATTAAGTTATTTAGATGAGTTTTTAGAAGAATAAATAGCATCTATGGATGGGGTATGGACCATTTATTCTCACTTTAGCCCTCACATGGACTTGCAGCTCTTCCAGAGTGCTCACTTACTATCGTATGCCTAAAGCTTTCCCCTTCTTTCCTAAAGACCTCTCTTACTTTCCGTTAACAGCTGGTCCGGTGTTCTGCTACTTACACATTGCTAGCACATTTGTTATATGATACTGACACAGATGAAATCAAGGTTATGTTCTAAAGTAATATCCTGTTTTATCTGTAGGTACTACTGGTATATGGGTCCAGATATTATTTAGTGTGTTTTTAGGAACCTCATGCATTTGAAAACAATTAGAAAGTACCAGCATAATTATAACCATATGGCAAGAATAAGTTAATATTTTCACCTCTAGATTAATATTCATATTCGTATTTACTGAAGTGAATCATTTATTGTGTCCCCAATTAGTTTAGCAAGGTCAATTACTTTAGATTTTACTTATCAAAACTTATCCTTGATCAATTTATTCATTTTTTTTTTCAATATACCTGAGATCTTTGTGTCATGACTATAGCAGATTCTGTGCAGATAGTTTGCCAGATTCAGAATTTCCCACTTAATTTATGAAATACAGTAAACTGAAAATAGACTATTAAAGCTCACTATTCTTTTTTTTTTTAAAGGAGAAAAGAGAAAGGACAATTAATAAAACTGAATATACAGCTTTGCCTATACTGTGAAGATCATCAACTAATTTTATAATACTACTTAAATAATTTTATATGTAATATAATATAATATGTAACTATATTTATACTACTACTTACATAGAACTACTTACATAATTTCCTCCCTGAAAAATTAGTTATATACAAAGTTTAGTGTACTTGCCTAATGATGTTTTACTATGTTCTTTACAATGAACATTTAATTGGACAGAGAATTCTCACAATTCATATTATAATATTATTTCACTGAATTACATTCAGTGGTGTGCAAAGATAATAATTTTCCACTTCAAGAAAATCATTAAATGTAAGAATTATTTTTTTGTTTAATGAAATTAATGTGATTGGGAATTTTGACCTCTTTGAGAAAACTAATTAATTATACTGTTACTTAATTATCAAATAACAGCAAACTTTGATTAACTACTGTTTAAGACTTTTGGTCCTCTGTTGACTTGGTGCCAAATAAGTCTCCCTCTATCCCCTCAATGTTTTATTTGATAGTGTGTCTTTTTTTAATAGATTTTTGAGAATTCTCTGTGTATTTTAAATATGTATCAAGAATATCCATTGCAGGGCGCCTGGGTGGCTCAGTGGGTTAAGCCGCTGCCTTCGGCTCAGGTCATGATCTCAGGGTCCTGGGATCGAGTCCCGCATCGGGCTCTCTGCTCAGCAGGGAGCCTGCTTCCCTCTCTCTCTCTCTCTCTCTCTCTCTGCCTGTCTCTCCATCTACTTGTGATCTCTCTCTGTCAAATAAATAAATAAAATCTTTAAAAAAAAAAAAAAAATATCCATTGCAAATATATTATCTAAACTTGTAACTTGATTTTTTTTTACTTCATTTGTCATTTTTAAGATTTTGTTTATTTACTTGAGAGAGAGAGACAGAGAAAGAGCATTAGAAGGGAGAAGGTCAGAGGGAGAAACAGACTCCCTGCTGAGCAGGGAGCCCAATGCAGGACTGGGACTCCAGGATCATGACCTGAGCCAAAGGCAGTTGCTTAACTAACTGAGCCACCCAGGTGCTCTTGATTTGTCTTTTGATAAACAGAGGTTTTTAATCTTAACAAAGTCAAGTTGATCAAATTTTATTTACACTGATGTTTCTTGTGTCTTGTTTAAGAAACCCTTTGCTATAGTAAGGTCAGAAGGAATGGAAATCTGAAGGGGGAGAAATCAGAGGAGATGAACCATAAGAGACTATGGACCCCAGGAAACAAACTGAAGGTTTCAGAGGGGAGTGGGGTGGGGGGATTAGGTAACAGGGTCAATGGGTATTAAGGAGAGTACGTGTTGTGATGAGCAATGGGTGTTATACACAGATAATGAATCACTGAACACTACATCAAAAACAAATGATATATTTACTATACTAACTGAACATAATAATAAAAAAAGAAAAAAATCTAAATTTCCTTTCTCATTTTTCACAGTTTTCCCTTTCATAATTAAATGTTTAAAACATCTGGAATGGATTTTGGATATGTAAGAGTCCATGACAAAATATCATTTCTGTCAGAGTTAAGCAATCATTTTTCCATTATCCATCTAATAATTCCTCTTTTCCTAACTAATGTGAAATGCCTACTCTGACAGAAACTGAGGATCCTTTTTTTTTTTTTTTTTTAATTTCTAGGCTATTTTCTTTTATTGATCCATTAACTTATTCTTCTGTGACTAAACTAACATTATTACTTTAGAATTAATCCCACATTGTTTTTTATATCTTGGGCAAATTCATCTACCACCAAATCATTTCTTGGTAATATTGCTTTAACTAGTCTTGGTTCTTTGAATGTCCATTTCAAATTTTGTTAATCAAATAATATGGGAAAAGATGCTAACAGCTTTGTAATATAGTTTGAAGTCTAGTATTGTGATGCCACCAGCTTTGCTTTTCTTTTTCAACATTCCTTTGGCTATTCAGGGTCTTTTCTGGTTCCATACAAACTTTAGGATTATTTGTTCCAGCTCCCTGAAAAAAGTTGATAGTACTTTGATAGGAATTTTACTGAATGTATATATTGCTCTAAGTAACATAAACATTTTAACAATATTTGTTCTTCCAATCTATGAGAGTGGAAAGTTTTTCCATTTCTTTTTTGCTTCCTCAATTTCTTTCATGAGTGCTCTATAGTTTTCTAAGTACAGATCCTTTGCCTCTTTGAGTAAGTTTATTCCTAGGTATCTTACAGTTTTTGGTACAATTATAAATGGGATTGACTTCTTAATTTCTCTTTCTTCTGTCTCATTGTTAATGTATAAAAATGCAACTGATTTCTGTGCATTGATTTATATCCTGCCACTTTGCTAAATTCCTGAATGAGTGCTAGTAATTTTGGGGTGGAGTGTATTGGGATTTCCACATAGAGTATTATGTCATCTGTGAAGGGGGGGTTACTTCTTCTTTGATGATTTGGATGCCTTTTATTTATTTTTGTTGTCTGATTGCTGAGGCTAGGACTTCTAATACTATGTTAAACAAGAGTAGTGATAGAGGACATTCCTGTCTTATTCCTGCCCTTAGGGAAAAACTCTCAGTTTTTTCCCATTGAAAATGATTTTTGCTGTAGGCTTTTTGTATATGGCTTTTATGATATTGAAATATGTTCCCTTTATTCCTACACTATGAAGAGTTTTAATCAAGAAAGGATGCCGTACTTTGTCAAATGCTTTTTCTGTATCTATTGAAAGGATCACATGGTTCTCTTCCTTTCTTTTATTAATGTAGTGTTTCACATTGATTTGTGTATGTTGAACCACACTTGAAGTCCAAGAGTAAATCCCAACTTGGTCATGGTGAATAATCCTTTTAATGTACTGTTGGTACTGGCACAAAACAATAGACACATAGATCAATGGAACAGAATGGAGATTGACCCTCAAGTCTATGATCAATTAATCTTTGACAAAGCAGGAAATAACATCCAATGGAAAAAAGATAGTCTTTTCAACAAATGGTCCTGGGAAAATCAGACAGACACATGCAGAAGAATAAAACTGGACCATCTTCTTCCACTATACAGGAAAATAGACTCAAAATGGATGAAAGACCTAAATATGAGACAGGAATCCATCAAAATCCTACCAGAGAACACAGACAGCAACCCTTTGATCTTGATCTTGGCCACAGCAACTTCTTGCAAGATATTTCTCTAAAGGCAATGGAAACAAAGGCAAAAATGACCTATTGACATTTCATCAAGATAAAAAGCTTTTTGCACAGGAAAGGAAACAGTCAACAAAACCAAAAGACAATCAGCAGAATGAGAGAAGATATTTGCAAGTGTCTTAGTAGATAAAGCACTAGTATCCAAAATCTATAAAGAACTTTCCAAACTCAACACTCAAAGAACAATTAACTTAATCAAGAAATGGACAGAAGACATGTACAGACATTTCTCCAAAGAGGACATACAAATGGCCAACAGACACATGAAAAAATACTCAACATCCTTCAGCATAAGAGAAATGCAAATCAAAACCACAATGAGATACCACCTCACACCAGTCAAAATGGCCAAAATTAACAAGTCAGGAAATGACAGATGTTAGTGAGGATGCAGAGCAAGGGGAAATCTCTTAACATTGTTGATGGGAATGCTAGCTGGTGTAGCTACTCTGGAAAATAGTATGGAGGTTCCTCAAAAAGCTACCATATGACCCAGAAATTGCACAACTAGGGATTACCACAAGGATACAAATGTAGTTATCTGAAGGAGCAACTGTATCCCAAAGTTTATAGCAGCAATATCCACAATAGCCAAACTATGGAAAGAATGCAGAAGTCCATTGGCTGATGAATGGGTAAAGAAGATGTGGCATATGTATACACAATTACATACTATTCAGCCATATTAAAAAAAAAAAAAAAGAAAAGAAAGAAAAAGAAATCTTGCCATTTGCAATGATGTGGATGGAACTAGAGGATATTATACTAAGTGAAGTATGTCCATCAGAGAAAAACATTTATCATATGATCTCACTTGTATGTGGAATTTAAGAAACAAAACAGGCGTCATAGTGGAAGGGAGGGAAAAATAAAACATGATGAAATCAGAGGAGACAAACTATAAGAGACTTTTAGTCACAGGAAACAAACAACATTGCTGGAAGCATGGGGTGGGGCGGGGAGGTAACTAGGTCATGGACATTAAGGAGGGCATATGATGTAATGAGCACTGGGTGTTACATAAGACTCATGAATCACTGAGATTTACCTCTGAAATTAATAATACACTATTAATTAATTGAATTTAAATTTAAAAAATAAAATTTTAAATAAAATTTTAAATAAAAATAAATAAAATTTTAAAAATAATATGGGAAAAGAAAAACCTATTGTCAGACTGTTTACTATATTTTTCTCAAATCAGATTATGGTGTTTATGACCTGCAGAGTAGTGCTGATTCAATGGTGTTAGTAAACATTCTCATCTTTTTCCTCCCAAAGAAAAAACTTCTAATATTTCACATTACATAAGAGTTGATAATGTGTTATAAGTAATATCTTACTAACTTAAGAATTTACCTCTTATTCTTCATTTTCTAAGAATTTTAATCTATAATGATGCTGTATTTTATCAACCATCTTTTCCCAATTTAATTAGATCATGCAAAGCATATTTCCCATTATCCAGTACTGTGATATATTACATTAACCTAATGTAACTATTTTATGACTCCAGCCTCAACTCAGATAAACCCAACTTGCTCATAACACAGATGATCCTAAAAAGTAATTATTCATGATCATGTTTATGAATATCCCTGATTTCCCCTTATAAACCAGGTAAACTAGGATAGATAAATAAATAATACATAGGTAACTTCCAAAACAAAACTAGATAGGTAATTATACTCATGAACTCAAAACCACTGGATAGTCTACATAATATATGTGGCATCATCAAAAGTGCAGAAAGAAGTATAAAAGGAAGAGAATAGGGAAATTAACAAAATGTTCATGAAAAAGTAGCAACAGAAAAGGATTACAATCAAAACCCATACAAACCTTTAGGGAATTAGAAGATAATAAGAGCAGAATTTTAACCTTATGGACAATGGAAGTGTTTAAGAAAGACATTCCTAAATAGTAGACAAAGTTTAATCTTTGTCTTTAGTACTTTAGTCTAATCTAGTACTTTAAAGAATTAAATATACTATAGAATTTATGACAGCTATAAAAAATAAAATTAATTAGAGGTTTTTTAAAAACTTAGAAATAAGATTGGAGAAAAGAATATTGGAAATAAATGTCATCAAATTCAAGAAGTGATTAGAACTAAAATACTTGAGAAATCAAAACTAAATCGAGGTAGAATCCAAGAACAAATAAGTACTGGGGAAATGTATATACACAACATATAAACCATTAAAGAACAAGGAGGCAATATGGCTGAATTAAAGGCAAAGAAGGGAAGCATAGTAAGAGATGAGTTCAGGAGAATTACAGCAGCAGAGATCTTTTCTTTCTTTCTTTCTCTTTTCTTTTCTTTTCTTTTCTTTTTTCTCTTTCTTTCTTTCTTTCTTTCTTTCTTTCTTTCTTTCTTTCAAGAGACAGAGCTCTACTATATCAAATCATGTCCCATTTTTGCTCCTATATATTCCATATTTTCCTCCCATTTGTGGGTAATGAGCGTAAGTAGTATGCTCCCCGCTCAGGACAGATCCTGATGCAGGGCTTTCTCAAAACCCTAAGACCATGACCTGAGCTGAAATCAAGAGTCCGACATTTAACAAACTGAGACTTATAGGCACACTGACAGAGATCATTTAGACTTGTATTTCAGTTATCTATTACTGTGTGTTTCCTGTGTATCAAGTCATATTGCATTTCATTAGCCAACTATAAATGGAATGATTTAAATAATAACATAACATAAATCAGAATAAAATTATTAAAAAAGAAAAGAAAAGTAATTACTCTGATTCTCTGTGCCCCCTGCTATCAGGTTAATGGCCATTAAATGTTCAAGTGAAGATGTTATGAATATGCAGTTAGATATTACAGATTTTGGGAGAATGTTTCAGGCTGGAGATATAATCTTGGAATTCACCAATGAAGATTTTTTTTAAAACTTTATTTATTTATTTGATAGAGAGATAGAGAGAGAACACAAGTAGAAAGAGAGACAGGCAGAGAATAAAGGAAAAGCAGGCTCTCTGTTGAGCAGGGAGCCCAATGTGGGGTTGATTCCAGGACTCTGGAATCGTGACCTGAGCCAAAGGCAGCCACTGAACTGACTGAGCCACCCAGGTGCCCCAAGATTCTTTTTTAGACCATGAGACTGAATAAGATTATGGAAGGAATGTGTATATATATATATATTTATACAAATAAAATAGAAGTCAATGAGGATTGTGCTTTGGTACTAGGCCGTGCCTAGCCATCCTGGTGCTTAAACTCAAAATAAAAATGAATAATATTGATCCTGTTTTAATTACATATTTTGTTTATTATGGATTTTTGCATGATTTTTAAAAATATTTGGTACCCAGTTTTTGACTCTCCCTTAATTTCTGTACCCAAGATGAGTTGGTCACTTGCATCACCATGGTCTCAATGTTGGCCTGAGCTCTCCAACACTTAAATTTTGGAGAAATCTGAATGAACCAGCAAAAGAGACGGAGGTAGAGTGGCCAGAAATGTAGGAAAACCAGATGAGTGTGGTGTCTAGAATCAAAGAAAATGAAACATTTCAAAGAGGAATTAACTGGGTTAAATGCTGCCCAAAAGTAGTGTTAAGTGAAGACAGAGAAATGGCCAAGGGCTTTAGTAACTGGGTTATTAGTGGGAAGAATAGTATTAGTGAAGTAGTGGATATGATAGTCTAATTATAACACACTCAAAGAGATAGAGAGGAAAGAAATTGGAGGGAGTAATTATAGACAATTCTTTACAGGATATTTTCTGCAGGGAGTGATTATAGACAATTCTTTATAGGATATTTTCTGCAGAGGAGAGAAAAATTAAATGGCCTGTGATCAAATGAGATCATAAGTTTTTCTCATTTGGGGGATGGGAGAAAAATAAGATCATTTATTTAAGATGGTCAAATGTACTTTTATTCTAAAAGGAATGATACAATAAGAGGGAAAAATTATGATGTAAGAGAAAGAGATGGGGAGACAACATTAAGAAATGTCCTTCAGCAATTAGCAGGAAGGTGACCCTGTGAATAGCTGTTGGGACTGGTCTTAGCTAAGAACATAGTAATCCATTTTAAATTGGAGAATCATGTGGAGTATATAGGAGCAAAAATGGGACATGATTTGATATAGTAGTACAAGTTAATCTGTTAACCCCTGCTGGTTTCCATTTTCTTAATGAAATATAAAGTGAAGAGGGAATTAGGAATTCAGATTGTGGAGGAAGTGTCAAAAAATGAAGAGGAGAAATGACAGGGGACAAAGATATGAAGTGATTATCTGAGTGCCTAGGAAAATGGGAGAGACAATGTGTTAAGGGAATCTAAAATGTTACATTGAGCTGCATGGGTGTAACCACAGACCAATCATCCAAGGGATGTCCCATAAAACTCTTACTTTAGGAGGTAATTGGATGGCTCAGATGATTAAAGGTCTGCCTTCAGCTCAGGCCATGATCTCTGGTTCCTGGGATCAAGCCCCACATCTGGCTCTTGGCTCCTGACTCCTGGCTTCTGGCTCCCGGCGACTGGCTCCTGGCTCAGGGGAGTCTGTTTCTCTCTCTGACTCTCCCCCCTGCTCATGAGCTTGCTCTCTCTCTCTCTCTCTCTCTCTCTCTGTCTCTCCCCCCCCAAATGAATAAATAAAATTTTTTATTAAAAAAAAAAGTCTCTTACTTTAACAACCAAAAATCTGTATTTCAGAGAATAGGATAGATTCCTCCATGGTATTACTGCCAAATAGAAATAAACAACATTACATTTATATTTCTACTTCAGAAAGTCTCCCTTTTCCCAATAAATGCCAATATCTGCCAAGATCCAACTAAAATGTTTGTGAAACTTATTCTGATTTCCAGGTAGAATTAAATTCTTTTCCAAAGGAGTCCCATATCACTTTATCACACTAAATTAAAAATAAATAAATAAAAGACTAATCAACTCTATCATTCTGTCTGACTCCTTGGACAAAAAAAGTTATAGTAGTTTGGGGTGTGTGGGTGGCTCGGTCGGTTAACTGTCTGCCTTTGGCTCAGGTGATGATCCTAAGATCCTTGGATTGAGCCCCACATTGAGTTCTCTGCTCAGCAATGAGTCTGCTTCTCCCTCTCCCTCTGTGATCTCCCTTGCTTTCATTCTCTTTCAAATAAATGTCAAATCTTTTTTTTAAAAAAAGAGATTTTATATATATATATATATTAGGAATGAGTTTTATTCATTGACACTAGAAAATAAACTAATGAAGAATGGGCCATATTCATTCCTATTCAGAAAATGTGAAAGCCAGAAAGTTACATGACCTTTGGAAGTTCCTGGTAGCCATATAACTATACATTTATATTTTGTAGAAAAATAAACAGAATAGATTTCAAACTGTTTTCAAAATGGGTTGATAGATCATTTTGTGGATTATTTTGAATGTTGCTCCAGCAGGCAGAATATATTAGCATTCATCTTGGAAAGGAAGTGGCAGCAGATCTATTTCTGTGATTCCAATGAAAGTAATCATTTCATTGGGGGGAATAACAAGACTTCAAACAAGCTTAAGTTAAACTATCTAGCCTCATGTTTAGTTGAAAAATTCCCTAAAAATGGTTTGTTTGTTCTTGCTTAGAGATTTTGCTCTGAAAAATAAGTTTTTGCTAACTCTTGCATTGAGTACTGTTGTATAACACTTCTAAAGACCAAATTTAGAGAGGTTGGTACATAGAGCATATGACTCCTTATTTCCGGGTCATGAGTTTGAGCCCTGTGTTGGTTACAGAGATTACTTACACCACACACACACGCACGTGCGTGCGCACACACACACACAGATTCAGAGATAGATTTGCTTAATAGAGAAAGGAGAAGCATTTTGTTTTCTTTATATAACTACTGTCCTCTCCATTTATGGGAAAAAAAAATGCCTGTCAGTTATTTGTTGTTTACACATTTTAGATGACCCCCACTGGGATCCAAAATTTTTCACCTGCATACATTTTATTCATTTTCTACAGAACTACTATAACTTTACTCTCCAGAGGCCTGGACCACATTCAGTTTCTGTAACAGCCCATTTATATCACTCCCTTACTCTGTTACAGGTATAAAACACTGTAATGTACAGTTTTAACCCAAGGGCAAACATGTTCAGTTTGATTAACAGCAGATTCTGACTAAAGAATTTATTGACAATATCACATATTCAGATCTCTTTTGCTCAAATTTTCAGTGATAAATACATCCATTATTATTTTCATTATGGTTCTGAAAACTTTTATGTTTTTCTTCCTGCTCAAAGAGCCATGCTTCTAAACAGGATACGTGCAAGTTCCTGTTCTGGTTATTGTTCAGTTCATTGCAGACAGTACAAAAGGGAAGGCTTAAAAAAGCAATCTGATGATAATTGTTCTATGAAAGATAATAAATTATTTTAATATCTCTTCATAAGCATAAAAGTAATTTGAGTGTATCATTTACATAACTTAATTTCTTCTCTAACAGAAATGCAGCAAAAGGAAAAAAATAACAAATACATGCTTATTTGTGGAGATATGTTTATTTATTTTCTTAGATACCCACTATCGTAAATATAGGAAGCTTATTTCAAGTGATCTTTTTCTTCTTTTCAACATTAATGGATTTAAAACAGCTAAAGTTTAGAGTTGCTAAATCAATAGGATTTTTTAAGATTGTCATTACTCTTTCTCATTTTCTAATAAAATATAAATCTCTAAAATTTTAATTTATTGAAAATAAACAGAGTATTATTAGAATAACAATCAATACATGTGTCCATAGGAGGAACAAATAATTGATAGGCATATCTGGGGAGCATATGCTAGATAGCTCTCAAATTCCTTAATTTGAAAAAAAATTGAGTTTTTATTATTTTATTTTATTTTAGGATTTTTTTATTATTTAGGATTATTTTAGGATTTTAGGATTAATTTTAGGATTAATTTTATTTATTTTAGGATTAATACTTGATAGTAGCAGGTTAGCATTTTTGCAGTGAAATCATAGATCTGGTTTTTGAGAAAGAGATGGATGGCTGTGATAATTCTTTCTCAACTGATATTCAGTAAGCATCAGTAAGTATTCCATTTTATTGAAATTGGCAAATACTATAAGCATATGGTATTTCACTTTATATAGTCTTAAATTATGAAGAAGTTAAAATCATCAGTAAAATGAAAAAGAAAAAAAATGAAAAGAACTAGCAAAAAGAGGAGCAAAGGAATTGAAAAACTGCAGCCTAGAAAATTGACACGTGGTAAAGATTTGTCTGTATCTTACACTTAGTGTTTATTCAAACAGTAACTCTTACTTTATATCTGATAAATTTGAAGATTCAAGCATCAATTTCTTGATTTCACTGCTTATATGTAAAACATATTTTTTAAAGATTTTATTAAGATTTTTCAAGATTTTATTTATTTATTTGAGAGCGAGAGAATACAAGCAGGGGGAGCAGTGGAGGCAGAGGAAGAAGCAGGGTCCCTGCTGAGCAAGGAATCCAAAGATCCCTAGACCCTGGGATCACAACCCAAGCTGAAGGCAGATGCTTAACAGACTGAGCCACTCAGGTGCCCCTACAGATAATTTTTTAACTCATAAAATTAATATATCATATACTATCACAAGAAGAATCAGTACAACAATACTGTATAAATGTGAAATACTTACATAGAAGTAAATTCCTAGTGTCCTTTGAACACTCAAGTATCTGCTTAATCCAAATACATAGCTCAAGAATGTTCATAAGTAAAGTTATTCATTGTTACGCTGAGATAAGTTGAGTAAAAAATTGAGTATGTACTTTCTGATGATGGAACTCAGCACCATACATTCATATGTCTTTTGCTCATATTGTTAAGTTATATTAATGAATTAAATGCAGAATGCTGAGATAAATGTATACTACTCAAATTTGGTTACAGTTTTTGAAAAGTTGGATTGCTCAATAAATCCCCAAAGTCTTCAGTAAAGGAAAATGCTTCAATATATTTTTATCAAGAAATATACACATATGTGTGCATACTTATGTCCACAAACATATTTATATCCACTCAATTTAAAATGAGTCTAACTTACTGATTTCTCTGTCAAATAATCAAATGTATTATTGCTGGACACATACAATTTTCTTTCCTTTTTCCTTTTATCTCATAATCTATGGGTGAATTTTTCATTGTAGATACATAATCTGTCATATTTACACCAAAGCAAAACTTCCTAGTAACTTTAGGTGACACCTGCCTTTTGTTAAAAATTGCATGACAATTGTTCCTCCAAATCAGACAGGCTGCAATTTATCAGTGAATTCCATGCTGAATACTTTGCTGATTTAGATAGTAGACTTACATTAAAGTTTCCATGAATATTATATAATTGAATTTCAAGCAAGGTGATTGATAAAATACCAATTAGGACTAAGGCAATAGCATATTTAAACTTATTAAGCATTTATTAATTGAAAACCATTTGCATGGATGAATGATTGAGTTTACAAATACCCTATTTATGTTAAAAATGTGTTCCTTATGGTTTGTCTCCCTCTGGATCCCAATTTGTTTCATTTTTTCCCTCTTTACCCCCTTGAAATCTTGCCATTTGCAATCCCATGGATGGAACTAGAGGATATTATGCTAAGCAAAATTAGTCAATCAGAGAAAGATAATTATCATATGATCTCTCTGATATGAGGATTTTGGGAGGCAGGTTGAGGGTTCATGGGGGGAAGGGAGGGAAAATTGAAACAAGATGGGACTGGAGGGAGAGAAATCATAAAAGACTTTAATCTCAGGAAACAAACTGAGGGTTGCTGTGGGGTGAGGGGGAGGGAGAGAATGTTATGGACATTGGGGAGGGTGTGTGCTATTGTGAGTGCTGTGAAATGTGTAAGCCTGATGATGCACAGACCTGTACCGCTGAAGCAAATAATACATTATATGTTAATTAAAAAAAAAAGAATGGAATGTTCCACTGATTAAATAAATTGAAGATGACACAAAGAAATGGAAAGGCATTCCATGCTCATGGATTAGAAGAACAAATACTGTTAAAATATTAATATTACTGAAAGTAATCTACACATTTAATGTAATCTCTATCAAAATGCCAATGGCATTTTTCACAGAGCTAGAACAATCTTAAAATTTGTATGGAACAAGAAAAGACCTTGAATAGGTAAAGCAAACCTGGATACATCATAAAGAAAATGAAAAGCAAACCTGGATACATCATAATTCCAGACTTCAACTTATACTGCAAAGTTGTATTGATCAAGACAATAGGGTACTGGCACAAAAACAGACAGAGAGATCAATGGAACAGAATAGAGAGCCCAGAAATGAACCCACAATTACATGGTTGATTAATCTTTGACAAAATAGGAAAGAATATCCAATGGAAAAAAGATAGTCTCTTCAACAAGTAGTTTTGGGAAAATTGGATGGCAACATTCAGAAGAATGTTCTTACACCATACACAAATGTTGGTGTAATGTTATCTTATACCATACACAAAAATAAATTCAAAATGAAGGAAAGATCTAAAGTGAGACAGGAAACCATGAAAATCCTACAGGAAAACACAGGAAATAACCTCTTGAACCTTGGCTGTAGCAAGCGTGTCTTACTAGACATGCCATTGAAGACAAGGTAAATAAAAGCAAATAATAAACTATTGGGACTTCATATAAAAATCTTCTGCACAGAGAAGGAAACAATCAACAAAACTAAAAGGTAGCCTACAGAATGGGAGAATTTATTTGCAAATGCCATATCTAACTAAGTGTTAGTATCCAAAATTTATAAAGATCTTATCAAAATCAACACCCAAAAAACAAACCAGTTTAGAAATGGGCAGAAGACATAAATGAATAGACATTTTTCCAAAGACCTACAGATGGCTAACGGACACATGAAAAGATGCTCAACATCATTTATCATCATGGAAATACAAATAAAAACCACAATGAGATACTACCTCACACCTGTCAGAATAGTTAAAATTAACAGCACAGGAAACAACAGATGTTGGTGAAGATGCAGAGAAAGGGGAAACCTCTTACACTGTTGGTGGGAATGTAAACTAGTGCAGCCACTCTGGAGAACTGTAAAGAGGTGCCTCAAAAAGTTAAAAATAGAGCTACCCTATGGCCCAGCAATTGCACTGCTAGTTATTTACCCAAAGAATACAAAAATACTGATTTAAAGGAATACATGCTCCCTGATGTCTATAGCAGCATTGTGAACAATAGACAATTTATAGAAAGAGCCCAACTGTCCATGGACTGATGAATAAAGAAGAGGTGATCACATATAGATATAGATGATATAGATCCAGATAATGATGTAGATATACATAAATATAGGTATATATTAGATATAGGTATAAGTAGATAATGAAATTTTATTCAGTCATAAAAAAAGAATGAAATCTTGCCATTTGCAACCACATGGATGGAGTTAGAGAGTATTATGCTAAATGAAATAAGTCAGTCAGAGGAAGAAAAATACCATATGATTTCACTCATATGTGGAATTTAAAAAACAAAACAAATGAACATGGGGGAAAAAAAAGAGGCACACCAAGAAACAGACTCTTAACTGTAGGGAAAAAAACTGATGGTACTAGAAGGGAGGGGCCTACTGATGCGGATTAAGGAGGGTATTTGTAGTGATGAGCACTGAGTGTTTTATGTAAGCAATGAATCACAATTATACATCAGAAACCAGATTGCACTGCATCTTAACTAACCAGAAATTAAATAAAAATTTGGAGGAAAAAAAAGATGGGAAAAATGTTAATTAATTAATTTATTAAAAGAAAAAAAAAGAATATACTCTTCCAGGTAAATATTAAAGCCACAAGCCATTTTAAGTATACCCCATGCCCAAGATAAGGTTGACAAAAATACAGATATGGTTCTTTTTTTTTTTTTACATTATTTTTTTTTTAATTTTATTTTTTATAAACATATAATATATTTTTATCCCCAGGGGACAGATATGGTTCTTAAATCATTGCCCTTCTCAATTTTGGCATACAACTTAATAGAAAGTAATGCAAAAACTATCAAAGTAAATATTTAATTAATTAGACTACCTTTAGAAAAGAAGAAAGAATGTTTCAGTTTATAGAAGCTTTCATAAATCTGAGACCAGACTTCCCATAAATCCACCATTGTCTATCATTTAAATTTTAGAAGTGTTTAGATAAGCATACGTACCACTTTTGGGAATCTCCTCACCACCTAAATCACAACTAGATCTGTATCATGTACTGGAGATTTATGCCTAAATCCCAAGATACAAATACACACACACACACACACACACACACACACACACACATGCATACATATGAACATATGTATGGTTATGAATATGTAGATGTATATATATATATATACATGCATGTATACACATATTTAATATTAATAGAAATATAAAACATCAAAATAACTTATGATATTATAAAGTGCTCCACTAAGTGCTCAACTAACTCAACCAACTAATGTATAATTTTAAGCACTGGAAATCTGTAAAATAATACTTTATCTATCTTGAAAAGACATCTACTTTTTACATTAACATCATAGAAACAATCACAGATACTAGAAGAGTTGGAATCTTTATTTCCATTAAAAATATTCTTTCAATACAACATAAAACAAATTGACAAATTAAAGCATTCAGAGGAATAAGAGGAATATGAAATCAGAAATATTTTTTCCTTTTATTTCCATTTATAGTTAAACCTTGACCAATACCAACCTGAGTTCCCTGCTCTCAGGCCTAAAAGCAGTCTATCTATCCATCAATCATCTATCTATCTATCTATTTATCTATCATCTATCTATCTCTATCTCTTGAGATTATATTCATACATTGGTCTATCTTCAGTAGAATACTCTGAAATTTATCACATGTAAGAACACATAGGTGAATGAAGTATATTTATAATTGTTATGTTTCTCAAGCTGTTCAGAAAACGGTATGTATTTGTAATAACAAACATTTGCCTTCTCAATCTCTATCTTTTATTAAAATAGCTCCTACTCAGAATTGGCATAGAGTAAGGGCAAAGAAATGTGATTGAAGAGACACATTTTAAGCTCTGGAATAAAAGACTAAATATATACAATATTATTCATGATTAATTTTATATTTTATTTTTATTAATTTGTAGTTTTATTAGTTTTATAGTTTGTATATTTGCACACAACTTACTTCAAGCAATGAATTGAAAATAGAATAAATATTGAAATATAGTGGTCAGTTATTCTTTGCATAATTTACCTAAATACCTACTATTTATTGCCAAATCAAAGCAAAATAAAGAGCTATCATGTCAATAACTTACCTTACACTTCACTGTTAATAAAAGGTGTACACAGAGCTAGCCTCAGGATCTCCTGATTTTTAATGGCATCAACAGCTCTAGAAAGGGAAAAGGAAGCATATTCTATTCTCAGTGAGCTCAGGGTTGTTATTCACAGTACAGGTTATACAATATACTCTGCCTTTATAGTGTTCTTTATATTAGCTTTTTATGTGCTTTGGAACTCCTTTTTCACATCTATTTCACTATTTGTTTTCTGTCCTAAACAATCTGTAGTTCTTCTGAGTGAGCTAAGAAGGGAACATTTTTAAACCTCTTTCGACTACCAGGAAAAGCAGAAAGAAATCAATGTTAAAGAGAAAAATAATCTGCATTTACTTGCTGCTTTACATACATATGAAAGACAGTTTAAGAGACTGTACACTCAATGAAGACTTTGTAATTTTTTTTTCATTATCATCTATCAGGAATACTAAGTGTTCAGCTGTGTGTGTCCAGTCTTTCTGAGAACGAGGAAGGTGCTACAAAAGTAACCAAGGTCTGTGCCATTCTTTTAAGAGATCATTTATTTTACATTAGAACTTTAGAAAGATTTAAAGTTACTTAAAGTGCAGAAATGAACATAAACTATATCGTAAAGAATACAAATTACCAATTTTAAAGCATAATGTACCGTGATGTATATTTGTGATTCTTGTGTTAACTATGATTCTGTAAGGCCTCAGCTAGGACTGAAATATTTAAACGTTTGATCTTAGATAATTTCTTTTGTTTGACTACACACCTGATGTTGCTTGTGCATTCAATGTTGGGACCCAATGTTGAATTTTGACTATCTATAACAAGTTAGCACTATGAATGAACTTCATTGATGCAGACTACCACGATGTAACAGTTTGAAAGCTAATCTCAGTCCTGTTTTAGTTGAGAAGAATGTTACCTGTTTGGGAATGTACTGGATAGGGAATGGACAAGAGTATTATCAAAAATAAATCTATCAAATATCAAATATTATAAATATTATAAAATATATCAAATATTTTATCAAAATAAATAAACTCAGAAAATCTTTCGGAGTTAATTCCTGTGCCCTTCAACAACCAGTTACCATAACAAACTACCATAAATTGGGTGGCTGGATGTGAATTTTGGGGTACACTAACCCACTGTAGGTCATCCTCTGTTCCTCCAAATTTTGCATTCATTCCACATGCAAAACAAGTTCACTCCACCCCAACATTCTCAAAAGTCTTAACTCATTCCACTATCAACTCTAAGTTCAAAATCTCATCTAAATATCATCAACTCAAAAACTCCTGAAACACATTATCTAAATCAGTTATGGGTGAAACTCGAGGTACAATCCGTTTGCAGCGTTTCCCTGGCTTGACATTCTTGAGAACCATGCCTTTTACCTGTATTTGTCAAGGGGATCCATACCATTAGACACAAAGGTTCTCCATGGATTCTCCCTCTCCAAGGGTTCTCTGGGCAACTTCATCTCTACTTCTGGCTCTGCTGAGATGATTTATTGGATCCATGAGTCACATACCTAATATCTCCAACAACAGATTGTCCTCCTCACTCTTGGCATCCTCTCCAAAGTATGCTTTAGCATTTTTTAAAAATAAAAATAAGCTGAGAATTTTCCACAACATCAATTTCTGATTCCATTTTGTTTAACAGATTCTTCCTTATTTTATCTCATTCTCTTCACATTTTACTATAGCAGCAGGAGAAACCAGGCTACAACTTCAACATTTGGTTTGGAAATATTCAAGTTCATTGCTTAAATGTTTTACTTTCTGCCCAACAGAAGTATACCATTCAGCCAAGAATTTTTTTTTTTTTAATAACACAGATTGTTTTTTTTTTCCCGTGTCCAATAATGTATTTCTCCTTTACTCATTTTTTTTCTCCTTTACTTCTGAGAGCTCAACGGAAGCACCTTTTATGTCCATATTTCCATCAGTAGTCTCTTCAAAGAGACCCAGTCTTTTTCTATCATAAGCTTTAATATTTGCTGTCTACTCATTACTCAATTCCAAAGAAACTCATATTTTCAAATATATGATACAAAAGCACACCATTTCTGAGTACCAAAATTTAATTACTTCTCTAGACCTGCCATAACAGTGTATAACAAGCTGAGTGCCCTAAAACAACAGAAATTTATTTTTTCATAATTCTGTAGGATAAAATTCTGAAATGTAGGCCTCAGCAAGACAATGCTCCCTTTGAAGACTCTAGGGAGGAACACTTTCTTATCTCTTCCAACTTCTGCAGCCCCATGTAGTTTTTAGATTATTTCAATAGCATAATTCCAATCTCTGCCTACTTCCATCTTAAAATGATCTTCTCTGCATGGCTGTGTTCTCTTCTCTCTTATAAGTCTTCAGACTTAGTATTCACCTTTAATCCAGTGTGATATCATCTCAACTAAATATATCTTCAAAGATTCTGTTTCTAAATAAAGCCACACTGTAAAGGAGAGTAAGAAGTAGAAATCATTTCAGTTATGGAATGAGTGAATCATAAGAATTAAGAGCATGGCATAGGGAATATAGTCAATGGTGCTATAAGAGAATTGTATGCTCACCCTTGTGGTGAGCAAAGCATTTGGTCAGAGTTGCTGCATCACTATATTGTACATCTGAAGCTAACATCATTCCATGTGTCAACTATACTCCAAAAAAAATTAAAAACAGAACTATTATATAACCTGTCAATTTTACTTGTACGTATTCATTCAAGGAAAATGAAAGCACCAATTTATTTTTTTAAAGACTTTATTTATTTATTTGACAGATAGAGATCACAAGTAGGCAGAGAGGCAGGCAAAGGGAGAGAGAGCAAGGGAAGCAGGCTCCCTGCTGAGCAGAGAGCCCGATGCAGGCCTCGATCCCAGGATCCTGGGATCATGACTTGAGCCGAAAGCAGAGGCTTTAACCCACTGAGCCACCCAGGCGCCCGAAAACACCAATTTAAAAAGACATATATACCTCTGTGTTCATCACAGCATTATTTGCAATAGTCAAGGCAAAGAAGCAATCTAAATGTCCATCATTAATGAATGAATAAAAAAGATGTAGTATATAAAATGAAATATTACTCAGCCATAAAAAACAGAATCTTGCCCTCTATGACAACACGGATATACTGAAAGGTACTATGTTAAGTTAAATAAGTCAGAGAAAGACAAATACTATATAATTTCACTCACATGTGGAATCTGAAAAACAAAACAAAATATAAACAGACTCATATAGAGAATAAGTTGATGGTTGCCAGAGCGAGAAGTGTGAGGAGATATATGAAATAGGTGGAAGGGATTAAAAGGTACAGTCTTCCAGTTATAAAATAAATAAGACACAGGGAGGTAATGTACAGCACATAGAATTCAGTCAATAATATTGTGATAACTTTGTATGGTAACAAATGGTAACAAGACTTATTATGGTGACCATTTCATAATGCCTATGAATATCAAATCATTATGATATACACTTGAAGCTAATATAATGTTATGTGCCAATTATTCTTCAAAAGAAAAAAAGAAAGAAAGAAGGAAAGAAAGAAAGAAAGAAAGAAAAAAGAAAGCCTAAAAGAAAAAAAAAAGTCACAGCTGAGGTTCCATCTGGATGAGGAGTGAAGGAAAAGAAAAACTAGCCAAAATACTGTACCTTCTTTTCATAATGACAGTAATATCAAATAGAGCCAGAAGCTGTTGGATTTGCTATGAAAATGCAGTCTTCCAGTGTTCTTTTTCTATTTTAATCTAATATGCACACTACTGCCTCAACACACCCGCATGAACAGATAACTGTCAAAAATCTAGAGGACAGACTAGGAAAGCTCTAAAAAGTCATGGCTTTTTTGGATTTGGTCTCTTCAGAATGGAGATGAGTTATCTTGAAGTATCCTATAAGTTTTTATCCCAAGTCAGCCTTTCTAATTTTCCTATTAGATATGACCCTTTATCTCCAGTACCAATTAAAAACTTTTACTTAAAATTATTACATGGTTTAAAAATATTTGCACTGTGACTGGAAAATCGAGGGTTTTTTTGTTTGTTTGTTTGTTTTGTTTTTAGAAGATTTTATCCATTTATTTGAGAGAGAGAAACTGAGAGCATGAGCAGGGCGGAGGGGCAGAGGCAGAGAGAGAAGCAGACTTCCCTCTCAGCAGGGAGCCCCTGCTGGGCTTCATCAGAGGACCCTAGGATCATGACCTGAGGGAAAGGCAGAAGCTTTACCCACTGAGCCACCCAGGCACCCTCAAGTTTTGTTTAAAACCAGAAAGTATATGTACATTTTTAAAATCATCAGACCTTAAAGAGTTGTAGGAAATCAACACACACACACACACGCACACACACCATACACATATACTTTCTTCTAAGTTATACAACTTATACATGATCATTGTGAAACAAATATCACCCTCTCCAAGTGAATTCCAAATGAGTGATTTACAAAAACAGAAATTGCTTTATAAAACTGGAAAGGATGTTAGAAATGTTCTATTCCAACCTTATAGTTTAAGAAAATGAGAACAAAGATATTGAATTTCCCCAAATCACATTGCTAATTAGTGACAAGGTTGGAGTTGTAAATACTGAGTTTTATTGATTAAATCCTCTGTTTTTTTGTTTTGTTTTGTTTTTTTCCATTTGCTGAATAAACCCTTTGCTTGCTACTGATAGTCTCATAAAAATGACAAAGACTTTAACATTCTCGGTTTCTCTGCAATGTTTATGATTGGGTCCTGTGAGACATATGTTGATCTGCCTTTCTTCCTGAAAATCTCACTTCTGCAGCATGATGAAAATCCTGCACAATGTGAGTTGATGCTGAGGTTCAAACTGTTTAACCAGACCCAGCTATTAAAAAGATATGTAGACAAGAATGATCAGCTCATTTCTTTGCCAAGGAAAACCAAACCATTATTTCTAAGCCCAATATTATAGAACAATTTAATTATATACAAGAAGGGTAGCAGCAGTATTAATGCCAATTTTAATATATAGTTTTAAAGATAAAGTGCATCAACATATGTGAAATTGCCTAACACATAACAGGAAAACAGTGAACCTTAATGCATTCCTTACTTTTCAACAGAATATTTAGACCACACAAAAAATGAAGTAACACAGGTGTTGAGCCTAAAAGATACCAGGAATAAACAGAAACTGAGAGATTATGAAATATTTATTCAGGCAAAAAAAAAAAAAAGAAGAAGAAAAGAAAAAAGAAATCCAAGTCTTAGAACATTAACATTTTCTCAAATGTGTCCTATTTGGTTCACTGGGTGCATAACTAATTTTATATTCACTGAAATTTACAGCTGGAATAGCTATATGAACCTTAATATGTACTTCCTATTGACATTTTGGCCTGGGTTATTTTGTGGCTGTGGGGCTGTCCTTGCCCTGCAGATGGTTCAGCTGCAACTCCGGCCTCTGTTCACTAGAGGTCAATAGCACTCCCACGCCCCAATATGTGTTAATCAAACATGTTGCCAAATGTGCCCTTTGGGGGCGGAAGTACAATCAGTCGAGAACCCCTAGTCTGAACTGAACATTTTACTTAGGAGAAGAAGAAATGTCAAGAATTTTTCTGGTGTCTTTAATGCAGTGAGATGGAGACGAAATTCCAATGACCCAAGGAATCATGTATATTTAGTGCTGGTTTTTCCTCTTCTCTCAATTTCTGTGTGACTTGGAATAAGTCATTTATCTACTATAATCACACTTTTTCTCATTTAAAATGGGAAAAAATTAACCAACATTAATCACTGAATTGTAGGTGGATAAAATAGGATAGTGATTTTAAAGGTTTGGAGGCAACCCGCATGTGTACACAGATACACTTGTGTATTATTGTCCTCACTACTCTTAGTTAGGAGTCAGATTTCAAACCCAGCTCCCTTCATATTTAATTTGATCCACAGAAACAACACTCAAATCTGCTTCTAAAGCAGTATTGTCAAAGTATATTTCAGCAACCACCTACCCAGGAAGAACCTGGCAGTGCTTGCTAAAATAAAGATACCTAGATCCATCGCCAGTTAATATAACTTCAAAGTCTAGAGTAGACTTTCAAGTGTTCTACTTCCTCAATTCAAAAATCTATGCATCTCTTGCCTGTCAAAAAATCTAACTGATGTACAGTCTTTTACTAAGTCACTCTCCACTAAATTTCTTCAACATATCTTTCTTCTCAACTGTATAAAATGCAAACACTGTACCATGATGGAAGATCCTTCTATGATCTGTTCTGTTTTCTATTGATCAAGGGCATCTCCTCTTTCTTTTCTTCATCTCCTTCTTCCTTTCTGACTTTCATTCTGCCATACATAGATCACCACCTGAAATATATATCCCGTTACTCTAACTTGAGGCTCCTTTATAATTTTAAACTCCCTGTAATTCCCAAATACAGGTGATTCCTACAATGCCATGCTTTGCAAATTTTTGTCCTCTATTGTCCACAACATAAAATCCTATCCATCTTTCTAATCTTATGTGAAGCACTCTGCAGCTGGATACCCTTATCTGACTTCCACAGGGTTATTCCCATACGCATTCCCCAATACTGCTGCTCCTTTAAATACATTAGACATTGGTCATGTATAGTGTGTGTGTGTGTGTGTGTGTGTGTGTGTGTGCACGCGCTCACACACATGCACATCCCCATGGAACACAAGACAGAAGAAACTGTGTTTCCACTCAGTTATAAAGTGTACATAACAATGTAATTGTCACATAGCAAAGATTTGATAAATATTTTTTGAAAGAATCAATGGTGTTGTGGGCAATAAAATACAACTGAGACAAAGTTATAACTCAAAAAGCTTATAAAATAGTGAATGAAGTGACTATACAATAGATAAATCTGAAGTAGAATGTAATGAGTACTCCACCATCCCAATAAGATGTATCCAATATTATGGGAGCACAAAAATAGGACAGATCACCTTTGTTCATTCATATTTCTGTTTCTGTTTCCAACTAGATCCAAGAATTCTTTGTAAAGTAATTGTATTATCTCATTAATCTGTGAATAGCTGTTTTCTGAAGAGAATGGGTTGCAAATCAACTTCGATTGTATTTTTTAAATACTGAGATCAGGATTATCTCAGCTATAGGAGTGGCCTTTTCTTAGAAGAGTTTTGTTTTGTTTTGTTTTGTTTTTAATACTTCTCCTACCACTAAAGTTTTTTTTATACTGTGATAATATTATATCTTCTTGCTGTAATGGTCTGCATTATTCTTATTCCAAACTTTAACCTCTCTTAACTAAATACTACATAATCACAGCATAATCACATCAAAACTAATCTCACATTTTCCCTAAAGCAGAAACACCATATAAATCTGACCTTCCTCTTAGGCCAGTGCAACTTTTAATTAACAAGATTTACTTACCACCTACTCTCTGTTGAACAATGAGTTGATATAAAAGTAATTAGAGAGACAGCTTTTGAACAATTAGAGTGTATGCCTATGCATAAGTTCTTCAAATGAAAGAAAATTACCTCCAGACTGATGTGGTTAATATCTCTAATTATCTCCAATTCAGATATGTTTTCAATTCTTATGCAAGAGTCCTTTTTCTGGTCTTTACTCAACTGAATCACCAGTTTCCAGCACAATCTTAATGTTTTTTAATCTCATATAAGAAATAACTCTTACCCATTCTATATGAAATTGAATGTTACAGAAATAAGTGTGTGTTACTATTTACACAACATAAGTAAGTGGGAAATACATTAAATTTATCTAAATAGCCTATACTATAATTTTATCTAATATAGTCACCTAGCAGACTTTTTTTTTAAATTTTCCTTAATGGATGATAAGGTTTGTTAAAGATGACTCATTCATCTTTATTCATTTATCAGAAAGTTACACATGACCTTTTTCAAATATCCCCAAGCAAAATAAAGGTCTCAAAAAGTGAAAAATAATAGATGTTTTGGTTTTGGTTGATATTCATAAGAGAAAAATAATCATCTTATTATATTTAATATAGTTATTGAAAAGCAACAAGGAGCATTGGCACTCACAGAAAGAAACTTCAAGTGCTTGTTTAAAACTTTTTTTTTTTTTTTAGATTTTATTTTATTTGACAGATAGAGATCACAAGTAGGCAGAGAGGCAGGCAGAGAGAGAGAGAGGAGGAAGCAAGCTCCCTGACGAGCAGAGAGCCCGATGCGGGGCTCGATCCCAGGACCCTGAGATCATGACCTGAGCTGAAGGCAGAGGCTTTAATCCACTGAGCCACCCAGGCGCCCCAACTTTTTTTTTTTTAATCAAAGATGCTGGTCAATACTTTATAGCTTTTCTGAACTTATGCATTCTGATCAAACTTTGGAATATAAAAGATTAAACTTCTCAGCTAATTACATGCCTGAAGGCACATTAACAATGCAAGTGTCAATGCTCTGTTAAAAATTCATTTTGCATTTTTAACACAGTCCTGATAGCAAAACTTTGAAGGCAACAAAGTGGAAAGAGTTATATTCTTATTTTAAAAGATAGCCTAAGAACCTTGGGAAAGTGGAACTTCATTATTTTGTATTATGGAGAATATCAGAAGTAGTATGAAATCAAAATGAATTTTTACATATTTAAAAATTTCATGGATCATTGAACTTTAGTGAGAAGGACCTTAAGAGTCTTTTGGTCCCACCTTTTCATTTCGCTATTGAGATTATCAAAGCATAGAAAGATTTTTGACTTGTACAAGAGTAGACAGGGATAGGTCTAATACTCAGAGCTATTATCTCTTAAACCAGAGAGCTTTCCACAGTGTCAGTGCTTCATCACACTGCAGAAACTATTTCTTAATATGTTTGAAATATATGCTGCCTGTTAGGGCTGAATTGTGTTCCCTGCAAAATGTATATGTTGAAGATCTAACGCTCCCCAATACTTCAGAGTCTGATTGTAATGAGAAACAGGGCATTGAAAGAAGTGATTATATAAAATGAGGCCTCACAGTAGGCCCTAATCCAAACTCGCTGGTGTCCTTATAAAAAAGTTTACACACAAAGAGATACCAGGGGTGGGACACACAGAGAGACCATGTAAGGACAGACAAGAAGGAAGTCATCTGTCAGCCAATGAAGAAGACAGCCTCAGAAGAAACCAAACCTTGGTTCTTCCAACAGTTTGGTGACCATAGCCATTGCTGCTATAAACATTGGTTGCCAAACTGTAGAAAGAACCAAGATGCCCTTCAATGGATGAATGGATAAGGAAGATGTGGTCCATATACACTATGGAGTATTATGCCTCCATCAGAAAGGATGAATACCCAACTTTTGTAGCAACATGGATGGGACTGGAAGAGATTATGCTGAGTGAAATAAGTCAAGCAAAGAGAGTCAAGTATCGTATGGTTTCACTTATTTGTGGAGCATAACAAATAAACATGGAGGACATGGGGAGATGGAGAGGAGAAGGGAGTTGAGGGAAATTGTAGGGGAGGTGAACCATGAGAGATTATGGACTCTGAAAAAACAATCTGAGGGTTTTGAAGGGTGGGGGTTGGGGGAGTCAGGTGGTGGGTATTAAGGAGGGCACGTATTGCATGGAGCACTGGGTGTGGTGCAAAAACAATGAATTCTGTTATGCTGAAAAGAAATTAAAAAAAGAAAGAAAGAAAGAAAGAAAGAAGCCAAACCTTGATCTCTGACTTCTAGTCTCTAGAACTATGAGAAAATAAATATGTGTTGTTTAAGTCACCAACTCAGTCTGTAGTACTTTTTTAGGGCAGCCCTAACAAATTAATTCACTCCCTAAATTATACAAACTAGAATATTGTAACCGTTCCTTAGAACAATGTTCTGTTTAAAATATAACCCATGAGAAATTATGCTAGTTACCAAGCATGCTTAGATATAGCCTTAAGAAAAACATGTACTGGCAACAGTCCTCTGGGGAAAAAGATGATAGATGTTCTTGAAGCCGAGCAGCTGGGAATGCCTGGACTGCTCAGAATGGAGCTCAACCTGTTTCATTTTTTCGTTATCTCCCCTTCTCTGGAGAGCATCAGCAGTTAGTCAGACAATCCTTTCGATTGGGCTTGCTCACTATAGGTCATGTACTACATAATCAGACGTATTTTGTCTTTCTTCTTATGTATCTACAAGACTCATGGTCAATGAATAATCTACTCCAACTTCTTTGTTGGTTGTTTTTCACTTTCTAATAAATATAAAACTAAAAAGTTGTTCAGGGCGACAGTCTTTTCTCCTGTCATCCCCTACTCCCATTCTCTTAAAGCTAACTTGTTTGTGCCTCATTCTTCTCTACTGTGCCATCAAAAGGTAACAGAGAATACATTATATTAGACTTCTACACATAAGTTTTTTTAAAGTTCAACCTCTCCATAGAATTCTACATTTGGATCAACACATTCAATCTGACATGAATGGAGTTTGCTGTCTTAGAAAAAGGGAAGTCCAGGTATATCTCATTTTATTTTGCTTAACTTTAGTTTGCTTTCTGGATACTGAGTTTTTTACAAACTGAACATTTCTGACATCCCTCCATCGAATGAGTCAATCAACACCATTTTTCCAATACCATGTGCTCATTTCATATCTCTGTGTCACATTTTAGTAATCCTTACAATATTTTAGATGTTTTATTAATATTACATTTGTTTTGGTGATTTGTAGCCTGTGATTATGACTCGCTGAAAGCTGAGATGGTGGTTGGAATTTTTTAACAAAAAGTATTTCATAATTAAGGGATACGTATTGTTTCTTTAGTGAAAATGCTAGTGCAAGCTTAATAGACTACAGTATAGCGTAAACATAACATCTATATGCACTGGGGAACCAAAAAAATGCATTATGTGGGGAAACCTTGTCAGGTGCAAGCTGGGGGCATGGGAGGTGAAAGAATTCACCCAAGACAGAACAGAGGAGATAGAAGTTTACTGAATACACGGCAAGGGAGTAACAGGCAGGACAGCGAAGGGGAGACTGTCTGTCAGGAAACTGTGTTGGGGAGCCATAGTTATAGGGGAGAGGGAAGAGAAATGAGAGCATATGGAATTTTCCTTTTTTGGGGTATCTGTGCCTGGTTGCAAGTAGCCCTATTGATCAGCTAGGGCCTTTGGATATTTTGAGGGAGGCCATGTAATGAATCTGTTTGCATTAAGTCTGGTGGCTGCTGTGGGCCCTTTTACCTTATTCAGTTTTCACTGCTCAAGCCGTTTGCCTAAAAACATTTGACTTGTTTTATTGTGATATTCGATCTGGTGTGGAACTGAACCCCCAAGATCTCCTATAATTTCCAGATTACATGGAAGAATGCTATACATAAAACAACCAACAAAATAAAACTTAGTGTGTGGGGAAGATCAAACTTGAAAACTACAAATGAATCATAATTGACTACATGACAAAAGCAGAAATCATCATGAGATAGAAGGATAAAATGAACTCCACCTATTTTATTTTTCACATTTTTGAATAATATCCAACTTTAAGAAATGTGTGGTTTATCCTACTTTGAGAACCACTGATGCATTTATTTCTCATTTTCATATTGACATCAATCAAACATGATGTTATCTAGGTTTTAGATTTTTTTCAATAAAAATCCTTAAAGAGTATGACAATTTTGTTTTTATGAAATGAAAGAAGCTAATATAATGAAAATAAATTTAGGTTTCAAGTCAGGAACAACTGTTATTCTAGCCCTTAATTAGTATGATCATGAGCACATGGCTTACCTTCCCTGAGCTTCAGTTGCCATATATCTAAAGGAAAGATTATCCTAAAGGATCCCAATATTTATTTATTTATTGTCAAAAAATTCATTCCATGCTAAAGATAACTGCTTCATTAGAAAAGCTGATTGATTGTTCTGACTGGTTGAAGAAAACAAAATCCATTAGTCCACCTTGGGAAAAAAAGAATCTTAGGAGAAAAAAGCAAACCTCTTTAAGTTCTATAATCTGTAATCTTCTTATGTATCAGAAAGAGAAAGGATGAGAAATTGGCAGGTGTTTAATTCTTTAAGACCTTTGCACCAATAATTCTTTCAAGACATTTCACGAGTTTGCTGTGACAGAGCCAATGTGCGCCTCAGCACTGTCTAATCAGACTGCTGTTCACCAAACTGAGACACGTATTTGCACTTTTTTTCTTGCCCCTACAGTTTCCTACAGATGTGACACCAAGTTAGGGAAGACTTATAAACAGTTGCTGTAGAAAATCACAGAGCGATAAAACAAAAGTAAAGGTTTTCTTAAGCAGTTTCTCTTTATGAACTTAACTTTCCTAGCTCAAGTTTTTCTTGGTCAAAATACTCATAGTTATAAATAGACAGTATGACACAGAGAAGTTGAAGGAGAAAGCAACTGATTCCCAGTGGACATAATTCAAAATGATGAGAGATTTGACCTAACAGGCAGCAGCCATGTCTTCAGTTTGCAAGTAATTTAATAACCATGAGTCCCTTAATCCATAGAAGCTGCAATTTAATATGTGTAAAGTAAGTAGTTCATTTGATTGTTCAGTAAGTAACTGTTGAGGACACAGAGGTGCCACACACCTACACTAGTTTCCTGAGATTACAAATGAAAGAAAGCTGTAATTCAGTAAACTTTTACAATAGAGTGAGAACAGTGACCGTTGCAACCCGTGGGAAGGACTGTTATGATAGAGGTAAGTATGCTATTCTATGGAAGTAAGTGGCAAGCATCTAACCCAGGCTGGAGGAAAATGTTTTTGTTTGTTTGTTTGTTGCTGAGTTTTTTTGTTTGTTTTGGTTTTGGTTTTGGCTTTGCTTTGGTGTTTTGTTTTTGTTTTTGTTTTTGTTTTGATTGGCATTTTGCTGAGTCTAGAAATATATGCATGGCCTATCTGACAGAAACCTCACAGGAAAGCAGATTAGTGCACAGAGTAACTGCTGGGAAAGACTGAGGTGATGCTGGGGTTCATATTTGTGTCCTCTGAGATTTCATTCAAAACTAACGTATTTTAAACATTACCAAATATGTATTTAAAGAAAAGAAACAAAACCCCAGGAGTATTTAGTCTATGAATACTTAGTTAAAAGAAAGGAGAGGAGTATTAGATAAAGATCTTCCCAGCTAGGCATTGGAAAGAATGCATTTTCTAGCCCTGGGCCCTTCCTGGGGTGGAGGGGGAGTACATTGTGCCAAATCTCACTGTGTTCTGTGTTTACCTCCCACCACTAAATATGTTTTAAATTTTCTGGTAAGGTAAATGGAAATAAATATTAGAAGGTACAGAACTCTCCCAGTTTTCTCTGATGTTCTACCAAACCTCTGTCTGTACCATGTGACCCACACCTTGATCTTCTCTACTCTGCCTGCTTTACTTTTCCCTACATAAACACTGGATATGACCAGTTCACTCTTGGTAAGAGGACAAAGACAACAGAATGTTCTAGTGCTGTAGAGAGTAGTATTTTTCAGTGGGGAAGTGAATGAAGAGCACTGTTGAAGTGGTTGCCACTTACTTTGAGGCATGGATGGTAGCTGCGTGAGGAAAGGGTATCCAGGAAGGATAAGGCAACTCCATCAGAGTAGGTGTGACATGAAGCCACCTGTGCTTCTGCCTCAGAAGTTTTGGCAAAACCTCATGACTTTCTGAGAGAGATTTGAGTTTGAGTTTGGTGAATACATCTACCTTCACAAGGACAGAGTATTTATTGCTTGTAAAACATGATAAATATTATCATGGTTGGGGTCCCCGGCTGAGTAGAATTTTTTTAAGGGGGACAAGGGACAGAAGAAGCAGGAGAGAGAATCTCAAGTGGGCTCCCCACGGAGTGAGGAGCCCCATGCGGGGCTCAATCCCATGACCCTGAGCTCATAACCTTAGCAGAAATCAAATCAGTTGCCTAACCAACTGAGCCACCCACCCAGGTGCCCTGAGAAACACATATTTTAACAGGGCTTCTAACCTGGCATAAATGGTTGGAAGTTGTCCTGTTCAGACTCCTAGCAGAAGAACTGAGAAAACAGGTTGGGGAGAATTTTCTTACCTGTGTTTGCACATAAGATCAATTAAACACGTGTTTATTTCAAATGAAAACCATTATCATTGGTGAAACCTAATTGATACAGATGAAGGGTGCCTTCTTTCTGTGTGGGGTGAAGGGGAAGGAGGAGGGAGGAGGAACAGTCAGGTAGATGGCTGATTTTTAAATTATTAGCCAATTATCTCCCTCCCCAACCTATATATCATGTCACATTATAAAGAATCCTCTGAATTCTAAGTCCTAAATTAGGTTTTAATTAAAATCATTCTAAAAATACTCATGCTTGATTTCAAAATAAACATTTAAAATAATTTCCATGAAATGCTATTATTTTCCTTTGTATAGTATAATAAAATTGTTTTTATTCTTAATTCAAATATTTGATCACAGCAATTCAGTTATGTAGTGAACATCAAATATATCATTTGGATGTCACATGTAAATTATATGATATTTTTTCCTTAAAAATCAGGGTGTAACTGACTCGATATTTATACAGACAATAAAACAAGGGTTATTTTAAGGAAGGGGAAATATACTTAATTAATTTGAGGATGATAACTACTATAGGTCCACTGTAAATATAGGAAATATGTTTTCTTAAACCCAGAATTATTTTCCTCTTCTGAAATTTATTTTATCTCCTTAAACAAAAGGATAATGCATCACAGTGAGATTTAGATGTCCTTGGAACAAGGCTGTTTTCTCAAATATTAACTTGTCTGCTTTACAAGAAGTTATTCTATATGTACATTTGAGCATAACATTGACCTTTTTTCACAGTGGCACTTTAACTACCACTTCCTATTTAATTAATTAACACCTCTTGCCTTTCCCTGATTCCTATTTTTTTTAAAGGTTTCTACCCTTTAATATGAAACCATGTCTTTTGGTTTAAGAAATTGTCTGAAGCAGTGATCTACATTAACTTTTTAGCAGGTATGTGATTTCCAGTCTGAATTTTCTATTTTCTTTTCTCCTGGGGGAAAAAAACAAAAACAAAAACCCACAAAGCAATAAATTTGACTAAAAATAATTTCCAATGTTGGCATACACTTCTGAATTCTCAAGAGGTCAATGTCATTTGTTTCACATAATATCCAGGTACATAATTCAACAAATGTTTATATAGCTTGTTATTTAGTGAGCTATTGTCTTATTGTAAAGAACATAACCTACAAAGATGTAGCACAAATACAATAGAATTATATGTATTGGTCTCTTACACAACACATTGTGGTGGCGTTTAGTTAAGGTAGATGCTTCCAAACCACAGGTGCACTGGTGATGCTGCCCTCACTGTCCTGTTTATACACCTGTCAGGAAAGGGAAAGGAAGGAAGTAGAAGACAAACAATACCTTAGAGATGTACATTCTGAGAGCATATACATCACTGTCATTTTCATTTCCTTTGTTATAATTAGTAGCATGGCCACATCAAACTACAAAGAGACTTAGAAATAAAGTCTTCAACATCATAGCTCCATGCCCAACTACAAAGAAGAAGTGGAATGAGTAATTGTGGAAAGCTGTCAGTCTCTGTTGCAGCACATAATCTCATGTGGCCCAGTGATTACAGGCTTTATAAAGAATTGCTAGAGACTTGAAAACAAGCTGTATTTTTAAACTAGAATTCTGAGTCTCCTTGGGCTGCTATAAGAGGGTGCCATGGACAAGGTGGCTTATAAACAATGGAAATGTATTCCTCAGAGTTCTGGAATCTGGGAAGTCCAAAATCAAGGAGACAACATAGTTGGTATCTGATGACAGCCTGCTTCCTAGTTCATAGATGGCCTCCTTTGCCCTGTAACCTCACGTGATGAAAGGGGTAAGGAAGCTCTCTTTGGCTGCTCAGATGAGGGCACTAATCCCATTTATTAGGACTCTATCTTAATGATTTAATCACCTGCAAAGACCCCATTTCCTCATATCATCACCTGGGGGTTAGGTTTCAATATATGAATTTTGCAAGTACACAAATATTCCGTCCATAGCACATAGGACAGCAGATTTTGATTAGTTATTTACAGTGGAAGTTTCCAAATAGTCAATGTTATTTTAATTAAAATGTCACTAAAATAAAAATTAGCAGAAATAATCTTGAAATAATGTTTAATTTTTACGAACTGTATTGCTAAAATTCATGTAACTACAATTCAAATTATATGGATAAATCTTGAGATAGTATTTTTGCTCACTTATCTGAAAAAAAGTTTGTTTTGCTATATACATTATTTCTATCTCATTTTTCTTTAGTAATGAATATTTTTTCATGAAGAAACAATGAAGGAAATTATAGAAAATATTCACTTTTGTCTGTATTTACCTTCAAATAAAAAAGAAACTTGTACTTCTTCAATTAAAAAAAAAAGTTTTTTTTTCTTTAATAAACCAATCAGAAAAAGACAATTATCATATGATCTCTCTGATATGAGAAATTTGAGAGTCAGGGCTGGGGTTGTGGGGGTAGGGAGGGGAAAAAAATGAAACAAGATAGGATCAGGAGGGAGATGAACCATAAAAGACTCTTAATCTCATAAAAAAAACTGAGGGTTGCTGGGGGGTAGGGGGTAGGGATAGGGTGGCTGGGTTTTGGACAATGGGGAGGGTATGTGCTATGGCGAGTGGTTGTGAAATGTGTAAGCCTGATGATTCACAGCTCTGTACCCCTAGGGCAAATAATACATTATACATTAATAAAAAAATAAAGAAAGAAAACTGTTTTTCTTAAAAAATATTTTCTTGCACATTGTATCAATATATAAAAATACCTGAGAATTTATGGATAATAGGCCTATCCTCACAGCAACACTAAAGATAGGAATAAGTTAAATGAATTTTTTCTCTAGAAAAATTGCAGTCCAGGTTAGATTGATATATAAATTCAAAAATGAAAAAATATATTAAAAATATATTCTAAGTAAGAATAGAATTGAACCATAAATAATAACTAAGTATAAACTGCTCAGTCTTTAGTTTCTTTACCCCGTATTTCACACAGCAAAAAGCTTCCTTCTCTGGTTTAATGCCAAGGTGTCAGGCAAGTCACTGAGACTGAACACATATGCTTTCACAAACATTAAATAGAATTGTATTACTTTCCCAGGGCTGCTGTAACACACACACACACGCACACACGCACACACACACACGCACACATTGCATGACATAAAATAAAAGAAATGTATTCTCTCATAGTTCTGGAAGCCAGAATTTCAAACCCAAACTGTTGGCAGGTCTGGTTCTTTCTGGAGACTCTGAGGCAGAACCTGTGTTATGCTTTTCTCTTAGCTCCTGCTGGCTGTTGACAACCCCTGGGATTCTTTGACTTGTAGCTGTATGGCAGCAATCACTGTCTTCATCTTCACATGGCTTTCCCTTCTGTGCCTTCTTTCCTGGCTCTTGTAAGGATACCCTTCTTTGGACATCCTAACCCAGGATGGTTGCATTTAGGGATCCTTCCTTAATTACATCTGAAAATATTCTATTTCTAAATAATCTTACTCACAGAGACCAAGGGTTAAGACTTGGTCATATCTTTTTGGGGGACACTATTTAACCCACTACAAAGGGAAAGTTTATTTAAGATGAGATACCTCAGTTATTCTCCTGCCCTTATAAACTTATCTACAACACATCTACCCTAGTGAATTTAAAAGAATGGATGTAAATTTTCTCCAGGTTTCAATGCATAACCTAGATTTAGGTTGACATCCATCTAAAAACCAGATTTAACTATCCACAACCTCTCCCAGTTACTGTCTCTATTCCCTTGGGCTTTGCCTCTAATCCCTCACTTTAACATAAGTAAACTATCAGCTCCAGAATTCACTTGGCTGATCATTTTTTATCCCCATCCCCTTGTACTTATACTTCCAAGGATTTCACTTGTCATTGGCACTTCCTTAAATTGTCATGTGTCTCTCAGTCTGTCCACTGAGGCTTTCACCTTGCCATTTCACTGAAGCTACTACTGCCAAAATTATCAGTGTCCTTCAAACTGCCCAATTCACAGATCATTTTAAGTGCTGATTTTAACTTGACCCACTAATGCTTAGGAGCTCCTTTTCTACACTTCCTTTCTTGGTTTCAGAGATACTACTCTTCTGCTTTCTTCATGCTTTCCTCCTGTTTCTCTGTGGATTTATCTCCCTTTTTCCCTTCTTAATTGCTACTCTACACTAACAGTTTTTGGGATTCATCTTTTGTTATATATAGTCATGGCTACCACTACCACTCCTATGCTGTCCACTTACAGATATTTAGCTCCAGCCCAATCTTATAGTCTAAGGTTCAGGTCTACTGTTGATCTTTCCCTGGATAAGATCCAGGCAACTGAAAACACTCTGTTAAAAACAGAACTCAACTGCAAAGAGTGAGAGTTTGACTTCTTCTTTGCAGATTTGGTTGCCTTTTATTTCTTTTTGTTGTCTGATTGCCCAGGCTAGGACTTCTAGTACTATGTTGAATAACATAGTAGACAGCCCTGCCGTGTTCCTGACCTTAGGGAAAAAGCTCTCAATTTTTCCCTATTGAGAATGATATTCTCTGTGGGGTTTTCATAGATGGCTTTTATGATATTGAGGTATGTACCTTCTATCCCTACACTGTGAAGAGTTTTGATCAAGAAAGAATGCTGCACTTTGTCAAATGCTTTTTCAGCATCTATTGAGAGTATCACATGGTTCTTATTCTTTCTTTTATTAATGCTTTGTATCACATTGATTTGCAGATGTTGAACCAATCTTGTAGCCCAGGAATAAATCCCTACCTAAAGCAATCTACACATTTAATGCAATCCCTCTCAAAATACCATCAACTTTTTCTCAAAGAAATGGAACAAATAATCCTAAAATTTATATGGAACCAGAAAAGACACCAAATAGCCAGAATAATATTGAAAAAAGAAAACCAAAGTTGGTGGCATCACAATTCCAGACTTTAAGCTCTATTACAAAGCTGTCATCATCAAGACAGTATGGAACTGGCACAAAAACAGACACACAGATCAATGGAACAAAATAGAGAGCCCAGAAATGGACTCTCAACTCTATGGTCAACTAATCTTCAACAAAGCAGGAGAGAATGTCTAATGGAAAAAGATAGTCTTTTCAACAATGATGTTGGGAAAATTAGACAGTCAACATGCAGAAGACTGAAACTGGATCATTTCCTTACACCACCCACAAAAATAGACTCAAAATGGATGGAAGACATCAATGTGAGACAAGAATCCATCAAAATCCTTGAGGGGAACACAGGTGGCAACCTCTTCAACCTCAGCCACAGAAACATCTTCCTAGAAACATTGCCTAAGGCAAGGGAAGTAAGGGCAAAAATGAACTATTGGGACTTCATCAAGATCAAAAGCTTTTGCACAGCAAAGGAAACAGTCAACAAAACTAAAAGACAATCAACAGTATGGGAGAAGATATTTGCAAACGACATATCAGATAAAGGGCTAGTATCCAAAATCTATAAAGAACTTATCAAACTCAACACCCAAAAAACAAATAATCCAATCAAGAAATGGGCAGAAGACATGAACAGATATTTCTGCAAAGAAGACATCCAAATGGCCAAAAGACACATGAAAAAATGCTCAACATCCCTTGGCATCAGGGAAATACAAATCAAAACCACAATGAGATACCACCGCACACCAGTCAGAATGGCTAAAATTAACAAGTCAGGAAATGACAGGTGTTGCGAAGGATGTGAAGAAAGGGGAACCCTCCTACACTCTTGGTATGCAAGCTGATGTAGCCACTCTGGAAACAGTATGGAGGTTCCTCAAAAAGTTGAAAATAGAGCTACCCTATAATCCAGCAATCACACTACTAGGTATTTACCCTGAAGATACAAATGTAGTGATCCAAAGGGGCACATGCACCTGAATATTTATAGCAGCAATGTCCACAATAGCCAAACTATGGAAAGAGCCTAGAAGTCTGACTTCTGCAAATTCCCAAACCACAGAATTGTGATTTTAAAAAAAGGTTGTGTTCTGGCCATTAAGTTTGTAACGGTTGGCTAGGCAATAATATGTAAGTGATGCAATTACAAAAGAAGATTTAGTAATGTCCTAAAGTATTTGCTTACTACTACGGTCAAAATGAAAACTATATTCTAACACATTTTAAGAATACTTTAACATATTCACTTCAAACAAGAAAAAAAGCAGGTGAAGAAACATATCTACAATCCAAATATTAGCAAAATGATACTCCACTTATATCTATATGGACTTATACGATAGTGCAAAATGAATGATCAGGGAACAATTCATTTTCATAGTGTATGTCTAGTATACTGGTATACATTGATGATCAGTACATTAGAAGAACATAAGTGTCTATTTCTCAGCCTAAGAAATTTCAATATTTTCACAAGGCAAAATAAGACTATCTATCTATCTATCTATCTACCTATCTATCAACATTTATCTTTCATCTCCATCATCTCTAAATGAACAGCATTGATACTGATTATTAATGGAAAAAGACACAAATAGCTTTCAAGTAACATAAAAAGCACTAAAAATATTCAGATCCGGGGCACCTGGGTGGCTCAGTCGTTAAACGTGTGCCCTTCAGCTCAGGTCATGATCCCAGGGTCTTGGGATGAAGTCCCGCTTAGGCTCCCTGCTCAGCAGGAAGCCTGATTCTCCCTCTCCTACTCCCCTTGCTGTGTTCCCTCTCTCACTGTCTCTCTCTCTCTCTCTCTGTGTTAAATAACATCTTTAAAAAAATTTCAGATCCATTTTGCCTTATCACAGTGCCTAGAATGTTCAGTAACCTTTCAATAAATATTAGTTATCATTATCAAGAATATTATTACACTATCAAAATTTCCAAATGCGCTATAAACTATTTTAGTCAATTTCATGTGCACCTAATTCTAATTCTATTCCAAATGTAATTGACTCTTTTATTTACTTTATTCATTCTTTGGCAATCAGAATATGTGTCTGATGATGGTCCTTAAAAACATGACTATTTTTGTAAAAGCACTCTGCAAAGTATGTAAAATGCATTGACAATAATAACTTCATAATAGTGCTTCATTATAATTAATTTGCAACTCAGAAATGCTTTAAAGACAGCTTTTTAGTGATAAATCTCAAAGCATGGCAAGCTTACAATACAGTTTCTATGCTTGTCAAATAAAAACTGAGTCAATTATTGTGATGGTAGTTTTGAAATAAAGTACACCTGTGTGAAGCACTATTATAATGGTCTATCTCTAATTTGCATAATGCCAATCATTTAGCATTCAATGGAAAGTATTTATTTTAAATTGAAATATGTTTCTCAAACTTTAAAATAAGTAAGATTGTGATTAAATTGGTATTTCCTGATCTGCAGAGCCCTTTTTATCCTTTTCAAAAGTCACTCATGCACATAGCTGCTTCACACATTTAATGTTAGGCATGTGTATCATAAAAAGACACTTTTATTTGAAATGTAGGTAAACACAGTGTTATGTTTCTTATGAGGAGGTTAAATCAACAGTTTCTTCTTCTGATTTAACAGTCACAATTTTAACAATATTAAACCTATGCTATTATTTGATCATTGTCCCTTCCAGGGTGACCCACTTTGTTTCCATTCAAAATCTGCTAAACTTTTGCCATATTGGCTATAAGCTATGAAGATTGTTTGTACAGGATAATGCAAAATGTAGCTTATATTATAGAAGCATCATTATTGCTAAATTCAAAGAAAGGCTTAGATATTACCATAGTATGTGTCCTATTTGAGTATACTGATATTTAAGCTAATTCATAAAAGAAGCCCTGATTTTAAATAAATAAATAAATAAATAAATAAATAAATAAATGTAATCTAACCTAAACTGCTAAGAAGCATTAGGATTATTAGTAAAATTTGGAAAAGACAAGGAGAAGAGAATATATGACCACTGTTGTATAGAAACTGTTCTGTTGGTTACACCTAAGAAACTGTTTCCACTAGTTCATTTCTCCAGTCCTCAAATGTATTCCATCTACATAATAGTTTGTTTCATGTTGAGAGTGGATAAATAAGACATAATTCCCATCTTCAAAGCTATTGTAGTCAAAAACATTGTGATCACAGTTCAAAGTAATGATGGCCCATAACAGACATATGAATGGGTGCTATGGATTCTTAGAGGAAAAGATTCTTTCTCTGACTTGATGATCAAGCTGTCTTTCCAGAGAAGGTAATGCTTGGACTGCAGTTTTGGAGAACTGGTAAAAAGGTTGAAGAGGAGTAAAATCCCTCAGGCAGTGGTGGGAGAGTAGCACTGTGAATGCATGAAGTTATCCAGTTGATCCTAGTTAGGACTTTCTCTATGTGAAACCAAAGGTGTTTAAGGAGATGGAACGCAATATTTTTATTAATCATGTTGTCCTTGCATATCTTTTGCAGTTTTTATTTTAGTATATGTGATTAAATATATTGGAATTGAGAGAGAACAAAACATGTTACTTATTTTATTTCATCACATTAATAATCAGTGATGACAAATGAAATACATTATGCAAATTGATACAGGGTAAGAAGACAGGATTTTATAGGGGGTCTGGAGAGAATTCAGAAGAATAAGGGAGAAATGGGCAAATCACGAGGGGTCACATGATTTAAAATGTCATCCTACTTTTATTTAGGTGTGTCACTGGAGAGATTTCGCTGGCTTTAACACTCTGCTTATGTTTCTTGAGTGAGCAGACATCCAGACAAAAGCATTCACACTATCTAATATTTTATATTTTAATAGTGCCTCATTTTTCACCCAAGTAGTCTGTTTCCATTTGGTTGGTATTCATGATTATTTCTGCAAACTAACAGATTCCTTCCATAAAGTGGGTTGTCTTATTTAAAGAATTACATTTGTCCTCCCAGTATAGATAAATACCCTGTGTGAGTCTTCTCTTCTTGACTGCTTCAGGTGATTTACAGATACTCAGAAAGTGACAAATACAGTTAAGAAACTACATTACAGTGAATTCCTTTAATAAACTATTTCCCCTCCTCAATATGCTCTATATTCTACATGATAGGGGTAACATATCAGGTCTTCTGTCATTATAATAGATTAATGATATTCAGTAGCTTGATGCAATTTGTATAAGATTCAAAAACAAGCAAAATTAAATAAGTAGACAAATACAGATATGGTAGCATTAAAAAAAAACAAGGTGTTAGTAAAATTCAAGATAGTGAAGATGTTTATCGGGGGGAAGGGGGTAACTTCAGTATTATTGAACATACTCTTTTTAAAATTTGGTCATGAATCACTGGTATTCATTTTCAATTTATTATGATAGTTCAGAAACCACGTATATGTTACGTACTTTCTCTTAATTGTTTCAATGTAACATCATTTTAAAGTACTAAACTGGGAGTTAAAAGCCCTAATTTCTGGTTTAAATTCATCCATTAGCCAGTTTTGTGATATTTGACATGGAACTGAATATTTTCTTGCTCTAATGTCCTCATATGTAAAGTAGCAGCTAAGCTTCCTATACACCCAACTGTATCTTTTGCATAAAAATTCTGACTTTATGTATTATAGTTAAAATATAATAGAAAATCTATTTCATTAATAATGAGTTCCTGGAATAAAAATGCAATGTTTAAAATAAGGACTCTGAAGTCAGAGAGATAAAATTTTAGTCATGTTATCTTTTACCTTTGTGGAAATGAACAAATAACATAATTATGCAAAATCTTGGCTTTGCATATGATATTAATGAATAACATTTCCTGGGACCTAGGCATATACCAGATATTATGCTAAATGTGTAGATTTCTGGGTCACCTGGGGGCCTCAGTCGGTTAAGCCACTGAATTCTTGATTTTGCCTCAGGTTATGATCTCAGGGCCTTGAGATTGAGCCCTGCATTGGGCTCCATGCTGGGCATTGAGCCTGCTTAAATCTCTTTCTCCCTCTTCTTATTTCTCTCCCTGCCCCTGTCACACTCTCTTTCTGTCTCTAAAATAAATATACACATAAATACATAATAAATTAATAAATTAGTTAATTAATTAATTCTGGTTTTCATTTAAATATCACAAGACAAATAAATAAATATCATCACGAGGCAATGGAATAAGAGCTACAATAATTTCCATATAAAAATAAAAACTTAGAATGGTAAGCTCCCATCAGGAGGAACAATTCAAACCCAAATTTTTCTTCTTTCAGAAACCTTAATTAATATAATGGTTCTTTCTCAATGATAGTAAGATGCTTAGAAAAGTGTGTGGCACATAGCACTCAGAAATATTTGATATTAGGTTTGCCAATTATTCTGATTGTAATTGATGACAGTGAAGCATTGTCTGCAGGCAGTGGCACTAGAGGTCATCACAGGAGCAATCATGGAAGTATGACATCATCCTGTGTGATGTAATTACTCACCCATGCATGTAATTACTGTGCGTTTGGCCAAATAAACAATTACATGGCAAGATATGTTTAGGAAACTAAAAAAAAAAAAAAAAAATGTGAGCAGAAAAGGGAGCAACAATTCAGCATTGTAGTGGACATTAACTGTTTTGTTTTCCCAGAATAGTATTTTCCCACTTTGGGAGTAAGATTGTTTCTATATTTCGATGGAGTTTAACTTGCCTGACGCCTTAGTTTCAGCTGTGCACACATGACTGTGATGGGGCCATTCACTGTACTCTGACTTGGGGGAGGGGGAGGCATGTGTAAGCCAAGCTTGTCTAGGCCTATTTCTCAGAGATGCTTGACATTTGAAACAGTTTGTGTCATCACCATAGTACTCATAAAACTCGTTTAATAAGATAGAACAAATGAATAAAAAAACAAATAGCAGAATCAGACCTATAAATACAGAGAGCAAACTGATGGTTGCCAGACAGGATGAGGTGGGGCAATGGGCAAAATGAGTGACGGGAAGAGAGAGATACAGGTTTCCAGTTATGGAATCAATAAGTCATGGAAATGAAAGGCACAGCATAAGGAATGCATCATTGATATTATAATAGCTATATAGTGGGGCAGATAGTAATTAAACTTGTGGTGAACATAGCATAAGGTATAAACTTGTCAAATCACTAAGTTGGTTACCTGAAACTAATATAAGATCTTATGTCAACTATATTCAAAAAAATAAGTAGAGATAGGAGATAAATGATAGATATAGATAAAATGGTATTTGGGAATTCCTAGTGTGTTTTTTTTGTTTTGTCTTGTTTTTATGTTAGTGTCCCTAAAATTGCCCACACAATCAAAAGACTGGATCAACAAACTAGGCTTGAGGAAGGAATAGAGTTGACCCTTAAACAACACAGGAATTAGGGGTGCCAACCCCTTTGCAGTCAAGAATAAATTTTGACTCCCCCAAAGCTTAACTACTAATAGCCTACTTTTGACTGGAAATGTTAAAAAAATCTGCATATAAGTGGACCTGCATAGTTCAAACCCAAGTTTTCAAGTGTCAGCTATAATTAAATCTAACTGCAAATAATGAAACTAAGGTTAAGTAGCCATCAAACAGAGCACACCTCTCAGAAATACTACAGAACTAAACTTACACCACTAAGACCCATCCATTTTATTTAATAATCAGAATTTAAGGTGCACATTACCAGCCTTAGAAATGTGAATTTACATGGCTGTTCATATTTGCAAATACTTAAAATTGTGTTGAGAGATAACATTTACTATCGTGTATATGAAACCTGATAAATCCCTTGCTTTTCCAATCTTAAGTGACCTGATGGGACTCACCTATGTATTGAGAGAATTTTATAAAATCTTCACTTGTTTTCTTTTTAGACATTTGCATTAAAAAATAAAAACTAGCTTTAAAACAAAACAACAATAAACTAGACTGAAAAATATTTTTCAAAGTCATTTTGTGGCCATAATCTATCTTCTCTTTATAATGATATCTGGCAATTCTGGAAATTCATTGTTAGTTTTTTACTAATAGATCCCAATCAGTAGAGATTTCTCAAACAGATATGAAATGCCAAACTTTGTCAAAGAAGTTGCACTTTTGCCTGAGATTTATGGGTGATGTGGTGACGAGCATGGGCACCTGCCAGGATTTACTTTTTAATTATATGATCCTTTGCTATAAGAGCCTACAATGAAGAGCACCCCTGACTCCTGTTCTCTGTTCTTCAGCTATGGTTGACTCATTATATTTCTTTCCTGCATGACTATTGGCAGGAATAGACGTAATATTTTAACATGCATTGAGCCTGCTTCAAACATTTTAATTGGTTTAAAACTGTTGGTACCATCTTTTACTGTATTAATTTATTGCTTCAGCGTCAGTCAGCTGAAGCCTTTGGCAGATGGTAATGCAGCCACTGCATACAGACCAGAAGAGTGAAGGTATTTATATGATGTACATATCTTTCATTAAGTATTCATGAACTTTCTCTTAATGATTATATTGTAAAAGTACCACAAAGTTTGAGACTCATTCCTTGGGAAAATTAATAACCCAATTTTGCAAAATGACAGTTTTGTTTAAGTATGATGGAAGAGAGCTTTTGAGCAGATACTGACAATTATAAAGGAAGACTACCACTTCAGTGGTGTTGTTTTGTTCCGATTCAGTGAAATTCAAAAGTGGCAACCTTAAAAACAAATGCCCCTCATAGCATAGATTAAAAGACTATAATGTTGGTTTAAATGTTTGTTTATGCCATTACTTTAAAGCATTGCATGTTTATTTATTTGTTTTGGCAAACACACTGTGTAGTAGTTACACAATAGTCTGTGTGTTTCACAACAGTATTCACAGGTAGAATGTGATACTCTAAAATCATACATGCACATGCATACCCACATACAAAGGACACCAAAATAACATCAAAGCTATTTTCAATTTCAATCAAAATCCTGTGTCTTTTAGAACCTATTGTTCAAGGCCACATATGTAACTTAAATGCAAATTTTATTGGCAGCCCTTAAGGGAAGTAGAATGTGTACTTTTATTTTTTTAAAGATTTTATTTATTTATTTGACAGACAGAGATCACAAGTAGGCAGAGAGGCAGGCAGAGAGTGAGGAGGAAGCAGGCTCCCCACTGAGCAGAGAGCCCGATGTGGGGCTCAATCCCAGGACCCTGAGATTATGACCTGAGCCGCAGGCAGAGGCTTTAACCCACCTAGCCACCCAGGCGCCCCGAATGTGTACTTTTGACTACCTTTCCTGCTAAAGTAGATCTACCTAGCATCACGAAATCAAAAGTATGTATTCAAAACTGATCTATGTACAGATTTATATGCTGTACCCAGATGACCAGGGTCAAAACACTCCTGACTAAAACTCTACCTAAATGCTGCAAACATTCATGTATCCATCAATTCTTATTGTCTACCAATACGTATCTTTATGATATGGTCCATTAACTGTAAATAGAGCAACACTGCCAGGATCTCTGCCTAGAGGCAGAAACAGCACGAGGTATTTGCTTGCAGGTACTTCTACCTGTAAGCCTTGCCTTGTCAGGGGGAAAAGTAAGACAAAATTCTTAGTAATAGAATTTAACTTCCAGAGACCAAAAGAAACATGAAAAGTTTTAATTTGTAACAATGGATCAATTTTTCATTTAAAAATAGCAGCAGCATGTTGTATATAAATTGCATTAAAATGAGAACACAGGGGACAATCCAACCTACTGACAAAAAATTGCATTATTAATAAAAAGAGGAAGAAAGTGAGGGAGAAAGAGCAAAAGAAGGAGAAGGAGATACATCTGAGGGGAGATGTTTTACAAAATTCATAATTTTCACAGGGCCATAATTTCAAGCTAAACTTGATCTTGTTGCTAGAGAGTTCACTTATTCTTAGTCAAGCATGACATGTTTTGAAGTAAAAACTTGTCTGGCTTTCTCTTATTACTCCAAAGGTCTAGCTATTCTTATTAATATTATTTGTATGTTTTCAAATCCAAAGTGATTATAAAGCAAAGAAAAGATAAAGCCTATTAATCTGTGTATCTCCCTTTTTTTCTTCTGCCTCTGCTATCTGCCAATAGTGGCATCCTAAAAGCCTCAAGCTTCCAAAATTTTTCCATTAATTACAATATGTGAAAATAATTTTTAAAATTTTTATAAACTATGAAGTGTGTAAAAGTGTTTGGTTCCCTGCTAACATTAATTGTTTTCAAGCTTCCCAATTTATTTAGGATTTGTAAGATCACTTTGGGCTACTATGTGACAAAGAATTATAGCTCTGTACTTCACAAAGTCTGTTTTTTAAGATTGTCTGTTTTTTATAATCCATTCATTGAGCTGATTTTCATAAAATCAAATACACAGATTTAAGTTTACAGATCAATATGTACTGACAGATATAAGCCTAATTTAAGTACCACCTCAACAAGATACATATTCCAACATCCCCAAAAGTTTCCTATACCCCATTGAATTTTCTCTCTCTGTCCCTCAACCCCAGACAACCACTGACTTGATACTTTTCTTCAAATCTTAATTCTCCTGACTGAGGACTTAACATATTTTTTTAAAGATTTTATTTACTTATTTGACAGAGAGAAGAGAGAGAGCGAGGTATAAGCAGAGGGAGGGGGAGAAGTAGGATCCCCATTGAGCAGGGACCCTGATGCCCTCCTCCATCCCAGGACCCCAGGATCATGACCTGAGCTGAAGGCAGACCCTTAACCAAGTGTCCAAGCCACCTGGACACCCTGAGAATTTAATATTAACTGTAAATATGTAGGGCACATTTTAGTGTGTGTTGGGTTTCTTTAGTATGTGTTGGGTTTCTTTTACTCAACCAAATTATACTCTTTCTTCATGCTTTTAGAAAAGCTTTAGTTTGCTCCTTTTGCTAGGTGATATTCTATTATATAAATGTATAACAATTTACCTGAAGATGGACAGTCTTTCACCAATTTTTGTTTTTTATGATTAAAGCTTCTGTGAACATTTCTGTACATTTTTTTCATTCCATTAAGGTATATACTTAGGAATGGAATTACTGGGTTATGTTACTGATATATATTTAACTGTGTAAGGAAATGTCAAATATTTTCCAAATTTTTATGATTTCATACTCTTACATCCTCTAAGACACTTGGTATTATTAATCCCTTTGATTTTAGACATCCTTAGGGGTGTGAAGTATAATCTCATTATGGTTTTAATTTTAATTTCCCTCTAGACTAATTGTGTCAAGTGTCTTTTCATTGGCCATTTATACATTTCCGTTTTTGAAGTCTTTCTTTTTCCAAGTAATCCTCTGTGCTATTGGATTGTAATTTTGTTGATCATTTTCAAGATATCTATATCTATCTATATATATTTTCTGGATATAAATATATCATTAGGGATATAAGTTTTAATTAGACATTTATATGGTAAATATCATGCTATATCCTAGCACATGGTTTTTAATTTCTTTTTATTAACAGTGACTTTTAAAAAGCAAATGTTTAGTTTTGATGAAATTTGATGCATTATTTCTGTTTTTTTATTGTTAGTACTTTTTATCTAAGATACTGCTTTTTAGTTTCCTGTGGGACCTTTATAATTTACATTTACCTATATGATCCATCTGAACTTAATTTTTTGCATAATATGTAAAATTTGTCCATATTCTTTTTTTTTTAACATATTGTAGATATCCAGTTTACTTATCACCATTTGATGGGAAGTCTATCCTTTCCCCATTAAATTAGCTTGCCACATTTGTTTTTAAGAAAATGACCATATATGAGTGAGTTTATTTGAGTGCCCTTATGTTCCATTAGTAGATCTGTCAGTCCTTTCACCATTAGTAAACTGTAGCTTTACAGGAAGGCTTGAAATCTGGTAGCATAATCCTTCAACTGTATTATTTGTCAAACTTTTCTTAGCTATCATTTTCATATATGTTTTAGAATCATTTTGTCGACTTCTAAAAAAGAAAAAGCCTGCTGAGGATTTTGACTGAGAGATGGAAGGAAACAAATCTGTTCCTGGAGCATACTCGCTCAAAAATTCAGGGAGGTTCAACTGAACATGCTCAGTCCATTAACATATATACATATATATATATGTATTAGACGTCACTCTTCTCACAATGTTTTTTTTTTTTTTTCCTTTGAAATCTGTGAAAAATAAATAGAATTCCTGGAATTTCTTTAGGTCAGACTACGCTTTAGTCTTTTAGTGGCTCTGAGCTCTTTGGCACCTTCTGACTTTCCTCCCTCTTTTGATTCCACACATTCATTCTCATTTTATCTTTATGGGGAAAATAAATAACACATTTCTGGACTTGCTACCTCAACCCCACTTTAGATTATGACCCACAACTCTATGTTCATGCACTTCAAGGTTAGGGAAGTAGTGTTTAATTCAGTTCTTAAACCCTGCTCTAATTCCATGACATTTTCTAATATAGTTGATTATTTAAACATTTTACACTGGCCCTTATAAAACCACTTTTGATTATGTATGTATTCCAAAATATGTATCCCTATTATTTCGTTGCAACTTGTTTATACCTAAATATCTTAGTGGGGGAGTAGTGGGAGTCAGGAGGGAATATCATATTTTATTGAAATATGTGTGCTTATTTTTGATGCCCCGTTGAGTCAAACACTTTTTTTTCCCTCTTTCTGTCTGGTTCGCTTTTCATCTGTTCTACAAGTCTCAGTGTACTGTCAGTGTTTCATATAAAGTATCAAATATTCATTAACTTGTCCTTCACAAAATTCTGACAGCACCAGCAACTGAGATACACAATATTTTCAATTACATTATTTTCTTTTTTCTTTTTCTTTCTCATCTCTATCTTCCCAGTTCTTGACAGAAACAATATCCCATTATTCAAGCAAGTTCTCAAGGATTTTAGCTGTAACACTGCAACCAAATCTCACCCATAATTTATCCCAATTTCATGGCTCACTTTGTCTCTCTGACTGAGAAACAGATACAAAATATCCAGCATATCTCAACACAACAATCACTTCTCAACGACCTCCTTATAAAAAGAACACTCAGTTGGTTAGGCAGAATTAACTTCACATTCATTTTCAGGAATGATGTGGAACCCCAGTCACTCGGATTCTGAGACAATTAGATTATTATGGTAACCAGACCAATCTAATTATCCCATATCATTCCATAGATAATAAGCATTGAATAAATAGTTTGGTGAAATCAAAGCCTCGAAACTTCTTTCCATGCTAGTGAGGATGGATGATTTCTAACCATCTTCAACTTTAAGGGATCCAGACTGAACATGAAGCCAATATCCAAACAGAGGCAGATACATGAGAATTGGAGAAAAACAAAGCTAGATTTTAGATCAAATCAAGTCTGTTTTCTGAATTAGATCTAGCTCTTTCAGTTGAATGACCCAATAAGTCTTGATTATTTCAGATGATTTATTTGCATTTTCTGTTAGTTACAACTAAAAGCAATCTAATTGACAATAAACTGTAAATCAAAACACAGATAATATTGCTTAGCCTCCTCCATTGCCTTCAGGAGGAAAGTAACTCTTCATTTGTCTTGTTTTATCTATAAACATCAAACTGCTTCAGCATCATTTGCTGAAAAAATTACTGTTTTTCTCTAATGAACTGTGCTTTAGGACCTTTGTCAGAAATCACTTGGGCTTATTTGTGAGGTTCTACTTCTGTGTTCTCTTTTCTCCCACTGATCTCTAAGTAAAGTAATAAGAGTATAGAATAATCACACAAATATTCCTCAAAATTATCTTTTGGGATTTCTTCCAGACACCAAATGTTTAATATACCAAGATCATTGGTCTCAGTATTATTTTTGTTTGTTTGTATTCAGAATTGTGCTCTACCATGTTGCAGATACTATGCTTATAATCTGCTATTTCCTCAGAAGTAAGAATATCAAAGGAGTTGGCAAATACATTTAAAGGCTATTATAATTTTGACAGTTTTGTCATACAAACTGTTGTTAGAAACTTATTTTAACTTTATAATTATTGGTTCCCATACCTATGTGTTCTTGAATTCTTATCATTAATGTAGATCTCAGGAAACTGAAAGCTGAAGATCAAGGAAGAGAGCCAGGAAAGAAAACAGTATGTCTTACCTGAAACAAAAATAATTTCATTTCTTTTTCTTTTTTATTCACACACAATTTTTTACATCTGATTCATTTACTCATAAGTTGTATTTGATGTATGTGTTTAAAATTAAATTCAAAAGTAGTTGGAAACTATTTTAATCCTTTTCTTAAGTGTACATTATAAATTTAATAGGACAAATTCTCTTGGGACTTCTGTGATTTTAATCTCTTAGATTAAATTTAAGAGTTACATATATGATACTAAATTTCAATCTGTACTGAGCAGTATCACAATGGTGAATTATTTTAAAATTTGGTGTATATCTTCATTATTATAATTTTAAAAATATTTATTATTATTTATTTTATAAATAAATAAATTTAAATTTATTCATTGTTATTTATTGTTATTTATTTAATAAATAATAAAATTATTTATTATTATTTGTTATTAAAATTTGATGCATGTCTTCATTATAATTTAGTATCAACTTATTTTTTGAAAATTTTTTAACATTTCATTTATTTATTTGACAGAGAAAGTGAGAGAGAGCACAAGCAGGCTGAGCTACAGGCAGAGGGAAAAAGCAGGCTCCCTACTAAGCAGAGAGCCAAATGCAGGACTCTACCCCAGGACCCTGACATGATGACCTGAGCTGAAGGCAGATGCTTAACTGACTGAGCCACTAGCAGACTCTCTTTTGAATTTCATTATTGAAATATATAAATGATGTCCTATAGTCTCATGACAGAGCCTGCAATGAGAAATTTTGGACAATTTCACTAGATGAAATCAGAGATAAAATAACAAAAAAGACAGTGAATTTAAAGACATTAGTACAGAGTATACTTAGAAGATATAATTAATCTTCTCTAGTATTTTAAAGCTTTCTGACTGCATAAATTAAGAGTTTCACCTGTAATGGGAGAATTATCTCTACCTGACCTCAAGATATACTATAAATCTACAAAAGCATGAGTGTAGTACTGTTTAGAGAACCCACACATAGATTAATAGAATAGAGTTAGAAAGTTATAAGATAAACTCAAATAGAATGGGGGAAATTATGTTATTTTAATTGATACATTTGTCTTGATTGTACAGTGAAACAATATTTGGCCTGTTGGATTAAATATTAAATTAATTTCATGTTTTAATTTATTTTTGCAACATTTCTTTTTAGAATAATTTTAGATACACAGGAAATTTCAGAGACCCAATATCAAAACTTGGAAATTGACATTAGTACAATGTCTATGAATAGTTCCAAGTCATTTTATCAGATGTGTAAAATATTATCAGCCCTGCAATCAAAATGCAGAATAATTTCATTACCACAAAGATCTCTTTCATTATTTCTTCACAGTCATATCTATCTTATCCCACTATACTTGAACCCCAGCATTGACTAATTTGTTCTTCATCTCTATAATTTTGGCATTTGGAAAATATTTCATGAATGAGTTCATACAGAATTATTTTCCTTTTAATCTTTACTTTTCTCCTTGAAAGATAATTTAGGACTTTAAGTTTGCTATGTTTACAAGACAATATTTCAGTAGCAGCTAATGTTTCCAACCCAGTTTTATTGAGAAATAATTGATATACATAACTGTATACATTTAAGGTATATAGCACATTGGTTTGATTCACATATATTGTAAAATGATTGCACAGTAGGTTTAGTTAGCATTCATCATCTCATACAGATAGAATAAAAGAAATTTAAAAAATTCTCCTTGTGATGGGAACTCTTGGGATCTACTCTCTTAACAGCTTTCCCATGTACTATGCAGTAATGTTAACTATTGTCATCATATTGTACATTATATCCCTAGCACTAGAAGTTTGTACCTTCCTCAGTTCTGCCTGAAGGCCAGGATTGCGGGGGGGGTAAGGAGGGTGGGGAATATACTTAGGTTGCTGTCATTACTTGGTCATTGTAAATAATGTTTGGATGTATCTCAAGGGAATTTTATAGATAAGATAGATATGATATCTATATATATATCTTATCATAGGATAAGATAGATATGAATTTTTATAATTTTATTAAAAGCCAGTGTCAAAAGTTCCCCCAAAATTAAAAACAGAACCACCATATGATCTGACAATCCCACTTCTAGGAATATATCCAAAGGAAATGACAGTTAACTTAGAAAAGATATCTGCAAACCCATGTTCATAGAAGCATTATTTACAATGACCAAGTGATGGCAACAACCTAAGTATGTGTTGAGGGATGAAAAGATAGTAATGTGGTATCCATATACATAAGGGAATATTATCCAGCATGCCTCCCACCAACCCTGGCCTTCAGGCAGAACTGGAAGAAGGTACAAAGAGAGTAGATACTAAGAATTCCCACCACAAGGAGAATTTTTAAATTTCTTTATTCTATCTGTATGAGATGATGGATGCTAACTAAACCTATTGTGTAATCATTTCACAATATGTATAAAACAAACCATCATGCCATATATCTTAAACTTATAGAGTGATGCTTGTCTGAAACTCTCTGTACTTTACACTCAATTTTTCTGTGAACCTAAAACTGCTCTAAAAACTAAGTTTATTAAAACAAGAAGTTGAGGGACACCTGGGTGGCTCAGTTGGTTGACTGTCTGCCCTTGGCTCAGGTCATGTTCCCAGTGTCCTGGAATTGAGCCTCACATTGGGCTGTCTACTCAGTGATCAGCCTGCTTCTCCCTCTGCCTCTGCTCCTCCACTGTACGCTTTTTTTTTTCTCATATAAATATATAAAATCTTTTTAAAAAATAAGTTGAGCATATCTGTGTGGTTCTATTTCTGGATTCTCTATTCTGTTCTATTGATCTATTTCATTGGCAAAAATGACATACTTTAAATTACTTTAGCTATGTAATAAATCTTAGAATCTTAAATCTTGATTAAGATATAGTCAATACTTTCACCAAATGTTCCATGGATATTATGTCTATCAACCTTAGAGCTACCCAAAATAATATACTTAAACAGTGCATAAATGAAGAAAACTTAGTATTGCCAGGTCTAATATTAATCAATATTATTAGCATATTTCATGCCATGTCATTTGACAGATTTACCCACAAGTAATAACATACCCAGATTTTAAGATGGGCTTTTTATAACTTAATCATAAGAAAAATTACAACTTTATGAGTAATATAAGCCAACATAGTATGGAAGTAAATGTCCAAAGATTTCACATGTTTTTATCAGTCTCTGTGATTTTATTAGTCTTAATACTACTTACCTTAGAAAAATAACATTCGTATAAAGAAATAATATGAATTTTCTTCAATCACATGTCTCATATAATCAAATCTCATTAAAACGTAAGATTCTTGACTTCATCATAAAACTCTATTTACTCTAGAATAAAACCGCTTATCTAGATATTTACTGAATATCCAATATTCTCATCAAATACTCCCAATTGCCAGCTTCCCAACATGTCTTCATTATTCCTATTGTTTCAGTTTCCCAGCCATTTATGCTCACATCTCCCAATGATATAATTTTCTCTGTCCAATATTTGCAATGTTGCTGATAAGTATTATATCTTACAAGAGAAATGTCACTGAATTTTTACGGGAAGTCTTTTAAAAACTGGTTGTTCTCTCTAGGAACTCTGTGCTCATAATTTGGCAATAAAAGTACTCCTGTGGCAATTTGTTCTCTTTTTTTTTTCCTTTTTTTTCTTTTTTATAAACATATAATATATTTTTTCCCCAGGGGTAAGGTTTGTGAATCCCCAGGTTTACACACTTCACAGCACTCACCATAGCACATACCTTAACCCCAATGTCCATAACCCCACCCCCCTTCTCCAACCCCCCTCCCCCCAGCAACCCTCAGTTTGTTTTGTGAGATTAAGAGTCAGTTATGGTTTGTTTCCCTCCCAATCCCATCTTCTTTCATTTATTCTTCTCCTACCCACTTAACCCCCCATGTTGCATCTCCACTTCCTCATATCAGGGAGATCATATGATAAAATATTGACTTATTTTGCTAAGCATGATACCCTCTAGTTCCATCCACGTTGTCACAAATGGAAAGATTTCATTTCTTTTGATGGCTGCATCGTATTCCATTGTGTATATATACCACATCTTCTTTATCCATTCATCTGTTGATGGATATCTAGGTTCTTTCCATAGTTTGGCTATTGTAGACATTGCTACTACAAATATTCGGGTGCACATGCCCTTTGGATCACAACGTTTGCATCTTTAGGGTAAATACCCAGTAGTGCAATTGCTGGGTCATAGGGTAGTTCTATTTTCAACATTTTGAGGAACCTCCATGCTGTTTTCCAGAGTGGTTGTACCAGCTTGCATTCCCACCAACAGTGTGGGAGGGTTCCCCTTTCTCTGCATCCTCGCCAGCATCTGTCATTTCCTGACTTGTTAATTTTAGCCATTCTGACTGGTGTGAGGTGATATCTCATTGTGGTTTTGATTTGTATTTCCCTGATGCCGAGTGATGTGGAGCACTTTTTCATGTATCTGTTGGCCATCTGGATGTATTCTTTGCAGAAATGTCTGTTCATGTCTTCTGCCCATTTCTTGATTGGATTATTTGTCTTTGGGTGTTGAATTTGCTAAGTTCTTTATAGATTTTGGACACTAGCCCTTTATCTAATATGTCGTTTGCCAATATCTTCTCCCATTCTGTCAGTTGTCTTTTGGTTTTGTTAACTGTTTCCTTTGCTGTGCAAAAGCTTTTGATCTTGATAAAATCACAATAGTTCATTTTTGTCCTTGCTTCCCTTGTCTTTGGGGATGTTCCTAGGAACATGTTGCTGCGGCTGAGGTCAAAGAGGTTGCTGCCTGTGTTCTCCTCAAGGATTTTGATGGATTCCTTTCTCACATTGAGGTCCTTCATCCATTTAGAGTCTGTTTTCGTGTGTGGTGTAAGGAAATGATCCAATTTCATTTTTCTGCATGTGGCTGTCCAATTTTCCCAAAACCATTTATTGAAGAGGCTGTCTTTTTTCCATTGGACATTCTTTCCTGCTTTGTTAAAGATTAGTTGACCACAGAGTTGAGGGTCTATTTCTGGGCTCTCTATTCTGTTCCATTGATCTATGTGTCTGTTTTTGTGCCAGTACCATACTGTCTTGATGATGACAGCTTTGTAATAGAGCTTGAAGTCCGGAATTGTGATGTCACCAACTTTGGCTTTCTTTTTCAATATTCCATTGGCTATTCGAGTTCTTTTCTGGTTCCACATAAGTTTTAGGATTATTTGTTCCATTTCTTTGAAAAAAAAAAAAAAAGATGGGATTTTGATAGGGATTGCATTAAATGTGTAGATTGCTTTAGGTAGCATAGACATTTTCACAATATTTATTCTTCCAATCCAGGAGCATGGAACATTTTTCCATTTCTTTGTGTCTTCCTCAATTTCTTTCATGAATACTTTATAGTTTTCTGAATATAGATTCTTAGCCTCTTTGGTTAGGTTTATTCCTAGGTATCTTATAGTTTTGGGTGCAATTGTAAATGGGATTGACTCCTTAATTTCTCTTTCTTCTGTCTTGTTGTTGGTATAGAGAAATGCAACTGATTTCTGTGCATTGATTTTATATCCTGACACTTTACTGAATTCCTGTACAAGTTCTAGCAGTTTTGGAGTGGAGTCTTTTGGGTTTTCCACATAGAGTATCATATCATCTGCGAAGAGTGATAGTTTGACTTCTTCTTTGCTGATTTGGATGCCTTTAATTTCCTTTTGTTGTCTGATTGCTGAGGCTAGGACTTCTAGTGCTATGTTGAATAGCAGTGGTGATAACGGACATCCCTGCCGTGTTCCTGACCTTAACGGAAAAGCTTTCAGTTTTTCTCCATTGAGAATGATATTTGCGGTGGGTTTTTCATAGATGGCTTTGATAATATTGAGGTATGTGCCCTCTATCCCTACACTTTGAAGAGTTTTGATCAGGAAGGGATGCTGTACTTTGTCAAATGCTTTTTCAGCATCTATTGAGAGGATCATATGGTTCTTGTTCTTTCTTTTATTAATGTGTTTTATCATATTGATTGATTTGTGGATGTTGAACCAACCTTGCAGCCCTGGAATAAATCCCACTTGGTCGTGGTGAATAATCCTTTTAATGTACTGTTGAATCTTATTGGCTAGTATTTTGGTGAGAATTTTTGCATCTGTGTTCATCAAGGATATTGGTCTGTAGTTCTCTTTTTTGATGGGATCCTTGTCTGGTTTTGGGATCAAGGTGATGCTGGCCTCATAAAATGAGTTTGGAAGTTTTCCTTCCATTTCTATTTTTTGGAACAGCTTCAGGATAATAGGTATTAGTTCTTCTTTAAATGTTTGGTAGAATCCCCTGGGAAGCCGTCTGGCCCTGGGCTTTTGTTTGTTTGTAGATTTTTGATGACTGTTTCGATCTCCTTACTGGTTATGGGTCTGTTCAGGCTGTCTATTTCTTCCTGGTTTAATTGTGGTAGTTTATATGTCTCTAGGAATGCATCCATTTCTTCCAGATTGTCAAATTTGTTGGCGTAGAGTTGCTCATAGTATGTTCTTATAATTGTCTGTATTTCTTTGGTGTTAGTTTTGATCTCTCCTCTTTCATCCACGATTTTATTTATTTGGGTTGTTTCTATTTTCTTTTTTATAAGTTTGGCCAGGGGTTTATCAATCTTATTAATTCTTTCAAAGAACCAGCTCCTAGTTTCGTTTATTTGTTCTATTGCCTTTTGGTTTCTATTTCATTGATTGCTGCTCTGATCTTTATGATTTCTCTTCTCCTGCTAGGTTTAGGGTTTCTTTCTTGTTCTTTCTCTAGCTCTTTTAGGTGTAGGGTTAGGTTGTATACCTGAGACCTTTCTTGTTTCTTGAGAAAGGCTTGTACCGCTATATATTTTCCTCTCAGGACTGCCTTTGTTGTGTCCCACAGATTTTGAACCGTTGTGGTTTCATTATCATTTGTTTCCATGAATTTTTTCAATTCTTCTTTAATTTCCTGGTTGACCCATTCATTCTTTAGAAGAATGCTGTTTAGTCTCCATGTATTTGGGTTCTTTCCAAATTTCCTCTTGTGATTGAGTTCTAGCTTCAGAGCATTGTGGTCTGAAAATATGCAGGGAATGATCCCAAGCTTTTGATACCAGTTGAGACCTGATTTAGGACTGAGGATGTGTTCTATTCTGGAGAATGTTCCATGTGCTCTAGAGAAGAATGTGTATTCTGTTGCTTTGGGATGAAATGTTCTGAATATATCTGTGATGTCCATCTGGTCCAGTGTGTCATTTAAGGCCTTGATTTCCTTGTTGATCTTTTGCTTGGATGATCTGTCCATTTCAGTGAGGGGAGTGTTAAAGTCCCCTACTATTATTGTATTATTGTTGATGTGTTTCTTTGATTTTGTTATTAATTGGTTTATATAGTTGTCTGCTCCCACATTAAGGGCATAGATATTTAAAATTGTTAGATCTTCTTGTTGGACAGATCCTTTGAGTATGATATAGTGTCCTTCCTCATCTCTTATTATAGTTTTGGCTTAAAATCTAACTGATCTGATATAAGGATTGCCACTCCTGCTTCCTTCTGATATACATTAGCATAGTAAATTGTTTTCCACCCCCTCACTTTAAATCTGGAGGTGTCTTCGGGTTTAAAATTAAGTTTCTTGTAGGCAACATATAGATGGGTTTTGTTTTTTTATCCATTCTGATACCCTGTGTCTTTTGATTGGGGCATTTAGCCCATTAACATTCAGGGTAAGTATTGAGAGATATGAATTTAGTGCCATTGTATTGCCTCTAAGGTGACTGTTATTGTTTATTGTCTCTGTTCCTTTCTGATCTACTACTTTTAGTGTCTCTCTTTGCTTAGAAGACCCCTTTCAATATTTCCTGTAGAGCTGGTTTGGTGTTTGTAAATTCTTTCAGTTTTTGTTTGTCCTGGAAGCTTTTAATCTCTCCTTCTATTTTCAATGATAGCCTAGTTGGATATAGTATTCTTGGCTGTATGTTTTTCTCTTTTAGTGCTCTGAATATTTCATGCCAGCTCTTTCTGGCCTGCCAGGTCTCTGTAGATAAGTCTGCTGCCAATCTAATATTTTTACCATTGTATGTTACAGACTTCTTTTCCCAGGCTGCTTTCAGGATTTTCTCTTTGTCACTGGGACTTGTAAATTTTACTATTAGGTGATGGGGTGTGGACCTATTCTTATTGATTTTGAGGGGGGGTTCTCTGAACCTCCTGGATTTTGATGCTTGTTTCCTTTGCCATATTGGGCAAATTCTCTCCAATAATTCTCTCCAATATACCTCTGCTCCCCTCTCTCTTTCTTCTTCTTCTGGAATCCCAATTATTCTAATGTTGTTTCATCTTATGGTGTCACTTATCTCTCGAATTCTCCCCTCATGGTCCAGTAGCTGTTTGTCCCTCTTTTGCTCAGCTTCTTTATACTCTGTCATTTGGTCTTCTATATCGCTAATTCTTTTTTCTGCCTCAATTATCCTAGCAGTGAGAGCCTCCATTTTTTATTGCACCTCATTAATAGCTTTTTTTATTTTAACTTGGTTAGATTTTAGTTCTTTTATTTCTCCAGAAAGGGCTTTTATGTCTCCCAAGAGGGTTTCTCTGATATCTTCCATGCCTTTTACGAGCCTGGTGAAAACCTTGAGAATCGTCATTCTGAACTCTAGATCTGACATATTACCAATGTCTGTATTGATTAGGTCCCTAGCCTTCAGTACTGCCTCTTATTCTTTTTTTTGTGGTAAAATTTTCCACCTTGTCATTTTGTCCAGATAAGAGTAGATGAAGAATCAAGTAAAATACTAAAAGGGTGGCAAAGACCCCAGGAAAATATGCTTTAACCAAATCAGAAGAGATCCCAAATCGTGAGGGGGGAGAAAGGGGATAAAAAGAGGTTCAGAAAGAAAGAAAAAAAAAAAAGAAAAAGAAAACGAATAAAGAAAAAAAATAAAAAAAGAAAAGAAAAAAATATATATATATATATATATATATATATATATATATAAACTAGTTAAAAACGTTAAAAAAGAAAAGGGTAAAAGTTAAAAAAATTTGGCAGAAGAAGAGAGAAAAAAATTGAAAAAGAAAAAAAAAATTAAATTAACTGCAAGGCTAAAGAATCATGGGGAGAAAGCCATGAGCTCCGTGCTTTGCTTTCTCCCCCTCTGGAATTCCGCCATTCTCCTTGGTATTGAAACTGCACTCCTTGGTAGGTGAACTTGGTCCTGGATGGATTTCTTGTTGATCTTCTGGGGAAGGGGCCTGTTGTAGAGATTCTCAAGTGTCTTTGCCCCAGGCGGAATTGCACTGCCCTTACCAGGGGCTGGGCTGAGTAATCCGCTCGGGTTTGCTTTTGGGAGCTTTTGTTCCCTGAGCACTTTCCGTAGAGATCTGGAGGACGGGAATGAAAATGGCGGCCTCCTGGTCTCTGGCCCAGAGGAGCCAAGAGCTCAGGGCCCCAATCCTCAGTGCGCCTTCAGAGAACAGCGCCCATTTACTCCTGTCTGCCTGGCCTCCGGCCACGCTCTGAGTTCACGGAGGCTGCCACCAGTTCAAGGTAACCCCAAGCTGTGAGCTCACTCCTCAGCTCTGTCTCTGTAGCTGGCTTCCCTGTTCTAATACCTGCAAGCTCTGTGACACTCAGCCACCCCCGATCCTCCTGTGACCCTGCGGGACCTGAGGCCACGTGGGCTTCACCCCGGTTTAGCCACTGGAGTGATGTCCCTCAGCAGAACAAACTTTTAAATGTCCTGATTTTGTGCTCTGTTGCTCCGCCGCTTGCTGGGAGCTGGCCCCTTCCCCCACAGTCTATCTTCCCATCGCTTTGGATTCACTTCTCCGCCAGTCCTACCTTTCAGAAAGTGGTTGATTTTCTGTTTCTAGGATTGCTGTTCTTCTCTTCGATCTCCCGTTGGATTTTTAGGTGTTTGCAATCTTTAGATAAGCTATCTAGCTGATCTCCTGCTACCTGAAGTAGTCTCAGCCTGCTACTTCTCCACCATCTTGACTCCTCCTGGTAATTTGTTTTCTATACCAAGTATTTATTTACCACTTTATTAAAGTTACTTTACTAATGTTACTCTCCAATGTTATCAGTCATGCTTTGTCATTTTGCACCCAGTGCTGAGCTGTGAGGAAACACACTTCAAAGGTTTATTAAGTAAAGAATGAAAGAAACTGAGTACAGACAAGGAAAGATCTGATTCATTAGGTACATTATTGACTTCTAAAGTTGTCTTTTCTTAAGAATTGCTAACTGTATTGTTTTTCTCAAAACAAAATATTGGATAGAAAATTAATATTCATTAATTTACATTTGCATAGGTAATGTATTATGGTATATATGTATTATATACATATATAGGACAACATCATAAGAAATGTCTCAAATAATATTTTCAAGATTAAATCAATTTCTGTGTAACTTTTGCATAAGTTATTTCCTTTGATTCCCCACCAACTTTAAACCGCATTATGTACAAGTTCATGTCTGGTCTCTTCAAAGTTCATGAACATTTTTTTCTGTTCTCCCATGTCATTACATAAAGCCTTGTCAAGTCTACTCAACGTATTGATATATAAGGCATAATAGTTTTTCTAGGCATCCCCATCACTACCAGCTGTTAATACTATGTGACCCAAAGAATACTGTTAATAGTACTAGGCATCCAGTTAGTTGTGCTACATTCTCTAGTCTTATCAATGTACTGAAATACACTGGGTCTTTCTCATATTGGGTCATTCTCAAGAGCTTGACCACTAACCCATCACAGTACATTATTCTGATAACAGTGATACTTCCTTTCACTTCCACCTGTAGTTCTCTCTGTTTAGAAGAAAAAAATAAGATTAAGAGTATAGTTTGGTCCATGTAAATACATCGTGAAACAGATTCCCCAAACAGCTTTGTATTTTTTTCTGTTTCTTTTCTTATAAACATTGTCTTCTTTCCTCATATTCTGTTTGGCATAAAAGCTGTTTATCTGAGGGAAATTGGGTTACAATGAGGAAATATTGTGGTATCACTATATTTTATTTTACGATCTTTGTCAGAGCTGGGTTAGGTACATCTATCAGAGATAACTTAATATGAGGATAATTTGAGAGGTCGACTGAAAATTAGTCATTAGAAAATACCACAGACTTTCCTGCTTATGTTCTTTATTCTGATTCCAGCATCATTACTTAAAATGAGATTACATGAATAAAACCAAGAGCAGCTCCTTAGTTCATCCTTTTATTGTAGCACCTGATAATAATCCTCATTTTCTTTTTATGACAAAAAGCTTTTTTAGGTTGAAAGAAAATATGTATGTTATATAATGTTCATAATGTGTTTTTCTAAAATGAAGCTCCAGTGAGAGGCCACTTTTGTGTGCTTTTACCAAGAATAAAATGCTAATCAAACAAGGTGTCCCAAACCTTCTTTTTTTAAGATTTTATTTATTTATTTGACTGAAAAAGATCATAGGTAGGCAGAGAGGCAGGCAGAGAGAGAGGGGAAAAGCAAGCTCCCTGCTGAGCAGAGAGCCCGATGCGGGGCTTGATCCCAGGACCCTGAGATCATGACCTGAGCCAAAGGCAGAGGCTTAACCTACTGAGCCACCCAGGCACCCCCAAACCTGTTTTTAAAATTATTAATTTTAAATAATTTTAAAATAAAATAAAAATTAAAAATTAAATTAAATTAAATTTTAATTTTAATTTTTAAAATTATTGCAATTGCAAGATGCCTCTGCTACAGATACCTCCACCCAACTGACTGTTATAAATTTATAACCAATATAGATCATATAAAAAAGAAGAAATTAAAATCAATACTTTTTTTCTCCTTAACACTAACAAAATAATAAAAGAGAAGTCCACTAACCACTTATACAAACTATTATATGTATGTTTATTTTGTTTCATTCATGATATTTTAACTTATGAAATTAAAACCTCAAGGTATGAAAGAAATAAAGAAATTATGGTTTTGTTTTGCTTTGTTTTTTTTTTTTGTTGTTGTTGTTGTTGCTGTTGTTTTTTGTTAGTTTGTTTTGCTGTTTTATTCATTTATTTGTCCGAGAGCACAAAGAGGGGGAACAGCAGGCAGAGGGAGAAGCCCGCTCCCTGCTGAGCAGGGAGCCCCACGCAGGACTCAATGCCAGGACCCTAGGATCATGACCTGACCCAAAGACAGAGGCTTAACCAACTGAGCCAGTCAGGTGTCCAGAATTTATGTTTTTGATGTGATATAGTTTCACCAGGAGTTAAGATCCCTATTTCCACAATGTGAAGACACAATGAGCAGCACACTTTTTCCTTTTCCCTATGACATCCTTTCTGTCATACAAATGTCCTTCCTGAGTTTATTTATTTTTTTCTTTTTCCATGGTGGAAAGAATGCATCCCACAGGCAGAAGACACTCAAAGCTGGCTGACAGGAAAAAGTTTATGTTTGTTGAAGGATATAGAAAACAGCTCAGTAGAGTTGAAGGCATATTTTTTTTTTGAATGTTAAAAAAAAATAGTAACTTTTCTTTTTTTTTTATTATATTATGTTAGTCACCATACAGTACTTCATTAGTTTTTGATGTAGTGTTCCATGAGTCATTGTTTGCATATAACACCCAGTGCTCCATGAAATATGTGCCCTCCTTAATACCCATCACCAGACTCACCCATCCCCCCACCCCTCCTTCCTTTTAAAACTTTCCGTTTGATTCCTGGAGTCCATAATCTCTCATGGTTCATCTCCTACTCCAATTTCTCCTTCATTTTTCCCTTCTCCTAATGCCCTCTGTGCTATTCCTTCTGTTCCACAAATAAGTGAAACCATATGTTAATTGACTTTCTCTGTTTGACTTATTTCTCTTAGCATAACCTCCTCCAGTCCCATCCAAGTTGATGTAAAAGTTGAGTATTCATCCTTTCCAGTGACTGAGTAATATTCCATTGTGTATATGGACCACATCTTCTTTATCCATTCATCTGTTAAAGGACATCTTGACTCTTTCCACATTTTAACTACTGTGGAGATTTCTGCTATGAATATTGGGGATGCATATGGCCTTTCTTTTCACTACATCTGTATCTTTGGGGAAAATAACCAGTAGTGCAATTGCTGGGTCATAGTGTAGCTCTATTTTTAATTTTTTGAAGAACCTCCACACTGTTTTCCGAAATGATTGTACCAATTTGCATTCTCACCAACAGTGTAAGAGGGATCCTCTTTCTCAACATCCTCTCCAATGCACGTTATTTACTGTCTTGTTAATTTTGGCCGTTCTAACTGGTGTAAGGTGGTCTCTCAGTGGGGTTTTGATTTGAATTTCCCTGAGGGCTAATGATGATGAATACTTTTTCATGTGTCTGTTAGCTATTTGTATGTCTTCTTTGGAGAAGTATCTGCTCATGTCTTCTGCCCATTTTTTGACTTGATTGTTTTTTGTGTATTAAGTTTGAGAACTTCTTTAAATATCTTGGATATCAACCCTTTGTCTGTAGTGTCATTTGCAAATATCTTCTATTCTACGGGTTGCCTCATCATTTTGTTGACAGTTTTCTTTGCTGTACAGAAGATTTTATCTTGAGGAAGTCCCAAAATTTCATTTTCATTTTTGTTTCCCTTGTCTTTGGAGACGTGTCTTGAAAGAAGTTGTTGTGGCCAATGTTGAAGAGGTTATTGCTTATGCTCTAGGATTTTGATGGATTCCTGTTTTACACTGAGGTCTTTCATTTAGAGTTTATCTTTGTGTATGGTGTAAGAGAATGGTTGAGTTTCATTCTTCTGTATATAGCTGTCCAACTTTCCCAGCACCATTTATTGAAGAAATCGTCTTTCTTCCATTGGACATTTTTTTTTCCTGCTTTACCAAAGATTAGTTGACCATAGAGTTGAGGCTCCATATCTGGGCTCTCTATTCTGTTCCATTGGCCTATGTGTCTCTTTTTGTGCCAGTACCATGCTGTCTTGGTGATCACAGCTTTGTAATATATCTTGAAATCAGGCAACATGATGCTCCCAGTTTTGTTTTTCTTTTTCAACATTTCCTTGGTGATTTAGGGTCTTTCCTGGTTCCGTACAAATTTTAAGATTGTTTGTTCCAGCATTTTGAAAAATGCCATTGACATTTTGATTGAGATGGCATTGACAGTATAGATTGCTCTGGGCAGTGTAGTCATTTTAACAGTTTATTTTTCTGATCCATGAGCATGGAATGTTTTTCCATCATTTTGTGCCTTCTTCAATTTCTTTCATGAGTGTTTTGTAGTTCCTAGAGTATAGATCCTTTGGTTAGGTTTATAAATCTTTGGTTAGGTTTATCCAAGATATCTTATGGTTTTTGGTGCTATTGTAAATGGAATCAATTCTCTAATTTATCTTTCTACAGTTTCATTGTTACTGTATAAGAAAGCAACTGATTTCTGTGCATTGATTTTGTATCCTGCCACATTACTGAATTTCTGCATGAGTTCTAATAATTTGTGGGTAGAGTCTTTGTGTTTTCCACATACAGTACCATGTCATCTGCGAAGAGAGAGAGTTTGACTTCTTCTTTGCCAATTTGAATACCTTTTATTTATTCTTGTTGTCTTGATTGCTGTTGCTAGGACTTCTAGTAATATGTTAACAATAATGGTGGGAGTGGACATCCTCATCATGTTCCTGATCTCAGTGTGAAGGCTTTCAGCTTGTCCCCATTGAGAATGATATTAGTTTTTTCATAGGTGGATTTTATAAAGTTGAATAATGACCCCTCTATCCCAAACTCTGAAGAGTTTTAATCAGGAAAGATGCAGTATTTTGTCAAATGCTTTTTCTGCATCAATTGAGAGGACCATGTAGTTCTTGTCTCTTCTCTTAATTTATGTGTTCTATTACATTAATTGATTTGCAAATGTTGAACCACCCTTGAATCCCAGGGATATGAAGGCATATTTTGACTTAATCAGAAGCAGAAGAGAAACACAAATTTTTCATCTTCTAACTGCATCTGTTATCACATCACTTTTAGGTAATCATCTTAAATAATTAAATTCACATATTAACTGTTCTTTGATAAGAAAATTATTTATTGATACCTATCAAAAATATCATAATATTTTATAAAACTTTAATAAACCAACTCCATATTTAGACAATATTAGGGTTTCCTTTTTGCAATATCACAGTGATATTAAGTCATGCTGACTTTCTAAGTGGTTCAGAATAATAAATATAAAGAATATAATGAATCTTTTGATTTATGTACATTACATTTCCATTGCACATGTCCACTGAACATGTCGGATGAACATATTTTTTTATCACAATATATACTTGTTACATTAATCACTTGTATATGCTTGCTGAGGTTGTTTAATGGAAAGAGGCAGAGGCACTTTCAAGTGGTTTTAAAGGATTAAAAACTAATCAAAAAGCATACTTTCAAATTCCCTTGGTAATAAATATTGAAAATTAATCAGGATAAACTAGGCACCAAGAAAATTATGTAGATTATCATAATACTATTGTGACGTATTGCCATTATTATCTCCATTATACAGATGGAACAGCTGTAGCTTAAAGAAACTAATAAATAGTACAAGGTCACACAATTCCTCAAAGGTACTAGGATTTGAACATAAGTAGTCCAAATGGACCTTCCAATAAGAGTGTGCCCATGTATCGCTTTTTAATTAAAAATAATGCCTTTAAAATAATGAATGATCATCATTATAAACAAATGTTTTTAAAGGACCTTTTGGTTATTTGAACCAAATGTTATGTTCACTGTGGTTTTAATTTTCACTTCCTGATGGTGTGTGATTCAAAGAATTTTTCAAATGCTCACTTGCCACCTGTATATCTTCTTCAGTGAAGTGTCTGTTAAGGTGTTTAGTGCATTGTTTAATTGCTTTTGTTGTTGTTGTTCTCTTATCATTGAGTGGTTTTTTTTTTTAAAGATTTTATTTATTTGACAGAGAGAGATCACAAGTGGGCAGAGAGGCAGGCAGAGGCAGAGAGAGAGGAGGAAGCAGGCTCCCTGCAGAGCAGAGAGCCCAATGCGGGACTCGATCCCAGGACCCTGAGATCATGACCTGAGCTGAAGGCAGAGGCTTAAGCACTGAGCCACCCAGTTGCCCTTATCATTGAGTTTTAAGTGTTCTTTGTATATTTTGTATAACAGTCCTTTATCAAATGTATTCTGTTGCAAATATTTTCTCCCAGTCTGTGGTTTGTCTTATTTTCTTGATACTGTCTTTTGCAGAACTGAGGGGTGTTGTTGTTGTTGTTGTTGTTGTTGTTTTAAGTTTAATGAACTCTAGCTAATAATTATTTCTTCCACAGATTATGTCTTTGGTGCTGTATCTAAATATCATTTTTATATTCAAGGTCATCTAAGTGTTTTCCTGTTATCTTCTAGGAGTTCTATACTTTTGCATTTATATTTAAACCTTTGATGTATTTTGAGTTAATATTTATGAGGGGTGTAAGGTCTTTGTCTAGATTCACTGTTTTGCATGTGGATGTCCAGTTGTTCCAGCAACATTTGTTTAAGAGATTGTCTTTGTTCCATTGTATTGTTTTTGCTCCTTTATCTAAGCTCAGTTGACTATATTTATGTGGTCTGTTTTTGGGTTCTCTATTCTGTTCTATTGATCTACTCATCTATATTTTCACAAATACCATGCTGACTTGATTACCATAACTTTATAGCAAGTCTTGAATTTGGGTAGCATTACCCCTCCAACTTTGTTCTTCAAGATGGTGTTGGCTCTTCTGTTTGTTTGTTTTTTCCATGTAAACTTTAGCATCAGTTTGCCAATACCCATAAAATACAAAGAACTATTCTTGAAATTTAAATTAAAAAAATATTCCTCAGGTAAGTTTTCCAAAAATCCTTTTATTTTGGGGTGTCTTGGTGGTTCAGTTGATTAAGTACCTGTCTTCAGCTCAGGTCATGATTGCAGGGTCCTGGCATTGGGTGCCATAATGGGGGGGTTCCCTGCTCAGTGGGGGGTCTGCTTCTCCCTCCCCCTGCTCTTGGGCTCTTACTCTCTCTCTCTCTCTCTCAAATAAATAAATAAAATCTTTAAAAAATACATATTGGATAATTGAATACTATAAAAATGAAATAAGATAATCTATAATTGAAAAATATTATGACTCAAATTAAAATACAACAGAAGCATTTACTGGCATATTAAACATAGAAAAAAAGAAAGTAGACAAGTTGTGCCCAGATTACTCAGTCAGTTAAGCATCCATCTCTCGGTTTTGGCCCAGGTCCTAATCTCATGGGTTGTGGAATCAAGCCACACATCAGGCTCTGTACTCATCCAGGAATCTCCTTGAAGATTCTCTTTCTCTGCCCCTCCCCCTTATCATTCTTTCTCACACACAAGTAAATAAATAAATCTTTAAAAAGAGAGAGAGAGAAGTAGGCAATTTGGATGATGGTCAGAAAATTTGACAAAAAAAATGACATGTCAGAAATTCACAGAGAAATAAAACTTGAAAGTTCTTAAGAGACAGAAAGAAATACAGAGTATAGTAAAATATCAAGCATATTTTGCTTCCAGAGATGATGAAAGTAAACAGATTAAAATCAACATTTTACTTTACTTTCAAAGAATTTTCCAAACTGAAGAAACAATGAAATATATATATATATATATATACATATGTATATATATATATATATATATATAAACAAAAGCAAAAATAAAGCAAACAGTCCCCCTCAAACACTATGAACCCCTACTGGCAGTTCTATTCCTATTCAAAATCTAACTTTAGAATAAGATTATTGTATCCAACACACTATTACCTATTTTATAGATGTTTTCTTACGTATGAAGTAAGTATTTGGTGAATTAACTTCTAGAATTATTTAGGTTAAATATTCTATCATATATATATATATATATATATATATATATATATATATCACATACTGCATTTTAGCAGTTATTTTTTTTCCTCAATATTGTATGTTGACTTCTGCTTCTACATTTACCCTCTTATGTGAAACACCTAAAAAACTTTATAAAATAAATAAACTAACATTTCCATCAATCAGTGAAAATTAGTGATTCTTAAGGGGCAGGAAACAAATTAAATGAGCTCTACAACTGCTTAAGCTTACACCATGAATTTTCAAGCCAAGTTTCTAGAATAGGAAACTAAGGAAGGACTAGTAGGTGGGTTGTCTGGGATGAGGAAATACAGATGAGAATTAGAGGAGATCAAGGTGGCTAGAGATCACATAGAAGAATATAGAGAGGTGTTAGAGAGGGTAGAGATGTACAGAGAACTGGCTAGCTCTAGATCTAACTGGACGAGTAAAGATAATTTGAAAAGATATACACACTCTTATGTTTATTGCAATATCATTTACAATAGCCAAGATATGGAAACAGCCAAAGTGTCCATCGGTAGATGAATGGATAAAGAAGATATGGTATGTATACACAATGGAATATTATTTAGCCATAAAAAAGAATGAAATCTTGCCACCTGCAATGACATGGATGAATCTGGAGGGTATTACATTAAGTTAAGTAAGTCAGTCTGAGAAAGATGAAAACCATATGATTTAACTCACACGTGTAATTTAAGAAACAAAACAAAGAAAAAAAAACAACAACAAAGAAAAAAAAAAGAAAACAGACTCTGAAATATAGAGAATAAATTGGTGGTTACCAGGGGGAGATGGGTAGAAAGATGGGTCAAATACACGGAGGGGATTAAGAATACACAGTACCCTTGTCATGATGAGTACCAACTAACGTATGCAATTGTTGAATCATTATACAGCTGAAACTAATATAACTCTATATGTTAATTATACTTGATATATAAATAAATAAACCATATCCTGAACTTAACACAGGATGAGAGCAGTGCTTACTGACACCAGCCAGACTGGAAAAACTGAATCATATATACAGTACTCAAAAGTCTTCTCTCCCTATTGAGGAATAATTAACTCTAGAATAAACATTACCCAGTCTGCCTATAAACTTCAAAACAAAATCCAGACAAACAAACTGTTTCCAATTTTCTTAATTTCATGTCTGAACAAAAATTAAAGAATATAGATACATATAATCTACTAAACATACTAAACTACTAAACATAGGAATATATAAACTACTAAACTACTAGTAGTTTATATATAAACTACTAAACAAGCAAACATTAGCAATCATAGAATCCAATAAAAATTACCAGGAAGGCAAGGAAGCAGGAAAATATGCCCATAATGGGGGGGGTGGATTCAATAATTTAAAACCAATCTAGAGTTGATACTAATGTTACTATTAGGAGACAAGTACAATAAAATTATTGTAACTGAACCCCATATGCTGATGAATCTAGAGGAAGATCAAATATGTTAAATATAGACCCAGAAAATATTAAAAACATCTCATGATCAAACTTACTGAAATGAGATTTGTAATGTCTCTATACAAGGAATGGAAGAAAAAAACAGACATTGCTGAAAAAAACTCATGAACTTGGAGACATAGCAATAGAAGCTATCAAAAAACAAAGACAGAATAAAGTCCACCTCCAAAAAGAATTTTAACTGAGTTTCAATAAACTGGAAATGACGCCAAACAAATTATCTACATAAGTAATTTGAGTACCTAAGAGAGAAGGAAGGGCAAAATATGGAAAAAAATAATGCTTAAGATTTTTCCTAATTAGATTAAAACTATAAACCCAGAGATCCAAGAATCTCGACAATCTAAAGCACTAGAAACACAAACACAAAAATTACATCAAGCTGTATCATAACTATAACCAGGTTTCACAAAATTAGTGAAAAAAAAAAGTCCTAAAGGGAATAAAAACAATGAGGTATTCAAGAATAAATATAAAGATGACAGTGTATTTCTTGTCAGGAACAATGCAAGTGAAAAGACAGAGGCACAATGTCTTTAAAATACTGAGAGGAAAAAAATAAAAAAAAACAAACTGTAATTCTATATTCAGCAAAAACATCTTTCAAAAATGATAAAATAAAAAACCCTCCATTTCTAATAAACATTAAGCAAACTAGAAAAATATTTAATTCTGATGCCATGATATAAGTGTGGACTTCTCTAAAGAGCCCGTAATTTTCCCAGGTTATATCCTAAAAAAGTACAGTTCTCATTGACTATAGTAAAATCCACAACTCTTTAGTGTAGTCATTGATTAATTTTTACATGCACAGATATTCATGTAACAGATCAAGATATAGAATATTTACATTCCCTGGAGGTCTTCTTTACATATGCTAGTGTTAGTCCTTAGTAAACACTCAATTGTCATCATAGGTCAGTATGACCTCTTTCTGACTCCGTATAGCTAGAATCATACAGAATAGATTCTCAGGTGTTTGATTTCTTTAACTAAAATATTATGAATGTGAGTTTCCTCTTTGCTTTTATGTGTACCTGTATGGCTGTATGGTTGTATAGTATTTCTTTGTGAAAGAAAAAGAGAGAGAGGGGCGCCGGGGTGGCTCAGTGGATTAAGCTGCTGCCTTCGGTCAGGTCATGATCTCAGTGGCCTGGGATCGAGCCCCGCATCAGGCTCTTTGCTAAGCAGGGAGCCTGCTTCTCTCTCTCTCTCTGCCTGACTCTCTGCCTACTTGTGATCTCTCTCTCTCTCTGTCAAATAAATAAATAAAATCCTTAAAAGAAAAAAAAGAAAAAGAGAGAGAGAAAGAAACAGGGGCGAGAGAAGGGAGAGAGAGAGAGAAAGAAAGAGAAAAAGAAAGAGAAAGGAAAGAAGGAGGGAGGGAGGGAAGGAAGTTTACCTATCCCAATGTTGATAGATTTGGACCATTGCTTAGATTTCTAAGCAATGGTATTTTAAAATTCCTGGGGATAACTAAGAGGCAGTTCCCTATACTTTGAATAATTTTGAGATCCATATGTAGCAAACTGGAGAGGAAATAGCAAACTCAATTTTTTTTTAATGGATTTATTTATTTGAGAGAGAGAAAGAGCTTGTGAGTTGGGGGAGGGACTGAGGAATAGAATCTACAAGCCAAATCTGGATAAATCAAATAGCCCCACCCAGTCTTGATCTCAAGATCCATGAGATCATGACCTGAGCTGACACCAAGAATCAGATGCTTAACCAACTAAGCCACCCATGAGCCCCAACAAACTTAATTTTAAGTAAGTATTTTTAATATGGAGCATTATAATCTAGCAAATAATTCTTCTAAGCATGTGGGTTAATATCCAGAAATTAAAGAAAGAGAAAATTATGACTAAAATGTAAAATATCCAGTTGTAATTCTTTCTAAGAAAGTAATATTTCTCTATTTTCCATCTTAATTTTATTGTTTCCATAGTTTCTAACAAGAAGCCTTTTATCATATTTCCATAAAAACATGTAATAATTTATTACTTATAAACAAATTATAAATTAAAACCCCTATTGCCATAAATATGTGTACATCATCAGGTTCTCTGTGTGTGAGTTTGTGTGTGTGTGTGTGTGTGTGTTTAAATTTATTTTTTTAATTTTTTTTATAAACATATAATGTATTTTTATCCCCAGGGGTACAGGTCTGTGGATCACCAGGTTTACACACTTCACAGCACTCACCATAGCACATACCCTCCCCAATGTCCATAACCCCACTACCCTCTCCTGACCCCCCTCCCCCCAGCAACCCTCAGTTTGTTTTCTGAGATTAAGAGTCTCTTATGATTTGTCTCCCTCCCGATCCCATCTTCTTTCATTTATTCTTCTCCTACCCCCCAAACCCTCCATGTTGCATCTCAACTTCCTCATATCAGGGAGATCATATGATAGTTGTCTTTCTCTGATTGACTTATTTCACTAAGCATAATACCCTCTAGTTCAATCCACATCATCGCAAGATTTCATTTCTTTTGATGGCTGCATAGTATTCCATTCTATATATATACCACATCTTCTTTATCCATTCATCTGTTGATGGACATCTAGGTTCTTTCCATAGTTTGACTATTGTGGACATTGCTGCTATAAACATTTGGGTGCACGTGCCCCTTCAGATCACTACGTTTTTATCTTTAGGGCAAATACCCAGTAGTGCAATTGCTGGGTCATAAGGTAGCTCTATTTTCAACTTTTTGAGGAACCTCCATGCTGTTTTCCAGATTGGTTGCACCAGCTTGCATTCCCACCAACAGTGTAGTAGGGTTCCCCTTTCTCCACATCCTTGCCAGCATCTGTCATTTCCTGACTTGTCAATTTTAGCCATTCTGACTGGTGTGAGGTGGTATCTCATTGTGGTTTTGATTAGTATTTCCATGATGCCGAGTGATGTAGAGCATTTTTTCATGTGTCTGTTGGCCATCTGGATGTCTTCTTTGCAGAAATGTCTGTTCATGTCTTCTGCCCATTCCTTGATTGGATTATTTGTTCTTTGGGTGTTGAGCTTGCTAAGCTCTTTATAGATTTTGGACACTAGCCCTTTATCTGATATGTGATTTGCAAATACCTTCTCCCATTCTGTCAGTTGTCTTTTGGTTTTGTTAACTGTTTCCTTTGCTGTGCAAAAACTTTTGATCTTGATGAAGTCCCAATAGTTCATTATTGCCCTTGCTTCCCTTGCCTTTGGTGATATTCTAGGAAGAAGTTGCTGTGGTTGAGGTTGAAGAGGTTGCTACCTGTATTCTCTTCAAGGAATTTGATGGATTCCTTTCTCACATTGAGGTCCTTCATCCATTTTGAGCATATTGTCATGTGTGGTGGAAGGAAATTGTCCAATTTTATTTTTCTGCATGTGGCTGTCCAATTTTCACAACACTATTTATTGAAGAGGCTGTCTTTTTTCCATTGGACATTCTTTCCTGCTTTGCCGAAGATTAGTTGACCATAGAGTTGAAGGTCTATTTCTGGGCTCTCTATTCTGTTCCATTGATCTATGTGTCTGTTTTTGTGCCAGTTCCAAACTGTCTTGATGATGACAGCTTTGTAATAGAGCTCTAAGTCTGGAATTGTGATGCCACCAACTTTGGCTTTCTTTTTCAATATTCCTTTGGCTATTCGAGGTCTTTTCTGGTTCCACATAAGTTTTAGGATTATCTATTCCATTTCTTTGAAAAAAAAAAAAAAGGATGGGACTTTGATAGGGATTGCATTAAATGTGTAGATTGCTTTAGGTAGCATAGACATTTTCACAATATTTGTTCTTCCAATCCAGGAGCGTGGAACATTTTTCCATTTCTTTGTGTCTTCCTCAATTTCTTTCATGAGTACTTTATAGTTTTCTGTGTATAGATTCTTAGTCTCTTTGCTTAGGTTTATTCCTAGGTATCTTATAGTTTTGGGTGCAATTGTAAATGGGATTGACTCCGTAATTTCTCTTTCTTCTGTCTTGTTGTTGGTGTAGAGAAATGCAACTGATTTCTGGGCATTGATTTTATATCCTGACACTTTACTGAATTCCTGTACAAGTTCTAGCAGTTTTGGAGTGGAGTCTTTTGGGTTTTCCACATATAGTATCATATCATCTGTGAAGAGTGATAGTTTGACTTCTTCTTTGCTGATTTGGATGCCTTTAATTTCCTTTTGTTGTCTGATTGCTGAGGCTAGGACTTCTAGTACTATGTTGAGTAGCAGTGGTGATAATGGACATCCCTGCCATGTTCCTGACCTTAGCAGAAAAGCTTTCAGTTTTTCTCCATTGAGAATGATATTTATGGTGGGTTTTTCATAGATGGCTTTGATAATATTGAGGTCTGTCCCCTCTATCCCTACACTTTGAGAGTTTTAATCAGGAAGGGATGCTTTACTTTGTCAAATGCTTTTTCAGCATCTATTGAGAGTATCATATGGTTCTTATTCTTTTATTAATGTATTGTATCACAGTGATTGATTTGCAGATGTTGAACCAACTTGCAGCCCTGGAATAAATCCCAGTTGGTCATGGTGAATAATCCTTTTAATGTACTGCTGTATCCTATTGGCTAGTATTTTGGTGAGAATTTTCACATCTGTGTTCATCAAGGATATTGGTGTGTAGTTCTCTTTTTTGATGGGATCCTTGTCTGGTTTTGGGATCAAGGTGATGCTGGCCTCAGAAAATGAGTTTGGAAGTTTTCCTTCCATTTCTTTTTTTTTTTTTTTTTTTTTTTTTTTGGGAACAGTTTCAGGAGAATAGGAATTAATTTTTCTTTAAACGTTTGGTAGAATTCCCCTGGGAAGCTGTCTGACCCTGAGCTTTTGTTTGTTTGGAGATTTTTGATGATTATTTCAATCTCCTTACTGGTTATGGGTCTGTTCATGTTTTCTATTTTTTCCTGGTTCAGTTGTGGTAGTTTATATGTCTCTAGGAATACATCCATTTCTTCCTGATTGTCAAATTTGTTGGCATAGAGTTAGTCATAGTATGTTCTTATAATTGTTTTTCTTTGGTGTTGGTTGTGATCTCTCCTCTTTCATTCATGATTTTATTTATTTGGATCCTTTCTCTTTTCTTTTTGATAAGTCTGGCCAGGGGTTTATCAATCTTATTAATTCTTTCAGAGAACCAGCTCATTGGTTTCATTGATTTATTCTATTGTTTTTTGGTTTCTATTTCATTGATTTCTGCTCTGATCTTTATGATCTCTTCTCCTGCTGGGTTTAGGCTTTCTTTGTTGTTCTTTCTCCAGCTCCTTTAGGTGTAGGGTTAGATTGTGTATTTGATACCTTACTTGTTTCTTGAGAAAGACTTGTACCGCTATATATTTTCCTCTCAGGACTGCCTTTGCTGTGTCCCACAGATTTTGTACCATTGTGTTTTCATTATCATTTGTTTCCATGAATTTTTCAATTCTCCTGTAATTTCCTGGTTGACCCATTCATTCCTTAGAAGGATGCTGTTTAGTCTCCATGTATTTGGGTTCTTTCCTAATTTCCTCTTGTGATTGAGTTCTAGCTTCAGAGCATTGTGGTCTGAAAATATGCAGGGAATAATCCCAATCTTTTGATACTGGTTGAGACCTGATATATGACCCAGGATGGTCTCTATTCTGGAGAATGTTCCATGCACACTAGAGAAGAATGTGTATTCTGTTGCTTTGAGATGGAATGTTCTGAATATACCTGTGATGCTCCTCTGGTCCAGTGTGCCATTTAAGGCCTTTATTTCCTTGTTGATCTTTTGCTTGGATGAGCTGTCCATTTCAGTAAGGGGAGTGTTAAAGTCCCCTACTATTACTGTATTATTGTCGATGTGTTTCTTTGATTTTGTTCTTAATTGGTTTATATAGTTGGCTGCTCCCATGTTAGGGGCATAGACATTTAAAATTGTTAGATCTTCTTGTTGGACAGTTCCTTTGAGTATGATATAGTGTCCTTCCTCATCTCTTATTATAGTCTTTGGCTTAAAATCCAATTGATCTAAGGATTGCCACCAGAGCTTTCTTCTGATATCCATTAGCATAGTAAATTGTTTTCTACCCCCTCACTTTAAATCTGGAGGTGTCTTTGGGTCTAAAATGAGTTTCTTGCAGGCAGCATACTGATAGTTTTTTTTTTTTTTATACATTCTGATACCCTGTGTCTTTTGATTGCGGCATTTAGCCCATTAAATTCAGGGTAACTATTGAGAGATATGAATTTAGTGCCATTGTATTGCCTGTAAGGTGACTGTTACTGTATATTGTTTCTGTTCCTTTCTGATATACTACTTTTAGGGTCTCCCTTTGCTTAGAAGACCCTTTTCAATATTTCCTGTAGAGCTGGTTTGGTGTTTGCAAATTCTTTAAATTTTTGCTTGTCCTGGAAGCTTTTTATCTCTCCTTCTATTTTCAATGATAGCTTAGCTGGATATAATATTATTGGCTGCATGTTTTTCTTATTTAGTGCTCTGAATATATCATGCCAGTTCTTTCTGGCCTGCCAAGTCTCTGTGGATAAGTCCGTTTCCAATCTAATATTTTCCCAAGCTGCTTTCAAGATTTTATCTTTGTTGCTAAGACTTATAAATTTTACTATTAGGTGATGGGGTGTGGACCTATTCTTATTGATTTTGAGGGGGGTTCTCTGCACCTCCTGGATTTTGATGCTTATTCCCTTTGCCATATTAGGGAAATTCTCTACAATAATTCTCTCCAATATACCTTCTGGAATAAAAAGTTATTTATTTATTTCTAGAATAAAAAATTATTCTAATGTTGTTTTGTCTTATGGTGTCACTTATCTCTCAAATTCTCTCCTCATGGCCCAGTATTTGTTTGTCTCTCATTTGCTCAGCTTCTGTATTGTCTGTCATTTGGTCTTCTATATCACTAATTCTTTCTTCTGCCTCATTTATCCTAGCAGTACAAGCCTCTGTTTTTTATTGCACCTCATTGTTACCTTTTTTGATTTCAACTTGGTTAGATTTTAGTTCTTTTATTTCTCCAGAAGGGGCTTTTATCTCTCCACAGAGGATTTCTCTGATATCTTCCATACATTTTTTGAGCCCAGCTAGAACCTTGAGAATTGTCATTCTGAACTCTAGATCTGACATATTACCAATGTCCATATTGATTAGGTCCCTAGCCTTTGGTACTGCCTCTTGCTCTTTGTTGTTGTTGTTGTTGTTGTTGTTGTTGTTGCTGTGCTCCGAGCTCACCCAGCCTGTGACCGGTTCAAGGTAACCCTGAGTTGAGTGCTCCCTCCTCAGCTCTGTCTCTGTAGCCAGCTTCCCCACTCTAATACTCTGATCCTTCTGTGACCCTGTGGAACCTGGGGCCATGGTGACCCCATGTGGGCTTCAACCCAATTTAGCCTCTAGAGCAATGTCCCTCAGTGGAACAGACTTTTAAAAGTTCTGATTTTGTGCTCCTTTGCTCCGCTGCTTGCTGGCAGCCAGCCCCTCCCACCATAGTCTATCTTCCTGTTGCTTTGGATTCACTTCTCCACTGGTCCTACCTTTCAGAAAGTTGTAAATTTTCTGTTTCTAGAATTGTTGCTCTTCTTCTCTTTGATCTCCTGTTGGATTTGTAGGTGTTTGCAGTGGTTTGATAAGATATCTAGCTGATCTCCTGTTACCTGATATAGTCTCAGCCTGCTACTTCTCCGCCATCTTGACTCCTCCCCCATCAGGTTTTTTTTAATCCCACTTTTTCCCCTCAAAAGAAAAATAATCTCTTCTTATTCTGGAACTGGGAATGATGAGCCATGAATGAAAATATTAATATCAAATAGATTGAGATTAATAAATTTTGAAATGCATTAAATTAAACAATTATTATCTATTGGTACTATATAATGCATATAATTTTATATCATATGATACTGTAATGATGGTCAGAAACAATAATTAATTAAAATAAGAAACAGTCTTTTAATGTTTAAATTATCAATGTTCTATTTTGAAAATATAAGATTTTTTGTGATTTACTTTCCATCTAGGAAATATTAAGATTATATGAAAAACCCTGTCCAGAAAACTCATAAATTGATAATTATTCCTAAATAAGTCAGCTATGAATTTTCAATTTGCAAAAAAGCTATAATAAATATGAGAATGATGGGATACTTGGGTGGCTCAGTCAGTTAAGCTGCTGCCTTCAGCTCAGGTGGTGATACCAGGGTCCTGGGACCAAGTCCCACATCAGATCCCTTGCCTGCTTCTCTCTCTGTCTCTGCCTGCCTCTGCCTGCTGCTCTGCTTACTGGTGCTCTCTGTCAAATAAATAAATAAATATTTAAATAATAATAATAATAATAATAATACATAAATAAATAAATATGAGAATGACATCTGGAAATAGTAAATTTGAAAGTATAGTAAAATGGAGTTATATGAATTCCATTTATGTAAAGATTTATTTGGTAGATTAGAAATTTCTTCATTTAAGCACAATTGAAATACTCTCTCCAAGATAATATTTCACAGTTTTTATATATCGATCTCCTCACAATTATATACATGTCCCATGAGAAAAGAGGCTAAACTAGTAAACTACTTTTTAACTTAAAGGAAATTACTTATATTATTTTAATTTATAGATGTATTAAAAATGGAATATCAACTACTACAATTTTTACATTATACAATTTATTTTACTGTTATTTTATATTATTTTACTATTATTTTGCTATTATGTTTATTTTTGTCTTCCCAACATTATCCGATAAAGTTGACTATGCTATCATCTCACTATATTTTCAGGACTCCATGCTTTGTGAACACCTGAATGGGTTCATCCTTTTGCCCTCTGTTGACATATTTATAATAAGTCCCTTAGAGAATTTGTGCACTCTGAGAACACACCTACCAAGAGACAATTCCAAAACCTGCCTCCAGTCCAGATATCCTCCTGTCACAATTTTATATTCAGTTCCATCTCTGACTTATCTAAGAAGTAAACTCATCATTTTTGCTCCAAAATATGTTTCTTTTTCTTGCCTACCACATTAATACCTCAAATATGCCAAGAACTTTTGTCCTCCCAAACTTCTTTTCAATTTATAGTTTCCACTTCTACAGCCAATTATCCTTGGCAGATAGTAATCTTCTCATGGCCAGACAATCACAGTAGAGTTCTTTGTAGTGTTACTGTTGCTTCTGTTTCTAGTATAGTCCCCACCAAACAGAATTTTTCAGATATGATTTATACAAATATCACTAAATGTACATCTCGTAAAGTACAAAACATAAAAAATTGGATTTCATACATTAAAGCTTTTCTGTAAGTTTGGTTGTTTTTTGTTTTCTTTTGTTTTGTTTTTTCCCATCATCCTGATCCCCACACATGTTTGGCTTGCCTTTTTCCACATTCCTCTCTTGGTTTTGTTTAACAAACCAGTCATTTCGTACAATCCATTATATTTGTTTTTCTTTCAAGAAATTTTGTTCATTCAGTTTTCCCATATACAAATGTCTCCTAGGTTTTGCACTTTTGACTAGTGCTTCTGTTGGAATTTGTGCTGTTTGTTTTTTTTTTTTTTTTGCCTTTTTAAATAATTCTGTGACCATCTCTGCAGTACACTGAACCTATGAAATTGGTCCCTCCAGTGGCTTCAAGTGGACCATCTTCCCCTCAGCTAAAAGAAACCCCTGGCAGGAAATCAGCTGCCAACATGGAAGAGCTCAGGGTTTCAGTCTCCCCCACTTTCTCTCTGCCATGATGTAGAGTGAACATTGGCTGTGTTATTTTTGCTCACAGACACTACTCTTGTCAGAAAGCTCTTCTCACACAAATACAGATTTTGCCAATTTCTAATGGTACCATTCCCTCTATTGGCACATAGATGAGGGTAGCGATGCTCACTGGGCTCTTCCTTATTTCTTCTTGTCATCGTTTTGTCCTGAAGAATCATAGTTTAAATCAAAACTTACCTTCTTGGGTCGCCTAGATGGCTTAGTCGTTGGGTGTCTGCCTTCGACTCAGGTCATAATCCCAGGGTCCTGGGATTGGGCCCTGCATTGGGCTCCCTGCTCAGTGGGAAGCTTCCTTCTCCCTCTCCCACTCCCCCTGCTTCTGTTCCCTCTCTTGCTGTGTCTTTCTCTGTAGAATAAATAAATAAAATCTTAAAAAAAAAACTTCCCTTCTTATTGTAACTTTTAGCTTCTTTTTGTAATAGTCATTTTCTTTTTTCCCTGCCTATGTTTATGTAGTTTGTAAGAGCTTCGAGTTCTGTCATGTAAACTTCACACTATTTCACATCATACACCAAAACCAATTTCAGGTGAACACTGGAATTAAATAATGACAATGCAGGAGATGGATATCTTCATCACTCTGGATAGGGAGAATTCTTTTCTTTTTTTAATATTTATTTATTTTTTTATTTTTATTTTTTATTAACATATAATATATTTTTATCCCCAGGGGTACAGGTCTGTGAATCGCCAGGTTTACACACTTCACAGCACTCACCATAGCACACACCCTCCCAAGTGTCCATAATCCCACCCCCCCTCCCAAAATCCCTCCCCCCATTAAGCCTTAGTTTGTTTTGTGAGATTAAGAGTCACTTATGGTTTGTCTCCCTCCCAATCCCATCTTGTTTCATTTACTCTTCTCTTACCCCCTTAACCCACCATGTTGCATCTCCTCTCCCTCATATCAGGGAGATCATATGATAGTTGTCTTTCTCCGATTGACTTATTTCGCTAAGCATGATACCCTCTAGTTCCATCCACGTCCTCACAAATGGCAAGATTTCATTTCTTTTGATGGCTGCATAGTGTTCCATTGCGTATATATACCACATCTTCTTTATCCATTCGTCTGTTG